>NC_066875.1:2450247-2790247 GCF_022985175.1 Labeo rohita | reverse complement strand
AGAATATCTCCGATTGAGCGATTGAGGTGTTGTGTTGCTGGATGTAATAATGAACGTAGTGGTCGTCATTTACTCCCGACATCTGAGCCGCTGAAGATGCAGTGGTTTGTTTGTGAAGGTAATGCACCTCCCGATCTACGTATATCCGTCTATGTTCGCGCAAATCATTTGTGATCCAGCTTCACCTACAGCAGAAGTGAGGTTAAGTTTTTTTTTTTTTTTTTGAATCTGTGCAATCACCTTTCCTAATAACGTGCTAGTTAGCAAGTTTAGCGGTTAAATGCGCCTAAAGTAAACAGGCTTGTCACTCCACAGACAGAAGAGGGGGGTGGGGTGAACAGAGCTCATTAGCATTTAAAGCAACCTCGACCAGAACAGGTTGATTTTTGCAGAGCTCATTTTAACAAGGTAAAAGGGTGTTGTTTTACACTACAATTGAGAATTTTTAACCAAAGTATATTATGGACTTTTTATTAAGCCCTAAAGAATCATATCAACTTATGGAAAATGGGCATCCGATGACGCCTTTAAGACTGCTTTTGTGGTCCAGGGTCACATATAAGTTTCTAAACTAATTCATGTTTGAGACTAAACATTGAAAATATTTCATTTCCATTAAGTTGATGCATTTGTAATTAGCAAGCATCTCATTGGCTCTTGAAAGTGCTGAACAATAGACAATGCTTTCCTTCATTGTGAATTTCTCTCTGTCTCTCTCTCCTTTCTCTCTCTGTCACTGTGATTAATGGCAGCACTTTCCTCAGTCGTCCACAGAATATTTTTTCGTTAGATGGAATCACAATGGCTGAAACCGTTTCACGGCGGCACAGAGAAAATCTCACTTCATGATCTCATCGCTTCCTGATTCACAGATTTGACTGTATAAATGCCTCATAATTCTGTGTTTATTTAGTGTGTGTGTTTGCATCTGTGTGTGTGTGTGTGTCTGCTGTCCAAACCCCAAAGCAAATACACAACATTCACCAATTATTTCCTCTCAAAAACAGTCATTTGCATATTCATAACGCAATAAATACAAATAAATCGAAGCCCACAAGAAATCTAATATTGGCCCAGTGTACGTTCTTAAAACGTGTTCCTGGTCTTATTGTGCGCGATTCATCATTGCTTGTTGTTATTATAGTATAAAAAGATGTTTGTCTTCGTAATCTTTCATCAAAATATAATTACTCGCTCTCCCTCTTGAAACAAATTTCCTCTCAGCGGATGTAGAAAGAGGTTAACCAATGGCCAAATATTAATTTAAGCACTATTTTAGGCTACTTTTGTAAGTGCAACGCACAGTTTTTGAAACCTTGCCATGGCATAATGGCATTCTGGCATGAAATGCCCACTTTTCACAATCCCAGTGTGTGAATTTAAGCCCCACCCTACTTTTTTTTTTTTTTTTTCTTTTTAATTATCCTGTTTAACTATAATATGCATCACATTCTCGAAAATAAAATAGGGTCTGAATGCCGTTTCATGTTGACCTTAATAAACAAACAAGCGACAAATAATAGATAGTTGTACTTAGTTAATTGTGTTAGTTAAATTAGTTCTAATTGCTGCTCTAATGTGTAACTCTGTGTGTGTGCGTTTTAATATTTGTCTCGAGCGTCCAAAATGTCCACTGTCGTTTCTGTACTGGACTGTGTCCCGCTCCATAATTACACCCTCTGAAAATATCAGTGCAGTGGCTAATTGGTGCGGTCTGAGTCATTCAGCCTGTCTGTGTGTGTGTGTGAGCAATCAGTGATGGTAATTTGTCTGGTTTTGGATCCAGTTTGGATTCAGTGTCTAAAACATGAAACATGCTGCCTTCTCAGGCACTATACAGGGATATTAATGCTGAATCCAGTGTTTGTGTTAGATTTTTCCCTCGTGAAATGCCTTCAAACTGGTCATTTTTGGAAGGCAAATATGCAGCTTTTGCAGTTTTTGCATAGTGGATATGACTGGCTGGATAAATAAAAAAATGGTTGATGGAATTGTTCAGATCAATAGAATAGTTTATAATGTGCATATTTCATGTTTAACAGTTTTGCGTTATAAAGATTTTTTAGGAATTTTTTTTTACTCAACAAGAATGCATTAAATTTATCAAAAGTGACAGTAAGACATTTGTTATGCTACAAAAGATTCAAATAAATGCAGTTCTTTTGAACTTTCTATTCATCAAAGAGTCCTAAAAATATATAATACATCACAGAAAATATATATTCCACAAAAATATTTGGCAGCACACTTGTTTTCAATATTGATCATTAGAAATGTTTTTTGAGCAGTAAATCAGCATATTAGAATGATTTCTGAAGGATCATGTGACACTGAAGACTGGAGTAATGATGTTGAAAATTCAGTTTTACATCTCAGAAATAAATTATATTTTACAACATATTCACATGGAAAATAGTTATTTTAGATTGCAATAACATTTCTCAATTTTTACTGTATTTTTGATCAAATAAATGCAGGCTTGGTGAGCGGAAGAGAAATCTTACTGAACCTAAAATTTTGAATGCTAGTCCTGCAAAATCTACATTACATGTGTCTCTAACAGAACCTTCTCAGTCCTTAAACATCAACAAGTCTAAGGTTTATTTTCATGAGCTCAAGCATGTTCAATTTACAATATTGACAGGTCATAAAATGTGAGGATTTAAGAGGAAAGTTGTGGGCAGATCTTTTAAAAGTTCTTTTCAAATCTTTTAAAATGATCATTATGTTTTTATTTTAAAGTAGAGTTATATAAGCCTACTTGTTATTTGGCATGAAATTATCTTTGTGTCTCCAGCCAGACCTTTTGTGGACCTTGCCAAACTTTAATAACCTTTAATAACCCTTATATTCCAGTGCCGATAAACACGGCATTAAGGGTGTTTATTTTTGTTTTTCATGTTACCAAGTTACGTACAATAAAAAATGCTCAAATCTAATAATTAGGCTGCAAAATGACCCTGTGTAATTTTTTGGTTGTCTGGCCCATACTGGAAAACGGTCTTGCAACAGGAGACATAAACTATTGCTAAATAATGTGCATTTTTCTGGGTCTGACAGTAGTTCAGCTATTTCATAACAGCTTATTTTTAACCCTGTAAAACATGGCATGAAATAATAGTTAGAGATTTTTAAATAGGACACTTTATTTAACCTTTAGATAGAAAAAAGTTTGCGTATGTATTTTTTTTGAGTTTCATATTTGATGCATCAGGCTTTTATGGCTCATACGTGACCATGGACCACAAAACCAGTCATAAGGATCAATTTTTTGAAATTGAGATTTATACATAATCTAAAAAGCTGAATAAATAAGCTTCTATAAGCCATCAATGTATGGTTTGTTAGGATAGGACAATATTTGACCTGAGGGTGCAAAAAAAAAAAATCAAAATTTTGAAAAAATCGCCTTTAAAGTTGTCGAAATGACGGATTTAACAGCAAAGTTTTGCTCATGTTGATCATTTAGAGGCCTTAAAAATTAATGTATCTGATATGATGCAGTAGCTTTATGGCGGCAATAATCAAATCAATCGTCTGACCCTGTGACCCTGACATTTAACCCTCGCAGTGTTGGACTTTCGTTCCCGACACAACACGCTCGCTCTATTTCTCTCTCGATCTTCCCCAAACCTGATTCATCCCCTGGGGGCTAAAGCAATATCACCTCGTCCTGGTGGACAGATTGAGCAATAAACTCTCCACCCTGCAGTCATATGATTCATACACACACACCGAACAACAGAGTGAGCTCCAGGACGCAGAGAAGAGATGAACAGATGGAGCGAGAGAGGTGCGTTGAAGAATGAACGGCAGTCACATGATCAGAGAGCGCGCGATTGGATGCTGGCAGTGATTGAAGGACGCAGCGGCCAATCAGACGCCCTGTGTGGACGACCATATTGTCCCCTCAGCAGGAGGGAAATCAGGCTGTGTGTGTGTGTGTGTGTGTTTATGAGTGTGTGAAACTGTAAAACTCTACATGGATTTGTCTTTCAGTCCCTCAGCAGGCGTCTTTTGTCCAAATAAGTACACAGAGATCAAACTACAACACAACCCGACTACACACCGCTTCCTCATTGTGTGTGCCGAGCATGTGTGTATTGATCAGTTTTCCTTTCGGAGGCAGATTCGTTAGATGATTCATTCAAATCAGAATACTTATTCTCAGAAAGAACTAGATGTTTACCTTTTCTGTTGCTGTGCAATTCCAAAGGTTTTCTGTATGATTTAGTTAGTAAAAACAACTAAAATAGCATCATCCTGGGTTGTAGAAATGTAGGAAGGAAGGAAGGAAGGAAGGAAAAAAGGATGAAAGGAAAGAAGGAAAAAAGGAAGAAAGGAAGGAAAGAAAGAATGGAAGAAGGAAGTAGGGAAAGAAGCAAGGAAGAGCGGAAAAAAGGAAAGAAGGAAAGAAAGAAGGAAGGAAAGAAGGAAAAATAAAGAAAGGAAAGAAAGAAGGAAGGAAGGATGAAGGAAAGAAGGAAAGAAACAAAGAAAGAAGGAAATGAGGAACGAAGGAAGGAAATGAGGAAGAAAGGAATGAAAGAAAGGAGGAAGGAAGGCAGGAAAAAAGGAAGGAAAGTAGGAAGGAAGAAGGAAAGGAAGGAAGGAAAGAAGGAAAGAAAAAAGAAAGAAGGAAAGAAGGAAAGAAAAAAGGAAAGAAGGAAGGAAAGAAGGATGAAGGGAGGAAGGAAATAAAGAAGGAAGAAAGGGAAATGAGGAAGAAAATAAGGAAAGAAAGAAGGAAGGAAGAAAGGCAGGAACGAAGGATGAAGGAAAGAAGGGAAGAAGGAAAGAAGGAAGAAAAGAAGGAAATAAGGAAGGAAAGGAAGGAGGGAAAGGAAGGAAGGAAAGAAGGAAATAAAGAAGGAAAGAAGGAAAAAAAAGGAAGAAAAGAAGGAAAGAAAGAGAGGGAAGGAAATGAGGAAGAAAGGAAGAAAAGAAGGAAGAAAATGAGGAAGAAAGGAAGAAAAGAAAGACTGAAGAAAAGAAGAAAGGAAGTAAAGAAGGACGGAAGGAATGAAATGAGGAAGGAAGAAAAGAAAGAAAGACAGAAGGAAGGAATGAAGGAAAAGGGAAGGAAGGAAATTATCAAGGAAGGAAGGAAAAAAGGAAAGATGGAAAGAAAAAGAAAGAAAGAAAGAGAAGGAAGGAAGGAAGGAAAAAAGGAACGAAGGAAGAAAATGAGGAAGAAAGGAAGGAAAGAAAGACTGAAGAAAAGAAGGCAGGAAGGAAAGAAGGAAATGAGGAAGGAAAGAAAGAAAGAGAGACAGAAGGAAAGAAGGAAGGAAAGAAAGAAGGAAAGAAGGAAAAGGGAAGGAAAAAAGGAAGGATGGAAAGAAAGAAAGAAAGAAAGAAAGAAAGAAAGAAAGAAAGAAAGAGAAAGAAATAAAGAAAGAAATTCTTCGTGTGGGTTGAATGTGTGATGCACAAAATCAGAGAGGCAGAATAACCAAATTTCTCCAGTAAAGAAATCAAAACAAAACTGGCTGAAAATCATTTGCAAACTGGCGGGTGTGAGTGACTCAGATTTCATCTCTGTTATAACATGGAGCTACAGCAACAACAACAGATGATTTTGCTTCATTTCCTTCCTGTGTGTGTGTGTGTGTGTGTGTGTGTGTGTTCAGGTTTGCGTGAGCGTTCACAGTCTTTATGCTAATTGGAGGTTGGGTTGTTTCGATAATGTTATTACAGGAATCTGCATTTGTCGGAATTGCCTTTCTTGTGGGCATCATATTTACACAAATACATACATCTGCTTAGCTATCAAAATGATTCCATTGCATAGACTTCTATCATTTTATATGTACCTAGATATAAATATTCAATCCTAAGTCAGAAAATGTTCTGCATGTTAACAATTAAATATATATGTTTAAAATAGATTTTGTGATGTTTTGTCAGGTTTATCTGACTTTTGGGTACACATTTGTCCCCAAAATATGGTTAAGTAGTTTCACTTTCACATTTCTCTAGTAAAAACGTAATAGATTTAACATGCATTTATTTTGTACTAAGTAGAGTTCAAGTCTATCAACATATTTACTGACATCGTTGAGACTTACTGATATAAAAATTGTAATTAAGCTTTATTTGGAGTACTACTTGTGCACAATGCACATTTCTTGATATTAAGCCTAAAATATGTTTTACTGTCACTATTGATGAGGATTGTGTGATCTTTAAATAATATCTGTCTTTAAATGCGAAATTTTTAAAGTGTACCTAAAGTATACTTGCAATAGTTTCACTTTAGCACAATCACATATACTTAAGTATAAATTTAGTTGGACTTCAGCGCTGCTTGTTCACAATTAAAGTACATTAATTAAAAATTAGTGGTTCCAATTTAGCAGACTTTAAATATACCAGTTTATTATGCTAAAAGTATTTGTAAGTGCATAATACAGTTGAGGTCAAAAGTTTACATCCCCTTTTTAGAATCATTAAAAATGTTATGTCACCAAAATAAGAAGGATTATACAAAATGCATGCATTTTTTTTTTGTATTTAGCGCTGACCTGAATAAGATATTTCACATGAAAGATGTTTACATATAGTACACAAGAGAAAATAATGGTTGAATTTATAAAAATGACCTGTACGTTTACATACACTTGATACTGTGTTGTTGGTTTAGTGATATTTGTTCATGAGTCCCTTGTTTGTTCTGAAAGGTTAAACTGCCCGCTGTTCTTTAGAAAAAAATCTTTCAGGTCCCACAAATTCTTTGGTTTTCCAGCATTTTTGTGTATTTGAACCCTTTCCAGCAATTACTGTATGATTTTGAGATCCATCTTTTCACACTGAGGACAACTGAGGGACTCATATGCAACTATTACAGAAGGTTCAAACACTCACCGATGCTCCAGAAGGAAACGCAATGCATTAAGGTGAAAACGGGTGGTGGAAACTTTTAGAATTTGAAGATCTGGGTAAATTAAAAAAAAAAAAAAATTCTTCTGGGAAGCATGTAAGTATCTTCAGTAGCCTCTGAATGGCAATACTAAATGGAAAAAATATGATATTTAAGCAAAAAAAGGAAATTATACACATCTCCATTTTGTTCAAAAGTTTTCACCCCCTGGCACTTAATGCATGGTTTTTCTTTCTGGAGCATCAGTGAGTGTTTGAACCTTCTGTAATAGTTGCATATGAGTCCCTTAGTTGTCCTCAGTGTGAAAAGATGGATCTCAACATCATACAGTCATTGTTGGAAAGGGTTCAAATACAGAAAAATGCCAGAAAACCAAAGAATTTTTGGGACCTGAAGGATTTTTCTGAAGAACAGCAGACAGTTTAATTGTTCAGGACAAACAAGGGACTCATGAACAACTATCACTAAACAAAAACACACAGCTGTGGATCATTCAGGAACAACACAGTATTAAGAATCAAGTGTATGTGAACTTTTGAACAGGGTCATTTCTATAAATTCAACTATTATTTTCTCTTGTGGACTATATGTAATAGTCTTTTATGTGAATGATCTTATTCAGGTCAGTACTAAATAAACAATAACATGCATTTTGTATGATCCCTCTTAACATTTTTAATGATTCTGAAAGAGGGATGTAAAGTTTTGACCTCAACTGTATGTTAAGTATTTGTAGTATACTTGGCATGAAATAAATGTATTTTAAATGCACCTTAATATATTTATTTTTCACAAGGGTAGTCATCTCAGATTGTGAAGATGTGCCCCTGTTCCTTGACATGATTGACACACAGCTCATGTTGAACTGTGATTGTGAGCTTGAACACTGATTTGAATGGCTGTGTGTGTTTAGAGGAATTGTTTTGCCTTTCTATCCACAATGGAAAATCATGCAAAGTGAGGGAGCAAAGTGCAAATCCGATTCATCCGTCTGTTCGCTTTTTAAGATAAGAGTGTGTGTGATTCTTGAGTAAGTGCAAATGTTCAGTAGTTTTGGATCCCTAGGTGAATTATATTTGCATTATCTGAACCAACAGCAGTGCTTTAAACAGCAGCTCATTATATAAAGTTGTATATAAATGTATGTCTAACTTTATCCGCGTACATGTAGTACACTCACAAAACAAGCTATATGCAAAATCCCAGCCACTTGATTGCTTGTAGCATTGCAAAATGAAACTATATTATCATCCAGCTCTAATCTTTTAAATGCAACTTTAAGGTTGCTTTTAAGATATTAAGAACTTATAAACATCAAAGCTGTTTTGAAACAATGTGTATCATGAAAAGTGCAACTGTATATAAATATATTTGATTTGACTTTATTTGCAAGGCAACTAGATTTGGGTACATTTAAATATTATTTAAAAGTTTTTACTTTTGTGCAAAAGACTCGTGCCACATTTTCATTTTTAATGTTGTTCCGTGCACATGTTGATTGGAAAAATGTTTATTTTTTTTCTGCATAAGATGTTCTTTCTAGCACAAAAACTGGGCCAATTTAAATGAAAGCAAAGTTGTTTGGTTGCAAACATTCTTCAGAATATCTTTTGTCTTTGGAAAGAAAGAAGCCGTCAGTGAATGGTGACTGACTGTGACTTTTCGTGAACTGTCGCTTTAACACTGAGGTTTAGCGCTGTTTAAATCACTATAGGTGAATGTAACCTGTTTGAGGAATATCAATAGCGCTGTGGCTTTCAAAGACTGTAAAGACTGAGTGGGATTGAGGTTATTCATCGCGGTGGAAGCATTACATTCAGCTCCATCAGATAACGGCAGGATCGTGTTTCTCCGTGTGTGTTTGTGTGAGTGAAGCTCTTGCTAATGAAAGCTTGTGTCGCTCCACACGGCTCACATTAGAGGAAAAACCACACACGCCCTGATCGTTATCATGATATGGACTCTGTCCTACATACACGAACACACACACACACAGATGTGCAGATAACACATGTTTGAAGATGTGTGGATGAGAGCGCTGCGTCTGACAAACTTCTGTCAGTGCTGTTTGTTGAACATTTGATCGCTTCCCAACTACAGCCCCAGAGCATTGAGGATGAGAGAGATTTTCAGTAGTTTAACGTAGGGATTTTTAACTAGCAACATACAGTACAGCCTGGTCCACTTTGCAGCTTCTGCAGTGCATGAAATGTAATTAAACTCATGTCAACATGAGGAGAACATACAAACTCCACACAAAAAGGCCTCTTGTCTGAGCCTGTCCTGCTGTCATAATGAAGAAAAGGATAGTATTATTAAAACAAATTAAATACTTGACAAGAAAACCTTAGTTTGTCATAACGTTTTATTATTATTATTTTGTTGTTGTTAAAATCTTATTTTCATTACAAAAACATTGTTGACTTTCATAAGAAAAAGTGATGTGGGTATGGCCAAAACAAATAAACAAACAAACAAACAAACACATGTACTCAAACAGTTTTATTTGATAGTTAAAGTCCATGACATTAAATTTAAATAATTTTAAATGTAAACATTAAAAAAAAAACAAAAAAAAAACAGTATAAAATGAATATTAATACAAAAGCAATGGCATGTTTAATAGTGATGTTATTGTTAACTAAACTATTAGAAACCATTTTTGATAACTGAATAAATTGAATAATTATTTATATAAAAAAACGACAAAAGCACATTAAAATGAATGAAAACTGAAGTTGAAAATAAAATCTAATTCAGTATATTAATAAATGCTAGTATAGTGTACTGTAGTGCAGTATAGTGTAGTGCTATAATATTTTAGTATTATTATTATTATTATTATTAGTATTATTAATGAATAATGATAAAATAATGGATTAATACATTTTTGAAAGATTTTTACTTTTCTTTTTTAGATTATTATTTGTCAGCTAATAATCAAAATAAAATAATACAATAAAATAAAATAATAAATAAAGTGATAAATAACGTGTAAAAATAATTAAATAAAGTGACCTTAGACCACAAAACCAGTCATAACTTACTGAAAGAAAGAAATAAGATTTCTATTGTTGTATGGTTTGTTAGGATAGGACAATATTTGGCTGAGATACAACTATTTGAAAATCTAGAACCTGAAGTTGCAAAAGAATTCAAATATTGAGAAAATCACCTTTAAAGTCGTCCAAATGAAGTCCTTAGCAATGCATATTACTAATCAAAAATTAAGTTTTGATATATTTCCGGTAGGAAATTTACAAAATGTCTTCAGGGAACATGATCTTTACTTAATATCCTAATGAATTTAGCATAAAAGAAAAATTGATCATTTTAACCCATACAATGTATTTTTGGCTATTGCTGCAAAAATACCCGTGCTACTTATGACTGGTTTTGTGGTCCAGTGTCACCAAATAAATATATATATATATATAACTTGTATCTGTATCCTGGATATGCACAGCAGGATGGCAGTCTGATTGAAACTATTGATTCCAGTGACATTTCTTAACATCTTTGTGTGTACAGTGCATTATAAGATCTCATACGTCCTCTTACTCAGGTTGTAGTTAAATATCTGAAACGGTGACAAAACCATCACAGTAATTAGGGAGTTGAGTGTGTATGTGTGCCAAGAGGTCGTATTCAGATCAATCTCTTCTCTCTCTAGACTCATGTTTGCATGTGTGTGTGTGTGTTTGAGCATATGTTAACACTGGCGAGTGTGAGACTTTAAAATGTTTCCTGTGGTAATTTAAAGTTGAAGAAGATCCAAAACTAGTTTCTGAGTTAATGAGCGTGTTTCTGGCCCAATACCTTCCCCAGATTGGCGTCGGGCCTCAGCGGAAGCAAACTTCATGGAGATGCAGTTTTGGAGAAAGAGAGAGCGAGCGCGAATGGATTGGTTTGGTGAAATCGCATGAGAGGTGTAAGCGATCGTGATAATTTCTGAGAAGTCTCACCCTCATTAATAGACGTAGCGAAGCACGTTTACCTCACGATGCGCTGCCGCTTGTTCGTGTGTGCATGCGTGTTTAAAATGTGTCGCGTTTTCAGGTGCTGAATGAGGCTTCGGTGTCTTCAGTCAGGGCTGTTTCTCTCTGTAAGTGCGTGACAGTTGTGGTTCAGTCAGCGAGCAAAAAGCCCAACGCACTCGCTGACGACAGGGAATCATGGTTCAAAAAGGCCCAACGATTGCGCTGACACTGGGGATTCAGGCCTCGCCTGCTCCTCTGTGTCTCCCAGCATGCCGCTCTTCTCTGCTCCGATTGGCCGATTCCTGACAGTCTGCACACACACACACATAAAACAGCCAGACAGATTATTCAGCATCATGCATGAAAGTGAAATCACACATTTTAAAGGAACAGTAGAGGGGAAAAAAATTAATAACAAAAAAAGGTTTATTATTTGTTTATATTATGTATTTATACGTGCAAGTATATTTATATATAATATAAATATAATGAATATAAATACATGCATGTAAATATTTTCAAAATATATACTGTATGTGTGTGTATTTATATATACATATAATCACAAATTATCGTTTGACAGCACTAAATAATTTTAGTGTTCAGTGTGAATACAAAAGAAATTAGCACATGCTTGAAGTGCTATTGTTAACTAAAACAAAAAACAAAACACAGGACATATTAATATGTAATTGAAATACTGCATGATCAAAATAATTAGATATTGCAAATAAAAATAAATATAATATTTAATATAATATAATATAATATAATATAATAATACATTTATACATTCATTATTCAAAGCTAAATAGAAATAAAGTGAGACAAGCTTGTCCTTGTTTTTTTTTTTCTTTATTATATTATATTATTTATGAACACTAATATAGTCTTTACTAAAACTTTGAATTAACTTTTATTTTTTACATTTTCAATTTTTTCATAATGGTATTAGTTTATATAAATAAATAAATAAATGAGTAGTACTAAAACAAATAAATAATACATTTATAATAATGACCAAGTATGAAATTTATAAATTGACCAAAACTTGCCCTTGTTTTTTTATACACTATTATAATCTTTAAAACTTTACATTTACTTTTATTTTTTAGTTTTCATTTCAGTAAATTTTTACAATTCTTTTTTTTTTTTTTTTTTTTTTTTTTTTTTTAAAATTTACAATACTTTTTTTTCTTAATGGAATAAATAAATAAATATTACATTTATAATAATAATAATATAATACATGCATAAATGCATTATTAATAAATTTAAGCTAAAAAGAAATAAAAAAGAAACCAAACCATTTTTTACATTTCCAGTTTTCATTTCAGTTGTAATTTTTACATTTTTTTTAGTCCAGTCTGAAGTATTTCTGGAGGTTTGAGGTCTAAGGAATCTGTAAACATCAGCACCTATTCATATCCACTGCAGCGAGCCAAGCGCTCCGGCATTCCAGATCCTTTATCAGCCGGATCCCGAGAGCCATGACACGACGGGATTCCACAGGAAAAACAGAGAGAGCGAGATAGTGGGCGAGAGAGGTGTTGAAAGGCTTGTTTGTAATCAGAGTTTATCTGAAAGCTCACAATGCACTTCCACATGGCTTCAGATCCGTAAAAGCGTTGATGTGTGTTCAGCATCTGCTCTGTACCGTCATTATATGCCTGTTATGATCATCATTTGGTGTTATTTCCTAATTAACACTAAAGCAATGGTGCAAAGCATCATGGGACAGCACATCTCAGTTATTTAGTCTTTCGCTGCCTGCAGGAGAACGTGTTGACCTGATAAACAGTGTTTTTTTTTTTGGTTTTGTTTTTGATGAGTGAAGATGTCCTTGTCAGGTAACCTTTGACCTGGAACTGTCTATCACTGTCATCAGCTGTCTGGAACAATCGCTCACTCGTCTTCTGGGAAACGCTGTCAAATACTGTTTTGCTTCATATTGACAGACAGGATATACTGTGCCGGTTCTGTGGTACAGTGATGGTACCAAATAGTAATACAGCAGAACTATGATGCATAACACTGAATTGTTGACACATTCTTTATGGCGCATCGTAACATCATAATGGTAGTTCGATAATACCTTATGGTGCTTTTTACTGAGCAGCTCCTCTGCATTGCTTTCAATGGAGATGTTTAAGCTTTGATTCCCTCATTATAATATATAATGAATACTGAACTGACCTATAATAAATAATAAATCAGCTGATGTTTGTTTTTTGTTTTTATCTTTCTCTGTAAGTTAAATTTAATTCAGTATTTTAGTTTTCATCTAATTTTAATTTAAGCTGAAGTAGTAAAATGACTAAAACTGGAATAAAAATAAAACTAAATAGATAAATAAAAACATAAAAAACTAATTAAATTGACAAAAAGCACATTACAAAATTACTAAAACTTGAACTAAAATTTAAATAAAAACTGGAATTTTGAGTAAAAAATATTTGAGCTGAAAAAATGTAAATTATTTATATGTGTGTATATATATATATATATATATGTATGTATGTATGTATGTATGTATGTGTGTGTGTGTGTGTGTGTGTGTGTGTGTACTTGTTTTTGCTACATTGTGGGGACCAAATGTCCCCACGAGGGTAGTAAAACCTGAAATTTTTGACATGGTGGGGACCGGCCTGCGGTCCCCACAATGTTAAAAAATGATTAAAAATAGTAAATGATGTTTATCTGAAAGTGTAACGATGCAAACATGTTTTCTGTGAGGGCTAGGTTTAGGGTTAGGGTTGGGTTAGGGGATACACAATATCGTTTGGTCAGTATAAAATCTATAGAAGTCTATGGAAAGTCCCCACAATTCACAAAAACAAACGTGTGTGTGTGTGTGTGTGTGTGTGTGTAAGTAAATAATTAAATAAATAGTTAAAAATGGCAAAAACTCAAAATTGCTAAATTATTACAACTTTTATGTTTACATTTGTAAACAATGCAATTAATATATATATATATATATATATATATATATATTAGCTGAAGTAGTAAAATGATTAAAACTGAAATAAAAATACAAGTAAATAGAAATATCGATTAAAAAAAAAGCAAAAAACACAACCTAATTACTTTACCTAAAAATTAAATAAAACTGTAAAAGTAAAAAAATACAACCTAATATATATATATATATATATATATATATATATATATATATATATATATTGCACAATTTTGAGTGAATTTGAGTACAAATTATATGAGCTGAAAAAATGTAAAAATATGGAAAACTTTAAAAAGTAAGTACATAAATAAATGGCAAAAACACAAAATTTCAACATTATTGCAACTTTTATGTTTATGTCTGTATCAGTATTGACTGTTGAAAAACCCATATTGATTGACCACTAAAGAAGTATTGTTTTTTCCCCCTCTCTTTCTGTTTATAGGTGGCTTTATAATTTTCGAACAGAGAGAACCACTGAGCTACAAATCTTGAGTGAACTCACTTGAACTCACCAAACCAAACAGCTGGAAGGGGAGGAGACACACTCGAACCAGCCAATCCAGAATGAGGGGTGGGGCCATGGGGGTTTTACAAGTGCTGCTATTGGCCAGTGTGCTGGAGCCTGCAACTCTGGGTGAGTCTTACGCTTTCATTGGCGTAAAAAAAAAAATTGTGATTTGCATGTCATTTTAGAAGCATTTTATGTCCAAAAGCAGAAAATATAAAGTGTAAAACATAAATATAAAGTGTTTTAGCAAATGCCACATGAAGAGACACAGTATGAATTATATGAGATGCAACAGGCAATACTTGATGCAAATCGAATGTTGTTAAGCCAACAGTGTGATCTTTTAATAAGCAAATAATAACACCTGACATTTGTGCAACTAGGTTTTATGTCATATGTATCAGTGCCTTAAAATAGATGTAAAATAAACTGAGATTGCAGCTTGATTATGTTGTCTACTTGTTTTAACAGCCTTCAGTAGTGAATATTGAAATGTGGCCTATGTAGGCAGCTCATGACATTTCTTGGACAATATAAACCCTCCAGTTTGTTTCAGTGAAATAAGCTTAGCTCTTCCTTGAACAGAAAATGAACAGAAAATGACCAGAATGGGCGATTAGAGGTGCTGCCATCATTTCAGAGGATATTTGGCCGTAGATGCTGGACAGAGAGGAACATAATTGCAGATCAGGGAGAAATAAAGGAGAGCAGTGGAAGTAGGAAAGAGGGATTTGGAGAGAAAATTAGACATAAAGATGTCTAATAGCATGAGGTCAATAATTATTTATTTACCATTTGTTTGTGGGTATCCATGTAATAAGACTCGTCTAATTAAAAAAGCTAATGAGCTGCATTGTTCTGTTTTCCATTCGATACGCAACAGTTGGAAAAACACACAAATTCCCCTGAATGCTTTGACAAATAGACTCAGAGCTCAGACCTCAGAGCTTCAAAAGTGCACACACACACATCCAGCGATTTTACCGTCTCGAGCTCTGAACTGCTATGAGGAAAAAAGGAAACGGCGCTCGTGTTTTAAAGGCTGAAGATACTGAAACTTACTGCAGTAATTAAATTACCTGTGGGAGTGTTTTCGTCCTTCGGAGAGGATAGAAACACTCGCTGCTGAAGCTTTTCTGTGATATTGATGTCTACACACGAGCGTGACGTACCGCAGTGCTTTATTGTTTATGTAATGTACATTTTATGTGAAATCTGGAGGACAAATTTGTGCACTACGTGCCTGAAAGTCTCAGTTTTGAAGTATAATAAAAGCCTTACAGAAGAAGTCAGGGTTAAATATCATGTGAAATTGTATCCGTTCATATTATTCTAATATTAAAAAATGAGAAACGTTTCTAGAGCAGCAAATCAGTATATTAGAATGATTTCTGAAGGATCATGTGACACTGCAGATTCGAGTAATGATGCTGAAAATTCAGCTTTGGTCACAGGAATAAATTACATTTGAACATATATTCACACAAAAAACATCTGTTTTAAATTGGCAAAATATTTCACAATTTTACTGTTTTTACTGTATTTTCAAATAAATGCATCCTTAATCAATGATAATTACATGCAACCTTGGTGCAAGAAGGACATTTCAAAAACATTAAAAAATATGAATTATATATTATTATTATTATTATTATTATTATTATTATTATTTTTTTTTTTTTTTTTTTTTTTTTTTTTTTAATGAAAATTTGAAAATTGGGAAACCTGAACAGAAGAAATCAGTAACTACATAAATTGTTTCATTGAGCTGAAAACAACAAATCATGCAAGAATGGTTTTATGAACCATTCACACAGCATTTCAATCATTTGATATGGTTTATACATACCTATAAAAAATAAATAAATAAATAGAAATAAATAAGTATGGGGTGGCTTTGGCTTCACAACTGAAAAAGTCAAAAGAAAACCACATAATGTAAAATAATAATAATATTAATTGTTGTTGTTTCAACTTAAAATAATTTGTTACTTAGTTGAATTATTTTAAGTTGAAAAATTTTTTATTTTTTATTTTTTTTTTTACAATGTGTTTTACTATGATTCAATCTAGCTTTCTGTATTGGACACGAAGGTCCAGATTTATTGTTAAAAACGATTTACTAAAGACACTCAGTGAAACATTAGCAATGAAAAGGCATGGACAGTTATTTTTGCAGTTTATCTTATTGCACAAGAATTTGTAAGAGTTTCCCTTCAGATGTGACATTTATGTGAGGAGAATATTTAAATAAATCATGCAGTGGGATTTACCAAGGTTTTTTGCGCCGTTATTTAAGCACAAAAAGCATGTCACTTATGGTTCTCACAATAATTTGGCCTTTTTAGTAAATCTGGCCCATGCACATTGTTACTTTGTTTATTTGATGTTTAGTTGACATCAAACAAAATTCAGTGAAGTGTGTGGACTGCAGCACTGAACCTGTAGTAAATGAATGGTTTCATCACAAGATGCATCTCTATAGTCCTCGTGCATGATCTGTATCATCATGTCTGTGTGTTAAAACACAGATTACAGTCATATTTGAGTTTACAAGCAAATAAAGATGTTCTCTTAATATCACAGGATAAGCCCAGAAAATCTCCCTCTGTCTTTCACCTACTAACCTACATAGAGATAATTGCAAATCCTGTTTGCATTTATATGAAATATATAAATATATAAATATATATATAAACTCTTTAATAATGTGTAGGTGGGTAATATTAAAAAACAAGACAAAAATACAGTTTTGATTACTATGAGCTTTAGTAATAAAATATAAAGTGTGCTTATTTTTTATTTGCACTTTTAACTTTTAATACTTAAGTACTGAAGTGCTGAACTTTTAACTTAAGTAAATTTGAAAAGCAGTAAAAAACGGTGCTTTGACTGAGCCAGATACACAAGAAGCAACTGTAAGGGACAGAAAGTGTGATATTTAACATAAAAAACACCTAGTATTAGAGAGAGTGTGTTTAAAACTCCTAAATATCTCTACACACATTCAGAGCTTATTACATCTACGGTAGATGGAGGATGTAGTACAGAGGATTTCTGAGCTTCAAAACATTTCACACAATCGAAATCCAGAGACCAAACAGGCCTTTTTTAGTTTTGTGGCAGTATTTTCACGGTAGATCAGTGTCGTTGCCGCACACAGCAACAGTCCACAGTCTGAGAAAGGTTTACAGTCTTGCACACACAGACGGGATGACAAGTGTAACAGGCAAAAACGTCCATCTGACACACATATATACACACTGAACAACAATTAAAAACTAGGGCAGCTGGACTGTCGGCTTCTCAAGTAGACATCAAAAGCATCAAAATGCCTGTGTTTATTATGTGTGTCTGTGTGTGTGTATCAGTGTGTTTGACACAAACCTGCTCTCGCTCTCTCTCTCACACACACAGAGTGAATAAATAACCTGAGCTTCTTCATCTTTGCCATGATGCAACCCTGAGGAAACTTTGAGCCGTCTGAAGCAGAGTGTGTTTGTCTGCATTCTGATGTCCCTCAAAACTAGAAAAACCTCAGCTGGGATTTTAAGACTTGCTCATATTTATTTCACGGCTTATTTGATTGTGATTCATCAGCTGAATGTGATTTGTATGTACAGTTACACAATCTGTGCAAGTTTCATGACTTTTAACCTCTTTTCTCATCGCATAGATAAATGAATCAATAAATGAGCTGAATATATTTTCTTTATTCAGCAAGGATGCATTAAATTGATCAAAAGTGATAGTGAAGACATTCCAAATAAATGCTGTTAAATAAAAAAGATAAATGCCAAATAAATGCTGTTCTTTTGAGTTTTCTATTTATTAAAGAATCCTGAAACATAAAATGCACCACAGTTTCCCCAAAATATTAAGTAGCACAACTGTTTTGCACTGAAATGTTTCTTGAGCAGCAAATCCGCATATTAGAATGATTCCTGAAGGATCATGTGACACTGAAGACTGGAGTAATGATGCTGAAACTTCAGCTTTGATCATAGAAATAAATTACATTTTAACAGATATTCATATAGAAAACAGTTATTTAAAACTGTAATAATATTTAACCATTTTTACTGTATTTTTAATCCCATAAAAGCAGCCTTGGTGAGCAATAGAGACTTTATTATTTTTCCTTAAATAGGAAAGTCACAAGACGTTCTAAAAAAGTCTGAGCTAAAGTCCAGTTATACATTTGTTTTCTGGTTTTGTAGGTTTTAAACACCATTCTAAAAATATTACTGTTTATTTATTTATTTATTTATTTAAATTTTGGTCAGTTATGTTCTTCGAAGTAAAGTTTTAATATTAACATTTTTATAGTGTAAAGTAGTGAACAGAATAAAAACCTAATAATATTTTTGACAGTATGTTACCACATTTTATTGCTGCAAGTTGTCACATACTTTGTTATAATATTATTAATATCCATTTTTTGTTGTTAAAAATTATAATATAATATAATATAATATAATATAATATAATATAATATAATATAATATAATATAATATAATATAATATAATATCTCTTCTGCTGATGTTACAACTAATTTTTGCCAATAATTTTGGACTTTTGGAGTCAGGTTTTAGTGAATGAAATCTTACTTTATTTTCAGTTAAATATATATGTGTGTGTATATATATATATATATATATATATAGATAGATAGATAGATAGATAGATAGATAGATAGATAGATAGATATAGATTTAAGCATAAAAACAAAAAGTGTAATACTGCTTTAAATTGTTGTTTTGTTTTTTGTTTTCTGAGCAAAAAATAAATATCATACATGCTCCCCTAATTTACAGAAGACACCAACTAAAATGTGATTCAGTGTAACAATATTATCAGGCAGATTTACAACAAAAAATCTCTTTATGACATATTAAAATACAAATTTGTTAGTAAGAATTTTTTACTCCTTCAAAACACAATAAAATTGAATATGCTCCCTTATTCTTTTATATACTTTAATATGTACAAGTGGGAATAAGCTGTTGTTTGAATTTTTACACTGAATGACAATGTAACCAATTATTTCAACCAAATTTTGACATTTTATTCTCCAAAAACTTATTTGAAACCTTAAAAGTAGACACTTTACTTTCATTTAATGTGCTTTCTATGGACATAAAATCAGTTTTGTAAATTTCCTCCACGGGGGGGCCAGGGTGGGCCTGACCCACCCAATCAGAAGCTTGGCCCACCCTGGCCCACACTACATAGCCTAACAGCCAATCACAAAACTGGAGCGATATTCAGTTGAGCTAGATTTTAATTTGTCTTTTCTTTCTTACCGGTCGCACCCCGAAACACTTTAATATTGTATATAGTTTTTGCGCTATCACTTTTGCTTTCGTCATTAACGTGCACTCTGTGTAAAGGATGTTTGTTCTATTGTTAGTCACAGCATGTTGGAGAAAACGCCTTTTGTGTCCCACCATGGAAAACAAAGTAAATATTACATATTAAATATTAAACGATTGCAGAAATGTTATTTATCTTAAGGGTTTAATGTAGTCTTGTTCAGTCAAGATGCAACATCATGAATCTTGGAAACGAGCTGGCAGCAGAAATCACACAGAACAGAGCAAAATGTTATCATTTCATATTGAGTAAATGATTAAACAATTTAAAAATGAAACTGAAAACATAAGGTCATTGATAACAAATAAAAACAACAATAATAATGAAATTAATACAGCAATTTTAATATTCAGAAGGATTGGTTTTTAGGTGTCGTCAACGTCAGTATTTTACGTTTAAATACTGTAAATACGTCAGTATTTAGTGTCTGAAAACGTAAGTAAATGTACGTTTTTAGAACCATTTTTTACGTAAAATACATACGAATTATGATGAGATCACGTTGGTACAGCAGATGCTCTCAGTTTAGAATTGTAGCGTATGTTTTCCAACTCAACTAAATGATTTTTATTTCTAAATGTTATGCTAAACGTCAGTGTAGGTGGTCAACTAATGTAATCATCAGTGTATGACCAAAAATTATTCTTTAGTAAGATAATCTTAAGAACACCTATAGTGTACTCAGCTCTGATATTTTGAGGCCCTATAAACTAATTTTTTTTTTTTTCAACACACTATGCATTAAAATAATGTATGTATTTACCACTACACCCCACCACCCACCCCCCGGCCCACCTCGAATTTCACTTGGCCCACCCTTCGTCTCATTTCTGGAGCCGGGCCTGATGTATAATATATTATACATACATGTTGAGATATATGAGGATAGTCAAACTCTTAGTTTAGTCATGTCTCTTTGTTTACTCATGTCATTTCAAACCTATGTAACTTTATTTCTTCTGTAAAAAGAAAAGATGTTGTTTTTTGGTTTGTTTTTAGTCCACTGAAGGTCATTGTTGTGTAATTCAATTTTGGACCCCATTGACTTTCACTGTATGTGCAAAAATGTTCTCCCTGGTTTACATTATCACCGGTCTCCAGACTATAAATCCATCTCGCACGAATATACCAAGAGAAATGATCAAGAATAGTTTTGTGTCAGTCAGGATATTTTTGACATTCTTAATTTCTTTGTTCGGGGACAGTTGCTAATAGCATGAGAAGTGTCTAATTAATTCCACCGAAGCTCTCCCACTTCTTCTCTTAATTAGTGCATCTTAAAGTTATTTTGACTGCAGGGATTTGTGGCTATAATAGTGTTCGCTTAACAAGATTAACTGTTGGAAACTGCGCTCGCGTGGGTCTAACCGGCCGTTGCTTTAACTGAGATCGTGCCGCTCATCTACGGCTCGCTGGAGACTCGTTCAGAGAGAAACCTGCAGACGCGTTTGCCAGATTGCACTCGCACGTCAAGAGCTCATTTAGACACATTTTCTTGTAATCAGCAGTTTCAGCCATTGAAGAGCCTCAGGAAAGAGGGAAACTTCGTTTGCTCGGGTCGCTGCGTTTTGATTCGTCCCGGCAGTGTGATTGGAATAAAGGTCTCATAGCAAGTGCTATAAATAAATGGGCTTTCTATAAACCAGATGAAGCATATATTTGTTTCTCATAATGCTATGGATTTGTGCACATGGGAACAAAACACACCAATATCAGTCTTTAGGGGAAGCTTGTCATTCAAAGATGTTAAATGCAGTCAAAATACCAGTTTGAAAGCTTCTGTGTTTTAAATATAGAATTTTATGTAGTATTTTAGTTTGAGCTAACTAGTATTTAATTAAATTAAATTAAATTAAATCAAATTTAATTAAATTTTTTTGGTAGTTTGTGGTAATACTTTGAATTAGACTATAATTTTGTTTTCAAATTATTATTTTTTTTTAAATATGAAATTGAAATTAATTTTTATGTAGTAGTTTTAGTTTGAGCTAGCTAGTATTTTTATGTATTTAATTTAATTTTGTTTTGTTTTTTGTAGTTTGTGGTAATATTTCGAAATTAGACTAATTTTGTTTTCAGTGTAATTTATTTATTTTTTAAATATATAACTTTAATTAATTTTTATGTAGTAGTTTTAGTAGTTTTTTATGGATTTAATTTAGTTTTCTTTTTTTGTAGTTTGTGGTAATATTTTGAATTAGACAATATATATATTTTTTAATAATAATTCATTTAAATTATATATTTTTTAAAAAAGTAGTTTTAATTAAAGTAGTTTTAGTTTGAGCTAGCTAGTATTTCTATGTATTTAATTTTGTTTTGTTTTGTTTTTTGTAGTTTGTGATAATATATTGTTTTCAATTTAATTTATGTATTTTTTAATATTTAATTTTAATTAATTTTTATGTAGTAGTTTTAGTTTGAGCTAACTAGTATTTTTATGTATTTAATTACACTTTATTTATTTATTTATTGTAGTTTGTAATAATATTTCAAATGAGAAATTTTGTTGTCAGCATACTATTTGAGCTAACTATAGTATTTTTTTTTTAATGTATTTAGGAATTTTGTTTTGTGTTTTTGTCATCTTGTATGTACGTATTTATTTATTTATTTACTAAATGTATGTCTATATAGTTTTTAGTAATTTGTATTGATTAGTTTATTTATTAGTTTATTTAGTTTGTAAGTTATTTAAGTACTTCAGGTTGCTGAGCAATGATGGTACCTGTAATAAAATAAGAGTCAGTTTGTTTGTTTGTTTGTTATTCGTTTTCGTTAACTATAATAACGTGGTACAGTAGCAGCAAGAGATTTTGTTGTGTGTTTTTGTCATTTTCTTTTTTATATCCATTTATATAGTTTTTATCCATTTTGATTAATTATTATTTAGTTTTAGTTTGAGCTACTTCAGGTTAGTGAGAAGTGTTTTTTTGGGGTTAGTCGGTGAAAGGAGTCGATGTCATGTTAGTTTTCTGCTCGTGTAACACATTTGAATGCATTTGCTTGCGAGTGTTTTGTTTGTTTTGTTCATCTTGCTCACCGACTCTCATTTGGATCTTTGAATTTTAAGTAACTCCAGTTACAATGTGCCTGAACGAGCTGTGAATGCAGGAGGACGTTTCTTCGGCTTCCAGTGTGAATATGTGTGAACAGACACGTTTTGTGTGGAGAAGCGCGTGCGATTAAATTACACTTGTACCTTTATTTGCATTTCAAAACTTTTTTTTAGCACTTTAAATCTGCTTCGGATGTGGGAAATAGCAGCTTGTTTGTGTGACATCTCTCTCGTGGACACACAAAAACACACACTTAGGGTTGTCATGCTTGTCAAGTGATTGCAGAAGCGTTTTTTCTCATGCAAAGAGAAACGACAGCTGTCACCCTCACACACAATTTCCTTGTTTTTCCCCTCTACTTCTGTCTATCCGTATCTCATTTGCCGGTTCGAACGTAGTGTCGTTTTCCCTGGAAATGTCTGTCAGTGGCGGATGGCTAAATGAAGGCCTGATTGCGTTAGCAGGCCGACGGCTGTGCGCGTTTCAGCCGACTTTATTAGGCGCGCAGATGCAGGACGGCTTACAAACGCGCTGTCATGTTTGATTACATCATCGAGCTGATCAATATTCACCATATTCCCGGATATCAGGCTCTCTGGAGTTTGGCCGGATGAGGCAGGGATGCATTTTGAGATTTCCAGTGAATTATGTTGTCTGTGCTCGGCTGTTCCTTACATTAAAGCATTAGGAACGGAAACAGACATTTGTGTGTAGTAGATGAGAATTTGCCTCGGGAAAATAGAAGAGGATTTTGCTGGTTAAAGCTGCATGCATTGTGACATTGTGAAAAATAAATAAATAAATAAATAAATATCAAAATATACCTTATATATTTTATAATTGAATACATTAATAACACCACTGACATTTGTTTTGTTTTTTTGTCATCATTATTATTATTATTTATTTTTTAATGTTTATGTAGTCTCTATTCGTTTTTATTAGTTTTAGATTATTTTGTTTATTTTAGTACTTAAAGTTGAACTAAATGAAAATGAGAAAACAAAGAATAAAATGTTTCTTTTTAAAACATTTAGAAAGATAAGTTTACTTTTTATTTTAAGTAACATTATTTATTTATTTACTTATTTATTGCTGGTTTTAGTTTTAGTTTTAGTTAACTGTAATAATCCTGCCACTGGAATAAAATGTTTTAATTGTTTTTTTCTTTTTTTCTTTTAACTTATTTTTAAGTAATGAACTTTTTCCTTTTTTTAATGTTTTAGTTTGTATTTACTACAAAATGTATTAATTAATTAATGGTTCCTTTATTAAGTATCACGTATTTTAATAAGTTAAACTAAATAAAAATGAGAAAACAAAGAAATAAAATGTCAAAGTTTATTGATTTTTTTTTTTTTTTTATGGTTGGTTTTAGTTTAATCCTGTATTAATAATGCTGCTATTAACTGCACATTTTAAAAGTTAGTAAAAGAAAGCAATTTTCTGGTGTGTTTTTTGTATTTTTAATCATGATTTTATACATATTTATTTAGTAGTTTTAGTTTATTTAGTTTTGGTTATTTTAATACTTTAAGTTAAACAAAATTAAAATTAATAATGTTGTAACTGAAATATATATATAGTTTACACTTAATAATTTTGTAAAAATTATTATTAATATTTTTTTTTTTTAAGTAATGATTTTTTTTCCTTTATTTTTTTTCTTTTCCCCTAAGTTTTAGTTTGTGTTTACATATATGACAAACTGACATTTTTTGCACCATTTTTTGCACCATTAATATATAAATTAATTAATGGTTCCTTGATTTTCTTTAATCAGAATGTTTATTTTTTCTTTTCTTTTAGGGGTGACATATAACCCATGTTCTCGTGACTCATTTTTGTAAGTGTGCACACTTGGGTGTGTCTGTATAGATACACGTGTATTTGTGTTCAAATATGTCTTACTGTTTGCACAGATGTGTGCATCTTTGTTTTTTGTGCATGTTTTCAGAACAAATATGTAACTATCCAGTTTTTTATGGTGGTAAAAACGTGCAAATATTTTTTTTAATGTGCACTTGTGTGTGTGTGTTTTGTGTTTGTGTGTGTAAAATACATTTGTAATATGACTTTCTTCAGTAAAGCGATTGAACACAGCCGTCAGTTTGACTTTGAGTTTGTCCTGCGCTGTTATTTTCACGTGCTCAAACACACAAGCACGTGACTCTGTGTTTAATAAGTCAACTTCAAACCGTCCGTGTGTTACTTCTACAGGTCTCGTGTATTTATTATTCAGTCATCCTATTTAATACAATCAAGCATACAACAAACACTGGACTGAAAACTGCACTCAAATGATTTCATGTGGACACACACTCATAAACACACACATCTGTCAAACTAGAGGACTTCTGGTGATAGATGAGATGTAAGTGATGTTATAATGGTGTGATAGTAAGATTTACAGCAGTTCATGCACTCAATATTTAATACTCAGGCGTGCCTAATACATATGATCACGATGATAAAAGCAGCAGCTCGATATCTAATCACAGTTTTGCTGATGCCCTGCAGGAACAGCCAGATAAAGCCAGTTTAAGGTTTAAGACCGACAATCTAAACCAGTTTGGAGCTGGGTTATTACAGTGAACTAAAACGAAAACCAAAAAAAAAAAAAAGATTTAAATAAATAAATAAATAAATAATACATTTGTTATTTAAAATTAAATAAATGTTAACTAACATAAAATGAAATACAAAATAAAAATTATTTATTTTTATTTCAGCTAGTTTCCAATTTCTATTTTCATTTAGTTTAAAGTGCTCCTATTATGCCTTTTCAAATATGACCTTTCATGCAGTGTGTCATGTAGCTGTATGTGAACATAAACTATCTACAAAGTTGTGAAGCCGACAGTGCACGATAAATAAAGTTATTGTCTATCAAAAAAAAAGAGTCGGTTCACAATCGCCTGAACGAGTCGTCAGAAATTTGAATCTTTTTCTGTTACGGCCACACGTCACGAAGTAACACATTTGCACATTTCAGCCCACGTTCTACATCGCGAACAACTTGCCCGCCCACTTTACGTCATGTCGAGAAGACGATGTATCCTAAGTACAATGCGGGATTCACCAAAGGCTTGCTTTTAAAAGATGGATCAGTGCCCAGTTTATTTGGACCGGCTTGCTCCTCTGAACCTCTAACTGTAAGTGCGATTAACCCTTTCACGCGTACAATCACACCAGTGTGATCATTCTTGGCTGGTCCCTGAAGCATACGCTCACACCGGTGTGATTCGAACGTTCAGCGCGTCACGTGATCAACTGCTGAATTCAAATCTGCTTTGGTGCTTTGGCTGCATGGCGCTGAGCCAGATCGGACGAGCTGAGCGCTTGTCATATTATCGCAACTATTCCGTGTTTTCAACCATATAATGCTTATTTTAGGTTCCAGACCTTTAAATACACATAAGTCCTAGTAAAACGATGCAAGTATAGTTAGCAAAATACACGCCGATGTCTACGGAAGCGGCAATAATGATCCTTGCAAATGTTATCTGACATGTTTTATTGATATCATATACACATTGTGTAGGTAAGTATAAAGTTTACTCTGCTCTTCTCCAAGCTCACCAGAGACTTACTTTAATGTTTTCTGGGAGGAGAGAATGAATTTGCGTTTTGTAAATCCCACAGCTCGGATTCAGCGCAAACTAACATGGCGGCGCCCATCACTCGGCATAGATCAACTAACACGCTCATTATAAAAGTGTTTAAACTTCCAAATACATTTATTTGCACATATTTCAGAATCGGAATATCAGATCTTTCATAATACAGTGAGCACGTTTGTGAATATTAATAATTAAAAGGCAAAAACGATATAAAAGTGATACATACATACAGTGCTATTGTGGCTGCGTTGTGTCACGTGACAAACACGAAGCGTCGCCATGGAAACAATAAGGCTGTACGTACTAAATAACGGTCACCTAAAAAAACTCACCCTGGGGGCTCATCTAGAATATTTTAAACTCACGTATGAAAGGGTTAATAATTGATGGTTGTATTTTCTAGCGATCGTTCAAAATCGTGCTATATTGCTTATGGGGTTAAGTAAATTATCAAGACATTTTTATTATGAAAGTGGAATCCTTTAAAACTTGTTGCTCTCATGTAACGTTACTCTGTATCATGTAAAATACGTATTTAGTTGTGTGTGTGTTGTGTTCGCTCCGCGCAGTTCGTAGGTGTCTGGCTGACCGGCTGACAGCTTTATCTGTTCACTCGCTATTGTCTAGAAATGTGTCGATGAATAGTGAATGTTTGTCGTTGTTATTACTTGAAGTTCTGATAAAGAATAGAACAATACGTTGGTGTACAAGCTGCAGTGCTTTATCAATACGTTTCTGCGTTGGGTTGACGCATATACTATGGCTGTTTGGGTGTTGTTGTTTACCACCGAGTCGTGGGCTAGAGAAACGGTGATGGGCGTTCCATGTTTGAAATTCGCTGCACGCAGTAACGTTAAACCAATCACAAAAGACTGGTTCATTGGACCAATCACCGCAGATTAGTGTCACGCAAAGGAGTCGTTTTGGACAAATGATTCGTTTTAACGAACCGTTTGGGAGTTGTTAAGCAAATAAGGTAAAAATAAATGCATATTATAAGACAGTAAATGTATTTTGACCTTGCATGCATGTCCACTTGTTGTTGGGGACACCCAAAACCAAAATATGAACCATTTATAATCCATAATAGGGGCACTTTAACTTGAAATACTAAAGTAATTGTAAAAAAAATATTATATTTTAAAAATAATAATAATAATAAAAACTATATAGGCATATTGAAAAACAACCAAAACTAATACAAAATGCAAAAACACGCAAAAAAATTAAAACTTTAACTAAATTTAACACAGAATTAGAAAATATAACAATAAATTCTACTTCATACACTGTAAAAAATTGTTTCAACTTAAAATAATTTGTTACCCTGCTGACTTTATTTTTAGTTTAGTCAGCTAAAATATTCCAGTTGTCACTTAAATTAACATTAAGTAACTTAAAATTTCAAGTTGAGTAAACTAAAAATTGAAAGTTAGAGGGGTAACAAATTATATTAAGTTGAAACAACTTTTGGAAGGGATTTTTTTGCAAAGTTTCAAAGTTTTCAAAAATTTCAAAATAATAAAAAACTATAGCAAAAAAGGCATCTTTTTAAAATCCTATTTTAGCTGTAATTTCCAGCACAAAAGATAAATTGAAAGAGAAATAAACTGTTGGAAAGATTAGAAATGAAAGCCGATAAAATCTTTATTGTGTACATATGGGGATTCAGGAGTGAAACGTTTGTTTTAGTGACCCAATTCAGCCGCTTATCGGATGACACACAAACACGCTAAAATCCCTCAACACAAAGACGTGTGTATGAACACGTGTCTCATGCAAAGCTCCTGTCATATACATTCTTGCATGCACTGTGATTGCGTGTGTAGATGCTAAGCTGTTTGCCTTTTGGCGCTCTCTTTTGAGGCCGTTCTGTGAGCATATACGGCATCATAACTGAATGGGACTGTGGTCTACGCTACACACAAACACACAAGCTTTTCATAATCATAAGGATTACCTCCATTTCTGCACGCCTGCTCTTTTCATGCTAATAGGACGCAACCTGTGAGATTTGCGTGGAGCATTAATCATCCCAACTGCCATATTCAACACAAACTCATATCCAGGTAGACCAAGCCTGGTTTTGTTTTGTTTTGTTTTGTTTTTATGTGTGTGTTCGACTCACACTCAGACGAGCAGCAGACTAGCACATTGTTGTTTGCGTTTAGTGAACTCAGTCTGACAGATTGGCACATTTTCAGTTCAGTCTGCATGCGGTGGAGCAGAACGGCTTAAGAGACTCTCCTGCTGAAAAAAAAAGAGCTCAAACTAGCCTGTGGTGGTTTGCTGGTCTTAACTTGCCACTAAGCTGGCCTATTTTGTTAAAAAAAAAAAAAAAAAAAAATGTGTGCTTAATTGTATGGAATGTGCACTTGCAGTTTACTTCAAGTGTTAAAAGTAAATTCTTAAAAAACTGTAGTTGCAGATAATTAATGATATAAAATTAAATTAAAGATATTAATGAAATAAAAGACCACTTAAGTGGCTTAAGCCTAATCCGAGACTAAAATAGTCTGAGCTGTTTCAACTGAAAGAAACTTGCACTAACTGATCTTAAAATTTGTCAGTGGCTTTGTTTTGTCTCAAGATTCACACCAGTAATGTTTTTTTTCTAAGGCACATTTATAAAAACTATACTTAAATGTCCTAATTGAGCTATTGCCTAATCCTGGCTTAACCTAAGGCCTTTCTGTTAAACTAGGCCTTAGAGAGATACTTTCGTGACTTTTTTCTGAACACGCTTAAGAACTCTTTTAAAAAGTGTCCTTGAAAAATTAAAAGCTTTACTTTAAAGTACATTTAGCATCAAAGTGACTTATGTTGATGTGTTTGGTGGGGTTTTTTTTTTTTTTTTGAGTTACATTTGACTTTAATTTTCTGTTTTCACTTTCATTTTGTTGTGTGGTTTAGTCATTTTTATTATTACTTTTTAAATATATCTATATAGTTTTTAAGTTTAGTTTAATAGTTTTAGTTTATTTACTTTTAGTTGTTGTAGTAAATCTTTTAACGTAAATTAAAATTAGAAATGCTGCTTTGACAACTAGTTAACATAAATTGCGTTTTTTTTTTTTTTTATATTTAATTTTATTTAATTTAACTTTTTTTCACACAATGATTTTTTTTTTCATGAAAGTAGTCTTAGTTATAGTTAACGGTAATAACCCTAAAAAATAACCCTTAAATTGTAATCCCACAGGCTGCAACGATTCACTTTATCGTATTGGTAAATATTATTTATTTTTTGGATGAAATTTTTGATGAAAACAATATATTTGGAAGTAAAAGCTATAGAGTTTTGTCTTTATTCTGTCTATCTATATATATATATATTTAGTTTTTATTAAAATTACTCAAAATTTAAGATCCTACATTAATATCAATCATGTTACCCTGATTTTGTGTAGTAAAGACCTAATCTCTTAAATTATTATTTATATTTGTTTATATTCTTGCATTGTGTGCTTTTGTCATTATTACTTTTTAATTTTTATTTATTTATTTATTTATGTAATATGATTACATACATGTTATGTATTTGATTATAATTTTAACTATAAACTGTTATTCGATATTACATTTAAAGTTAATATATTTTAATTGCATTAAATTGCAGCTTCATCCTTGCAAATGTGTGATTAAAATATATTTAAATACATGACATACAAATTTAAAACTACAAGTAGACATTCAAATTCATTTAAATTTTAGATTATCATAAATTCCTGTTTGGACATTCAGAAATACTTCAATCATATTTTAAAGATAATAGAAATAATTATTAAATTACAAATAAAGATGCACTTAAGTCCTACTTAAGTGGTAAGGAAAAAAACACTCTAAAGTTCAGCTAATTGCATTCAGTATTAATTTAAACTATGAACCATTTTTATTTAATTGTACTGAACATGCAATTACACAGTTCACACTTAAGTATATTCTTTAAAAGTACTAATTCATTCCGTAAAAAGTAGGAATGTAACTATATTGTCAATATCATGTTATTGTGATAGCAAAACTGTCTCAATGTTACTGTGGTCACATGATGATATGAAACAATATAGCTCTTCCAGGCAAAAGTGTACATTTTTAAAATATTCTAACATAAAAGGTCTTTACAGTTTTAAAGCTTTAAATGTTTTGGGCCATTGTGCTTTGGCACAGTATCTGTCACACAAACTAAAACCGAAAGCGCATTATGGTTTAATTTTAGCTGTGCGTTTTAAAGCGAGCCGTGCACTTTGTTTAGGCGATCAGCTCATGATCCGGTGTTTTCAGTGCAGTTTTCAGTGAATGAATGCAGTGAACTCGTTTATCACATGTACTGTGAGTTTAGTGTGCGTTTGGGAACGCAACGGCCAAAAGTTAAGCTTTATTTTCGTGACAGATGTTACATCCCTGGTAATAAGTGCTCTTTTTAAACGTGTATTTCTTTTTCACTTGATTACAGAGGAAAACACACACATACAAATGCACTGGAAGTCATTAGAGCATCTGCAAAATCCATGAATGTAAATACAGAACAGCGGAACAGAAGCACAGCTCACGCTCATTTAACACTGTTTGGAAATGAACGTTTCCTCTTGTAACATATGACCCAAACATGTGACCCTCCGATAATCAGTGTGTTCCTTAAGCTTATTGTGTGTGTATACACACACACACACACACACACACACACACACACACACACACACACACACAAGCCATCTGACACTTTCCAGAACAATGCAGACAGAGTCGCATGTGCTCTGGCGAACAGAAAGCCTTTATGAGAAAGAACAATAGGTGCATATAGTGAAGAGAGGATTAAGAATTTATCAGCTTCCCGACACTTTCCAGTGAGAGAGAAAGAGTGGGAGCGTATGGAGGGGTTTCGGACACTTGATCCGCTCCCTCAACACGGCCTTGTTGCTTTTGGTAGGAATTCAATATGGCATCTAACAAAAGTGACTTGTGTTCCCAGCAGACTGCAGGTGAGCCGCTCGTAACACTCCTGTCGATCCTTGAGCCTGTTATTCTTATTATACTTACACAATTTGAACAGCTGTAACTTTTTATCCCCACGGTGTAAACCCACCACACTTTGCCTGCGTTAAGGGTCTGTGGCTAATTGCATTTTGTGTAATTATGAGATGGATGGGATGTATGGTTGCCTAGCAACTAGCAGTTAGATGTGAAATATTTAGAACGTCATGCCTTCTTCCTCACTGAAGCAGCAGTTTTAGGGTTTCATGGTGAATGCATTTGCTTCAAGGACACAAGCTGTGAAATGTATTAATGTATTTACTGTATTTTGTTTCAGTAATTGACATTTTAGCTATAACTGCTAGAAATGTTCTGCACTTAATTCCTCATCCAACGCATCATCTTTTGCATCAGACGGCATTTATAGGTTTGGGTATTTTAAATGCATTTGTTTTATTGGATCTAAAAGTCAAAATGTAATTCCACAGGCTGCAACCATTCACTTTATTGTATTGGAAAATATGTCATTTTTGGATTAAACTTTTGATGAAAATGATGTATTTAAATGTAAATGTAGCATTTTGTCTTTTTATTCGGTCTATATATACATTTAGATTTTAGCTGATGTAAAACAGTATTAAAAATCGCTTGAAATTTCAGATCATACAATATTATTTTGTGTCATCAAATTATATTTGTAGCAATAAAGTGTAGTAGTACACTGTAGGTTTCAGGGTTTTTTTTTTTAAATAATTATTTATATACTGTTATGGTATTTATTGGTATTTTGACTTAAATGTTATTTTTTCTGTTTTTTTTTTTTTTAGATTTAGTTTTTATTCTTAAATTCTGTGTGCTTTTGTCATTATTATTACTTGTTAATATTTATTTACTTTAAAGTTTTTCATCTTTTTTTATATTTTCTTTTTATATTTCATTTTATTTCTATTTTTTTTTTATTTCAGGTAAATATTTTTTTTTCATGGATGTTTTAGTTAATCATAATAACCCAGAGTATATAAAATATATTCGATAAAAATTTTGACTGTAGTGTGTTATTCGATATTACATTACAAGTTATTATATTTACAAATGTGTGATTAAAAATATATTTAAATAGATGACATACAAGTTTAAAATTACAAGTAGACAGATGGATTTTATTGGCTCTAAAAGTTCAAATGTAATCCCACAGGCTGCAACCATTCACTTTATTGTATTGGAGAATATTTAGTTTTTGGATTAAAATTTTTGGTGAAAACAATATATTTGGAAATAAAAGCTGTAGCAAAAAAATCTAAAATCTAAAAATCTAAAGAACCTTTTTCGACAATAAAGAACCTTTTCTGCATTTGAAAGGTTCCATGGGGGTTCAAGGTTCTTAATAGAACCAATAATGCAAACAGAGAACCTTTATTTTTAAGAGTGTATCAACATTATCTTGGTTTTTCTTTTTCATTTTTGCTCTCTCTTTTCCTCTGTTGGCCTTGTTTCTTCCTCTCTTGTCTAAGGGAGTCCCAACTTTGTATTTTAGTGCCTCTTTTCCTTGTTCTTCTGAGCCGTAGAGGCAGGAAAGGGCTTGTCAATTGACCTGTTGATAGATGGGGCTCTGAAGACTTACGTTGGAGCCACAGGCAAAGCAAGAAGCCATTAGGAGTCTTCAGTACTAAACAAGCACACATCGACACAAAGCCCCTGAACGCTTTTACATACCAGACCGAAGAGAACATCACTTACCGCATTCCAAACAACAGCAGAGAGACCTTTGGACGTCTGGAGCAGAAATGCACGCCATCAGTCATTCGTGACAATTTCACGTGCGCAACCGCATTGCTGAACGCAGTTCATTGTTTTTGGTATTGCTGATTAATTAAGTGTAGTTCATTGACTGGATATTTTAATAACGTGTTGAAATGTGAAGAATGGACCTCCAGCGCTGTGGGGAGTGTGTTTGAAGATCACTCAAGATCTTCCATGAGATATTCTCTACAAAAGCTTTCCTGTATGGAGAAAGCCACAGGTGTGCATCTCCACCGCCCCTCCCAGAGTTCCTTTCAGCGGCAATTTGCTTAGTTCTGCCATCTCATTTCCAGCAAAACCGGAGAGACTTGAGCTCTCTTTTGTTTGTTTCACTAGATAATGCTTCATTTCCATGGTGAGTCATTCGTATTTGAGAGTTTTAAGCCCCTGAAAAACATCAGTCATTTTGCAGAACGTGAAGGCGGATATGGAGGCAGCTTCACTCCGTCATCCCAAACCTAAAACCTCTTTTGCATATTGATGACAGATTATGAAGAACTTTTGCACAACGTGTTAATAAAGTAAATGTGTACATTTCTACCTGAACAGATGCTTCAATTCTCTCCATTTCGGTTTAGTTTCTTCAGTAATAATAACTGTTTTTTATAATTTGAACAATACTTATTACTTTTAGGAGCGACCACATAAAGCACATTTTACATTAACTGACAAAACATTTAATTAAAATGCTAAATTTTCATTTTATAAGCTCATTAATATTTGGCTGTGGATTATAGAGATTTTATAACATTTGTACATGCCGTAATAAGCGTATAGTTCCGGTCCTTGATTCTGATTGGTTGAGCCGTGTTCAAAGCTGTTGTAAATTACTCTACAGACATACACCTATTTTGTTGCAACCACAACCGTTTCTGAGGAACTACATTGTTTGGTGGAAGAGTAATAATTTTGTTTTTTTTATTGTGGAACCTTACTATGTATATGGAATAACCGTTTAGTAAAAACAGTAAGCCCTGTGAAGTTGTGGTTTACAGTGAATTTATAACAGCTTCGTGTCATGCTTAACAACACCCCTTAGCTGGTATACATTCACTGTAAACCACGGCTTTCTGGGGCTTATTGCTTTATTATAAGCTCATTAATATTTGGCTGTGCATTATAGAGATTTTATTACATCTATACATGCCATTATAGAATGGATAGTTCCTGTCCTTGATTCTGATTGGTTGAGCTACATTCAAAGCTGTTGTAAATTACTCTATGAACATACACCTTTGTTTACGCCTGTGTGTTTGTTTACTTTGTTGCAACCACAACCGTTTCTGAGGAACTACATTGTTTGGTGGAAGAATAATGTTTTTTTTTTTTTTTTTTTTTTTTTTTTTTTTTTATATATATATCATTACGCTTTATTTGCTCTGTTTTATTTTGTGAAACCTTACTACGAATATGGAGTAACTGTTTTATAAAAGCAATAAGCCCTGTAAAGCCGTGATTAACAGTGAATTTATAACAGATTCGCGTCATGCCTAACAAGGTCACTTAGCTGGTATAAATTCACTGTAAACCACGTTCTTTTTGGGGCTTATTGCTTCTGATGGTCGCCATGCAGATACTGTAATACTGTAATAACTACCAAAAACACACACTGTAAAAGTTTGTGGTTAGTAATTTTATTATTTATTTATTTTTATTTTTCTCAGAAATTAATACTTTTATTCAAGCAGGGATACACTGAATTGATCAAAAGTAACAGTGAAGACATTTATAATGTTACAAAATATTTCTATGCTGTTCTTTTGAACTTTCTATTCATCAAAGAATCCTGAAAAATAAAATGATGATCCACAAAAATATTCAGAAACACAACTTTTTTCAACATTGATAATAATCAGAAATGTTCATTGAGCAGCAAATCAGCATATTAGAATGATTTCTGAAGGATCATGTGAGAAATAATTAATGTATGGTTTGTTGGGTTAGGACAACAGTTGGAGTATGCAACGTGCAAAAAAGTCTAAATATTGAGAAAAGCACTGGAGTAATGATGCTAAAAATTTAGTTTGATTACAGCACTAAATTATATTTGAACATATATTCACATAGAAAGCTGTTATTTTAGATTTTAATAATATTTCAAAATATTGCTGCTTTTTCTGTATTTTTGATTAAATAAATGCAGACTTCTTTCAAAAATATTAAAAAATCCTACCGACCCCAAATGTATGACCAGTACCACAGATATTAGTCAACAACTGTACATTTTTGACACAAACTTTCGGTTACAATGGTGAATGTTTGTATAGGCTGTGAGGCATAGCTTGGCATCATTATGAAGAGTCATTTGGTCATTTATCAGTGTTGCGTGACCATGACTAGTTGCTGTATATTTGATTACTCAATGCTTATATTTGATTATACATGCCTGGCGATGGAGAACAGATCCAGATGTTGCAGTTCTGCAGTGTTGTCAAAGTCATCGGTCATGCTGCTTCAGCCTCATAATGCAACAGGAAACACCTCATGCCGTGGCACGATCACATGGTACCATGGGAAGTTAAAGGAATGTTAAGCCAGAAATGAAGATTACTTCAAACCATTATGATTTTTTGTAATGTTTCTTGCATGGAACACTAAACAACTCAAGTTGTACCTGTAGCGACATTTCTGTGGAATGACATTGTGTTGCTTCTAAAAACGCATTCAGTTTGATACAAAACAGGTAAAAGTGACTTTAGTTGTTGTATGCATCATGGCAGTTCAGAAATGAAGTGGCTAAAGTGGTTAACACTCTATCACGTTTGAAAATACTTTACTACTTAGGCTAAACCTAAAGGATAGTGGTAACAAAAGCAAACATGAAAAAAAAAAACACATTTGTGACCCTGGACCGCAAAACCAGTCATAAGGGTTAATTTTTTAAAATTGAGATTTATACATCATAAATATATAATATAATACACAAGCTTTCATTGATGTATAGTTTGTTAGGATAGGAATCAAAATACTGAGAAAATCGCATTTAAAGTTGTCCAAATGACGTTCTTAGCAATGCATATTACTAGTCAAAAATTACGTTTTCATATATTTACAGATTAAATTTATAAAAAAGATTAATTAGATTAAAATTATTTTGACCCATACAGTGTATTGTTGGCTATTGCTACAAATGTACCCGCACTACTTAAGACTGCTTTTGTGGTCCAGTGTTACATTTGCTGGTTACATATGCCATTTTAGCTTGATTCTACTCTGTAAAAAAATTACCATGAATATAACAGTAAAAGACTGTAAAAATGCTACAGTAAAAAACTGTTAAATGGTTTACTGTAAGTTCCTCTACTATATATGGTGACATTGTATGTAATTTTACTGTAGTATACCATTTTCGAAAGTGAAAAAGAATAACCGTAAATTGACATTCCCAGAATTCCCTGCATTACATTTCAAATTTTATGTTTTTTTTTTTTAATATTTACATTTTATCTTAGTTTTTTCTTATCAGTTTTGTACATTAGGGTTGTATGTTACATCTAATATTGTTCAGTTAATGTTTATTGCATTATTTCAGTTTCATGTGTGTTACGATGATGGTGTTTAGTGTTTGTGTGAATGACACTGCACCTTCTATATATGTTAATATTTAAAAAGAAAATACTAAAAATGCTTGTGATGGGTTTTGGTTCATCATGTGATTTTCTCATCACCACCTGCTTTCAGTGTATTACAAAGGTACAAAACAGATTTTAGTACTTCAATAGGTTGGCATATTAACACTATAATAGTTAATGAAATTATCGTATTTAAATGTAAATTTAAGTTAAAACCTAAAATGGTGCTACCATATTTTTTACAGTAAAATTCTGGCAACCACAGCTGCTGTTTTTTTTTACCTTTAATTTTTCCGATTTTTTTAAATTATTTTTTTTATTTTTATTTTTACAGTGTACAAGTCTTTGAGCTCTTTTATCATGATTTGTTTCACAGGACTTGTATCTTAGAGCTTCACATCTCAAATCCAGTGCTGTACTGGGTACTGTACTGAGCAAGTTTACCATGTAAGAAAAGCCAATTATGCAGCTGGTTGTGTGAAGCAAACATCAAAATTGGTTTACATATGATGCACTATAGTAAAAATGTTTTGTATACTTGCACACTTTTGTTTTGCTCCTGTAATCATAATTTATGTAAAAAGAAAAGTTCTTAGCAATGCATATTACTAATCAAAAATGATATATATTTACATATAGTTATATATGTATTATATTACATATGTAATATATTTACATATGTTTATTTATATATTTACAGTAGGAAATATACAAAATATCTTCATGGAACATGATCTTTGCTTAATATCCTAATGATTTTTGGCATAAAAGAAAAATCAATAATTTTGACCCATACAGTGTATTTTTGGCTATTGCTGCAAATATACCCGTGCTACTTAAGACCAGGGTCACATTTGCTGATGCAACCATGCCATTTTAGCTTGATTCTTCAAGGCTTTGAGCTCTTTTAGCATTATTAGTTTCACAGGACTTTGCATGTCAAATCCAATGTTGTACCGGGTGCGCTACCAAGCAAGTTTACAGTGTAAGAAAAGCCAATTATGCAGCTGGTTATGTGATGCAAACATCAAAATGTATTGGTTTACATATCATGCATTATGGTAAAAGTGTTTTGTAGACTTGTGTTTTGCTCCTTCAGTCATAATTTGTGTGGAAAAGTTGTCATTGTTTTACTGCCACTAGTGTTCATTTCAACTAGAAACTGCACTATGCATAGGTACATTTTTTTTTTTTTTTTTTTTTTTTTTTTTTTTTGGGGGGGGGTTATGCTGATGAGAGCTGTTAGTCACCACAAGTATTGAGCTATTCCTTTCAAGAAAAGCACTTCCGTTCTCCTAAGGGATGAAGGAATACAAGGTGGATAAAAACCCTTTGCGACTAAGTGATTGAAAATAGGTGACCCACAACTGACACCCAGCCTAAAACACCCACGCATGCTAGGATTTCACAGGCTTTATGGAGTGTTATTTTTGTTTTGTCTCTGGATGGCGTGCATTTTTTCTTTTCATTTAGAAAATCTGCTGGGAAATGGCTGCCGTGTTTTTGTGCCTGGATTTTTGTTCTCTTTTCATTTGTCTTTTTTATTATTATTATTTTATTTTTTTTTTAAATCAGGAGGGATATCTCTTGTGCCTAGAGTCAACCCCCACCAGCCCTATTTCTCTCCTCAAGCCTTCATCTTTCGCTCTCTCCGGGGATTCGTTCTCTCTCATCTCTACAGGAAACACACAGAGCGATTTATATTTATCTGTCTTTGTTTTCTAAATGGGTCAGATTGGCTTGTCAGTGGCGCTCTGACGTGCTGCAGAGATTTTAAACAGCAGCCGTTAAATCGGCTCGCCGAGAGAAAAGAGAAACATGTACGCATGAAATCATTTTTAATTTACGTGTCGGAATAATTTCTGCTCTTCATTATGTAAGTAAATACAGGGGCTTTGAGATGTAATTGGTATTAATTCATGTCTTTGTAGCAGCAGGGATGCGAGGAAGGGTAAAAATACCAGCGGCATGATCAGTCAGCCAGAACAAACAGGGCAAAGATGTTTCTCATAAATCCCACATCAACCATGCGATTTAAATCTTAATTTTTATCTTCTGCCCACCTACTGAGGGTTACATAAGGTTACTTTAATTTTGTGTGCGTGCGTGTGGTAATGTATGCACACTTTAGACATTGTTTTTGTGTCTAAAAGATGAAACATGATAAAACACTTTAAATGAAACAAAATCAAATGTCGCTGTTGATGCCATGGATAATTGGAAACCCGTAGCCTGAAGTGATTATTGATTAAAAGTAAAACCATTAAAAAAAACATCTTCGTTACTTGAAATCAAATAAATATTAGCAAAATAAAATAAACGATACTTTATTTCAGTTGCCAAGGCAACATTTCTGAAGTTTAAAAAAGAAAATGAATAAAACTAATAAAATAATAAAAAATAACAACAAACATACTGACACTTTAACTAAAATGAAAACAGAAAATATAAAAATAAAAACACTCTCTCAGTTGATACTCAAGTAACACTGCTGTGGCCTTGCTGTGAAAAGAAGGACCTAAGAATCGCACCTGCCTTAGTGTTTTTTTTTTACCTTGTGGCAAGTTATATATCCATCAAAGTGAAGGTTAAAGTAAACATGAGCATATCAACAAGTCGAGTTGTTTTCACACCATCAGCAGCGTCAGACTGACCCGAACGTATTCCTGGGAATGAGTGGCTGTTGACAGCAGGATGTGGGTGTGGCCTGTGACCCCACATGCTTCAGAACCGTTTAACTTCATGCAAATCTGGAGTGAAGGCAGTTGAGCTCATCATCAATCACCTGTCAGATACTGCAAGCCAATGTCTGAAGAATGGAGTGAATTCCTGCAGTAAACAATTTGGTGATTTTATATACAGTATGATATGTTTATGACGATGCAGAGACAGCAGTAAGAAATGATGCATACAGATCATGTGGTACATTTAATGCGATTATGTGTGTGTGTGTGCGTGTGTGTGTGTGTGTGTGTGTGTGTGTATGTGTGTGGACACAGATATTCTGGCATTTGCATTCTTACCACAGATAGATGACCGCAGTGGTAAAATGCATGCTGATTCTCATTTACTTGTGAAATTATGCACTACTGCGACTCCTATACAATCTTAGTAATATGTATACCCATTACTAAGGCAACTTGAACTAGCAGTTAACTAGTAGAACTGGTGATATGCACAAATAAAATTGCGCACAATGTGATCTCGCAGCTCGTTTCACTAATTGTAAATTTAAATGTAGTCATATTATTATTTTTATTAGGGCTCTCAAATGAATAATCACGATTAATTGCATACAAAATAAAAGTTTGCCTAATATATGTGTGTGTAATTATTATGTATATATTTAAAGAAATATGTTATTTATCTGCAAAATATTAGTATTTATATATAATGTAAATTATATAAAAATTCTATAAAAATTATATTATATAAAAATTATAATAAATACATATAAATATTTCTTAAATATATACATGAATGTGTTTGTATTTTTATATACATAATAATTACACACAGTACACATACATACATAAGGCAAACTCAAACTTTTATTTTGTATGCGATTAATCGTGATTAATCGTTTGACAGCTAATTTTTATAAATTAACATTGAAACTGAGGATCTGGGAATTATCAATATATATTTTACTATGTATTTTACTATATGTGAGCCTGGACCACAAAACCAGTTTTAAGGGCCAATTTTTTTTAAAATTGAGATTTATACATCATCTGAAAGCTGAATAAATAATTAATGTATGGTTTGTTGGGTTAGGACAACATTTGGAGTATGCAACATGTGCAAAAAATCTAAATATTGAGAAAAGCGCCTATAAATATGTCCAAATGAAGTACTTAGCAATGCATATTGCTAATCAAAAAATAAGTTTTGATATATTTACAAGAAATATTACAGGAAATTTACGAATTATCTTCATGGAACATAATTTTTACTTAATATCCTAATGATTTTTGGAATAAAAGCAAAATTCGTTTCAATGATCATTTTGACTCATACAATGTATTTTTGGCTATTGCTACAAATATTATACCCGTGCTAGTTATGACTGGTTTTGTGGTCCAGGGTCACATATATTTTACTATATAACATTGTAAATAACACAACACATTTCTCTCTCTCTCTAGTATTTATTAATATTTCGAATTAGTTATATTTTTATATTTTCAGTTTACGTTTTAGGTTTTTTGTAGTTTTGTTATGTGCAGTATTTCAGTTTTATTAAGTTCTGTACTTTTGCACTCTGTTTATTTTTCAGCTATTTATATTTTATTGTATGTCTGTGTGTAATTTTTGTATTTGTAAATGCATTTAGGTTTATTTTTATTTAGTTTTCATTCAGTTTAATTACTTTAAATTAAACATTTAATTATTTTTTTATTTAGTATTTATTTTATTATTTATGTCTGTATTTGTGCCATTGTAATTTTGTGTATTTATTATATCTTTACATTTTATTTCAGATTTATTAGCTGTAGTACCTCAATTTAAACATTTAATTTATTTGTTTTTCATCTAGTGTTTATATTTTATCTGTTATTTTTATGTATTTATTTAGCTTTACATCTTATTTCAGTTTTATTAATTCTAACTTAAACATTTTATTTGTTCATTTTTTAATCTAATATTTTATGTCTTCAGTGTCATATTTGTGAATCAGACCACACTGATCGCACTGTAAACAATAGAGAGACACGTCCTTCTATTGTACAGCCCAGCACAATAGATGGAAATGCCTGTGTATTATTTATTGTCATTCTCAGTCATAAGAATCATTTGTGTGTGTTTGAAGAGTGAATGTAATGAGTGCTCTTACTGCTAAATGCTTTTTTACGCAAGTGTCTAAGCTTTAGTGGCTTTTGTGGTTAGCCGATATGCTTCAGTGTGGCATAATTAGTGTCTGAGGCTTAATTTGACTCACTTATGGCGCTTTCGTTGTAAGTCTGTGTGTGAAGAATGAAGCTCAGTCTCACTTTCTTTCCTTTTTGTCCGGCACCTCGTGGAAAAGGGGAAAAATGCAACAACTTCTTTTCCTGTTGTTTGTTTGACCTCAATTAAACCCTCTGTTTTGTCAAGAGCCGTTAAAATCACAACACCCTCAGAGCATTACATGACTCTGTCTGTGTGTGTGTGTGAGAGAGAGAGAGAGAGAGAGCTGACAGCATTCCTGCAGCAATATGGTGGCAAAAGGATTTGCAAAGGGCAGAGAGGGAGAGAAAGAGAGAGAGGAAGGATGTGAGGGCAACTGCACAGGAAGAAAGAAAGGGAAATTGCTAAACAGTGCTGAGCTGATATGAGCTCTGAGCGTTCAGTGTGTTGCTGCGATGCACATATGAGATTATTACTGCATCTGCCAAACATTACTATTGGGTGAAGCTCATTAAACAAGCAAAATTTATTATATTTCTCTTCAAAACCATATATATATATATATATATATATATATATTGGGATCAATGAGATTTTTCATGTCTCTTCTGCTCACCGATTAAGGGCTGCATTTATTTGATCAAAAATACAGTAAAAACAGTAAAATTGTAAAATATTATTACTATTTAAAAGAAATGTTTCCATGTGAATATATTGTAAAATATAATTTATTTAGGTGATCAAAGCTGAATTTTCAGCATCATTCCTCCAGTCTTTGGTGTCACATGGTCAATCATTTTAATATGCTGATTTGCTGTTTAAGAAACATTATTATTATCAATGTTGAAAACAGATGTGATGCCGAATATTTTTGCGGAAACTGATACATTGTATTTTTCAGGATTTCTCTTTGATGAATAGAAATTTAACCCTTTAACTGTCACCATCCCCCAGGTGGGATGTTTACTTCATCATAAAACAAATAAATCCTAATCTAATCATGACAAACTATACATCATTGGATAGGTCTAAGACTCCTAAATAGATATTTTACCATATTTTTGTGATAGAAGTTATGTATGAAAAGTAATAGATTAATATGAGAGTGCAAGAGTGCAACTTAAAAAATCGACATCATAACATGAGTTCTGACCTTCGTCACAAAAGACTTTCTTTGTTGCCTTTTTCCCTATCATGCAATAGAAATCATAAGAAATTATCAAAATCATATTACAAAATGTTTTCATTCATGAATTTAAAAAAAAAAAAATTATGTCTGGATAGTGAATTTTTATGTCTATTTTAAAAAATGGGAGTGGCAGTTAAAGGGTTAAAAAAACATTTATTTGCAATAAAAAAATATATATTTTGTCACATAATCAATATATATATATAAAGTATTTATTTAGACCTAATTCATGTTTTTAATTAAGTAAGAAAACATGACAGTAATTTTACAAAAGGTTAAAAGTTGTTATTTTGAGCTTTCTATAATGTAAAAAAAGTTTTTAGAATTTGTGAGCAATTAATTGTAGGATATGCTAAAAAATTCAGTGTTATTTGTTGTTTCTTTGCTATTATTTGTGAAGTTTACTAGCAATTTCTAAGTGAAATTTGTTTAAACACCACTTTATCAAGTGCATTCATAAGTTGATATTATTATTATTATTATTATTATTATTATTATTATTATTATTATTATTATTATTATCATCAATGTTGAAAACAGTTGTGATAACAAACATTTTTGTGGAAACTGATGTATTTTATTTTTTCAGGATTTATCTCTGATGAACAGTAAGTTCAGAAAAACAGCATTTATTTGTAATAGAAATCTTTTTTTACATAATCAATTTAATGCATTCTATTCCTTGAATATTTTTGTGGAAACCAGGATACATTTTATTTTTCAGGATTTATCTTTGATATTTCAAAAGAACAGCATTTACTTGCAACAGAAATATTTTGTCACATAAACGTCTTTACTATCACTTTTCATTAATTTCATGCCTCCTTGCTTTATAAAATGTATAATTTCTTTCAAAAATGTGTTTATCTGTTTGTTTGTTTTAGTCAGTAATTTTGTTAAAAAAACAGTTTATAACAAAAGGTTACTATTTCAAATTAATGTTGTTCTTTTGAACTTTCCATATATATATATATATATATATTTTTTTTTTTTTAATTTGTAAGCAATGATTATTGGAGTATGTTTTACAAAAAAAAAAAAAAAAAAAAAAAAAGTGTTATTTGCGGTTTCTTTATTATTTGTGAAGTTTTCTAGCAATTTCAGTCATACAGAGGGGGAAAAAACATTTTGCATACAATAATGAGAATCATCATCAAAAATAATAGGAATCGTACAAGAAAATCAGGCATCTTAAAAATAGAACAAACTACACATTTTGAACCAATGAGATTTCAGAGTGGGTGTGGTCAAGCTGTTGTCCTGCCCAAGAATACCACCCTAGCAGCTACCCAGAACTCCCTGGCAACACCCAGACAGCCTTCAAACGCACTGTAGCATGAAGGCAGAGTTTTGCACAGGCAAGCAGCTCTCAAATCATCTTCCGAGAATCTCGTTCTGCTTGATGGATTTACAGGATGATGTTCACTTACACATGCACTCGACTCATTTATGTGGAATCATATTTAAGAGTTAGGAATCTATGTTTAACACATAAATCTTCCTCTGGTGAAGCGATCCTTTCAGCAGGTTACACACCATTTCATCAGACACAGATCGCTTCTGTTACTAAGCACATCATCAAGTACAGCATATGAATCTCACAGCAGCATAAACACGCTCGACATGCTCATTTAACGTAATAACATTCGTGGTACCAAGTGCATTTCTAAATTAAAAATTAGACTGAATGAAATTCATGATCATTACAGTTAAGACCTGTGTTGTCTAAATAAGGGCAAAGCTTGGTGGAATATTAAGATTTGTATTAAATGTATTAGAAGTGCTACTATTTGATTAAGAAATATGGCTGTTTTCTAAGTGAATATATGTCAAAATGTAATTTACTGTTGTGATCCAAGCTGAATTTTCAGCATCAGTCTTCAGTGTCACGTGATCCTTCAGAAATCATTCTAATATGCTGATTTGATGCTCAAAAAAAAAAAAAAGCGTAACAGAATCACATTTCTGATGTATCAAAGCCTGTTGCATTTTCAGAACGAAACTCCACCCAGTAAAAGAGAAACAGTGATGCACGTGGACTCAGATGGAGACGTACAGACCGAAGCTAATTGAGTACAACCGCTTCACTGGTCAAACCATCTGACGCCATCGCTCAGCTCTCACAGGACTGTGTGTTTGCCACCTGCAAACAAGCAAACACGAACCTCAGATGTTCTGAACACACACACACGCGATGTCCAAGTTATGCTATTCATTTGCTCTTTCTGTCAGTGCTTATTTACTGCTTCAGTACAAGAATCAATTGAAAGAAAGAAAAGCAAGCAACAGTAATTAGTGTCTGGGTTTACTGCTTAACATGAACTACTTTAAGAAAAATTCAGAGAAACAAGAACTTTTTAAAACTTTTTAAAAGCCAAATAATCTTCTGAGCCACATCATTTATATATTTATACACAAACAAATACAAATAATTAAAAAAAAAAATAATATAATATAATATAATATAATTCTTTCTGCAGGATATGTGGTTACACCAGTAAGTGGCAGCAAATTAGTCTTTGAACCAAGAGAAACAAGTAGCTCTCTTCATAAATGAGTCAGTGAATCATTCAATCAATTGATTCATTCAAAAACACTGATTCATTCAGGAACGTGGCTCTCGTTACTAATGAGTCATTGAATCATTCATTCAATCGATTCATTCAAACACACTGATTTATTCAGAAGCCAAACAGTTCAACGGTTCTGACGGGGATTTGTTTGGAGATATTCTCTTTAATGGAGCAAAATCAGACAAAATAGATGTTCGGCACATATTCTGATTCTTACTTGTGTGATATTGCTTTTATAAGTTTATCCACTTTATTTTTAGCAAAAGAGCGGGTGTCATTTTTAACTTAAATGTATGAGACTTCCGGTGTCAGTTGTGTGTACAGCTGTACGAAACAGTCCGTTACGCTGCTTTGTATCATATTATATCGTGTCATATTATTTTTATGTGTCGTCGTAATAATAAACAGTTGTTTTTGTTGTTCTTCTAGTTATTTACATAACATATAACGGCTAATGAACGGACGCGGCTAGCGTGTACCTCAGTGTTGTAAAATAATTTGAATACAGTATAAGACTGTATTGTTTTTTTTATGTGGAGCTATATGATATACTCTTATTCTAAGCCTAAATTGAACGTAACAATGAGAGTGTAACGTTAAAAAGGAAGGGTGTGCGTGAGGCTTTTGTGTTATGTCAGGTTGAGCTTCATGTGCTCTTTTCTGAAGGTAAAAAGGTAAAAGCTTCATTGTCTTTGTCTGTGACTCATGAATCATGTAACAATGCAGAGAGACTCTTCAGACAGTGTTATCAGACTGCTGAAGACCATCTGTCAACACACACACACACACACACACACAAGCTCAGCATGGCTAATCCGTCACCCTGATGTTTCTGACCTGTGTGTTTAGGCAGATTTTCTCTCTTTTGTGAGATTAGGCTGGCCAGGCCCCATGGAATGTGTGTGTGTGTGTGTTTTGGGCCCCCTGGCTTGTGTTTTGATGTTAATGATGACTTTTAAATGTCAGAGCTGGCCAGGTGTCAGGGTGAGGAAGAGAAGAGAAAAGCTTTGGTTTATAATGACCCTACAGACCTAAAACACACACATGCACATCTTTACATGGCACATAAGTTATTATATACAGTATATGCAAAAGTTGGTAATAGTTATGATTTTTAATATATTTTTTTAAAGAAATATGTCTTATTCTCACCAAGGCTGCATTTATTTTATAAAAAAGAGACAGTAAAACTAGTAATATTCTATAGCTATTTTTAATAGCTGTTTTGTAATTTAGTATTTTTTTGAGCATTTGAGCATTTTTTTGCTTGATATTTTTGTGGTAACCATGGTACGCTACCATTCAAAGAAGATACATTTTTATTTATTTATTTATTAATTATTTATAATTGAAAAAAAAAAAAAGATTAAAAAAAGGAACTATAATGGCGTAAACAAGTAATGCAAACAATTTAAAATGTACTCCATGAGCAATAAATTAAAGACACAGCATTAAATAAATGATTTTTTTAATTTTGGGGGAAAATAAGAGTGATGCCTTGGTAATTGCTAGTGGATTTTGGGTGGTTTAATCTCATATTTCTAGATATGACTCGAGTCCCTTCTTCAGTGTAAGTCTGTCATTTCTTTTGTCTGTTTTATCATCAGATTGAACCCTGTCTCTTTTTGTCTGTCTGTCTGTCAGCTGTAAGTGTGTTATGAAGTGACAGTAAACAGGATAGGTTGTGTGTGTGTGAGCTCCGCTGCGTCCCGTCTCGTGGTTAATGATCTGTTCTCGGCGGGCGAGTGTTTGTTCATGCGAGTGTGAGAACAGTCTCAGCCTCACTCCGCTTAAACACATTCACACAAAAGGTGCTGTACGGAAGCTGGAAGCCAATTAAAATCAAAAGCAATGGCGCGCAGTGGGCAGCGAGTGCTGGATCTGCGTGTCAGGACTTTTACTCTGGAGATCAGGTTTTGACAGCCTGGTTTTTAACTGCTTTTTGTATCTAGACCCATAGTCTGGCTTATTTCCAAATATAGATATCTTTAAAGTTTTATTAGAGTAATTACAAATTACCTCTTTTTTTTTTTTTTGAGATATGATAGCTTACTCTTTATTTATTTATTTATTTAGCTTTGATAAGTTATTATCTAATGTAAACTTAGCGTAGTATTAAAAGTCCAATGTCGCAAGTCTAAAGATTAAAGTCAAGCACTTAAATCATAATCATGGCAATCTGTTTACCGGATATTTTATTCACTGTGGTTTAAATTATTATTATTATCATTTTTTTTAGAAATTTAATAATAACCGTTTTTTTATGTGTGTGTATATATATTTTTTTCTTTAAATAATGTCACATACAGGTGTGTAATATTTAATTATAATTAAAGAGGCTCAGAAATCCTTCAAAATGTGAATATTTTTATTTTAGTTTAGTTTAGTTTAGTTTAGTTTAGTGACCACCATGTAATATAATATGATATCACATTTTATGTGCAACCCTTTTAACACACACACACACACACACAAAAAAAAACTCCTTAAAATTAAAAATATATACATTAAAATGATAAAAATATAATTCTTCCAAAGAAGAAAATTAAATTTTCTCTACTTTTACACAGATTGTGGTATTTTTCTACATTCGTCAAGCTCAAGTATTCACTTCTCTTTTTCCAAGTTATTATAAGGGAAAAATTGGCAACAGATGTTCAAGAGAAATTCAAGTTCAAGAGAGATTTAAGAGAAATAACAACAAACCAGCATTTGCTCACAAAATATCCAGGTGTTACTGATTTAAAAATTCTTTTACTGATGAAAGATTTTTTATTATTTTTTTTTTTATAAAAACTTATTGTTGATCGAATTTCTTGAATTAGAGAGATTAAATATTTATTGAAAAGATTACAGCTAGTTAACTTAGAATGAAATAAAAATTCAATGGACATTAAACATATTTAAATTTATGCATTACATATACATTTAACATGTATTTCATAATACAGAAGGTGTTTTTATATTTAGATTAAGACAAATTTTAAATTCTCATTCAAAAAGACTAATATATTCCCAAAATCTGACAGCCTTTCTTTTGCAATAACAGATGCAAACACTGACATCAAATGAGCATGAATTAAACTTTTTATTAAACTAGTCGTTCTCTCAGTGTCTATGCCTCACATATTGAAGTGAATTGCTCATACATATAACTCAGTACCCTCTTGCACATATTCATGCACCTCTTGTCCACAAAGTCTTTGATTGCTTGCTTTCTCTTTCAATCTATTCTGATTCATGCTAGTGAATTGTAAATACACAGACATACACACACTTTTATTTGACCGCATATGGTGGTTTTCTCACTTACATTCAGGCAATATCAGACATGCCTGTGGGATCCATCAAATGCCTTGAGACTTAAAATCAAAACGTTGCTGTCTGTGCCAGGAGACTCTCAGCTCTTCCATCATGACAGCAAATCCACACAGAAATACTTCAGTGACCACAGAACCAAGGTTTTACTGTCCCCTAAGCTAAAGCCGTGGGCTTGAGCTGAACACAAGCTGAGCTTTAGTCCATCAGCCGGGACTAAACGCTCTGATCTGGACAGATTTACAGCAGAGAAATGATCTTAGATCCTGTTATGTGTGTTCTGGTACTTCATCCAGAATTATCTGAAAAGACTTAAGGCCGAAGTCACTGAACTGTTGTGCCACGCGGGGTTTCCACACAAGAATATGATGCGTCTTATTCACTTTAAATGAGGTTTATTATAGAACGTGCCTCATCAATAAATTCCTCTTGGCTGGTGCAAAAGTTTTCTCTCTTTATATTTGTTCAGTTCTGAGGTTTAAGAGCATGTAGGTTTTATTTTACTGATTGTCTCTTCTCTGATTTTCAGCATTCAGTCGTGCACCGGTGCCCATGGCAGTTGTTCGGCGGGAGCTGTCCTGTGAAAGTTACCCGATCGAGCTGCGCTGCCCCGGGACAGACGTCATCATGATCGAGAGTGCAAATTACGGCCGAACGGATGACAAAATCTGCGACGCCGACCCCGCTCAGATGGAGAACACACGCTGTTATTTACCTGATGCGTACAAGATCATGAGCCAGAGGTGAGATGCACAAACATAATTTAGCCAGAAACTTACACAACCAGTCAAAAGTTTGTAATAGCTTTGATTTTTAATGTTTTTATGCTAACCTGTACTTATTTTATCAAAAATGCCAAAAAAAAAAACAACAACAATATTGTGAAAGATTGTTACTAAAAGAATTACTAAAATATTGGTTTATTGATTTTTTTTTTTTCATGGTCATGTATATCCAAAAAAAAAAAAAAAAAAAAAAATCAGAAATGTTTATTGAGCAGCAAATCAGCATATTAGAATGATTTCTGAAGGATCATGTGACACTGAAGACTGGAGCAATGATGCTGAAAATGTATCTTTGATCGCAGCGATAAATTACATTTTACAATATATTCATATAGAAGACAGCTATTTTAAAATGCCATAATATTATAACATTTTTTGTGGGAGTTTTGATCAAATAATTGCAGCCCCTGGTGATTTTAAGAGACTTTTTTTAAAAAAAAAAAAAAAAAACATTAAACATATTAATTATTTCATACCTTTGACTGGTAGTGTAAATCCAAAAAAACACTGATGAGTTTTATGCTGTGTAGGGTTTTGAAAGTGCAGGTTGTGTCAAATTTTAGAAGTGTGCTGTGCAAATTTATTCTGTGTGCATGAAATCAAGCTTGCATAGCTGGAAGCGCGTTTGTATTTCCGTAGAGTGTGTGTCAAATTTTTTTGTACCTTGTATGTTTGAATTAAGGCTTTCTGTTTCTGTATGCTACTTATCTAGCTTGCACTTTCTTACCCAGCAACGTATCAAAGTACAATTACGACAGGGAACATCCTCCTGGAGCAGTCTGGGTTTAAGTGCTCACTTAAGAGCACAGTGATGTAGGTAATAAGGTATAGGATACCTTAGCAATCTTTGGGTCCATGAATCAAGCCTTCAGGGGTTTGAACCAGCAACCTTTGGATTAGCTGCCGCTGCACCGCATGCTGTGTGTGTGATACACTGATGCAGATTTGGCTTATTAAAGCCTGCTGTGCTGCTTTCTCTTCTGGCTGCTGTTTTCCCGGCCCTCCCTATCATTTTCCTCAGCATTTCATGCAGCCTGACACTCATCACACCTCCGCGGAGTGGAAGAGTCAGACAGACTGAGATCAGAGCGTAGTGTGTCTGTAATTGTTCCTGTGTGTATTCTCCATTCTGTTGCTGAAATAAATTAAAGCAGCTGCTCAGTAACACAGCATGATAACAAACAGTAACTGTGCCCATCTAGTGCAGAACAATGACATTATTCTCTACAGCAAACCTCTAACCTCGCACACATAATCACGTTAAGTGTGGGGGATTTGAACAGAAAAGATTTCAGTAGAGGGTCTGATAGAGTTGGAATGGATGTTGTACAGTTTGATTAGGGTGCCATGGAGTTTCAGTAATGTTGTAGAGGTTCATTAGAGTTACATAGTTTGGAGAGTATCATGGACGATTTTAGTACAGTGTTGTAGAGTTTCAGTAGAATGTGTAATGTAGAGTTTCAGTATAAAGTGTCAAGTAAAGTGTGTCATGCAGAGTTTCAGTAGAATGTTACATAGAATTTTAGTAGAATGTGTCATGTAGAGTTTCAGTAGAATATGACATGTAGCGTTTCAGTAGAATTTTACATAGCATTTCAGCAGAATGTGTCATGTAGAGTTTCAATAGAATGTCACAGAGTTTCAGTAGAATGTTACATAGAATTTTAGTAGAATGTATCACATAGAGTTCCAGTAGACTGTCACATAGAGTTTTAGTAGAATGTCATGCAGAGATTCAGTAGAATGCATTTCAATAGAATGTCAGAGTCAGTATAATGTCACGTGAAGTTCCAATACAATGTGGCATGCAGAGTTTCAGTGGATTGTGTCCTAGTGTTTCAGTAGAATGTCATGCAGAGATTCTGTAGAATATGTCATGTAGAGCTTGAGTAGAATGTCAAGTAGATTTTCAGTAGAATGTGTCATGTAGTGTTTCAGTAGAATATGACAAAATTTCAGTAGACTGTCACGTAGAGTTTCAGTAGAATGTGTCATGTAAAGTTTCAGTGGAATATGACATTTTGCATTTCAGTAGAATGTCAGAGTTTCAGTAGAGTGTCATGCAGAGATTCAGTAGAATGTGTCATGTAAAGCTTCAGTGGAATATGACATTTTGCATTTCAGTAGAATGTCAGAGTTTCAGTAGAGTGTCATGCAGAGATTCAGTAGAATGTGTCATGTAAAGTTTCAGTAGAATATGGCATGTTGTGTTTCAATAGAATTGTCACGTAGAGTAAGGGATGGGTATCGAAAATCAGGTCAGGAATTGGATACTTCTTGTGAAATAAAAATTTCGATTCCGCCTATCAATTCCTATATGCAGTTCTTTTTTTTTTTCTTCCTTTTTTTTTTCATCTGTGATGACCCGACCTAGTGATCTACCAGGACCGTGCTCGCTAATCTAAGCGCATAGTGCTCCAAAGTATAAGCTAAACATATTGCAATAGATGTGTTACCACCAATATGAATTTAATTTAATAGATCGTTAAAGATCACAAACACGATTCAAATACCAATGTGATTCTGTTCCTAAATTACAATGATTCATCTGTTTGATTCCTCAACCTTTCTTCCGTTAATAAAAGTTATTAGTCTGGATATAAACTCTGATATGTACGGTAGAGATCAAAATAGAGTAAATCAACCTTTTGAAAGTTAATTTGACATTCCAAGTAATGTTAAAGATTTATCGATTACATTGTTATGCCAGTAGATGGTGAAAGGGGGCTGTTAAAAATATATATATATATTTGGCTTTGATCATTCATTCAAAAACACTGATTCATCCAGTAATGAACCAAGTAAATCTTGAGTGAATCATTTACTTGTAAATTAGACCTACATGTGATTTTGTTTAGTTGTCTGATGTTTTTTTTTCTTCAGAATCATAGAAGAAGCACAACTTCCATTTAAAAAAAACAACAACAACAACAAAAAAAAAAAAAAAAAAACAAACACAACAATCCAATTTATCCAGAATCACGCAGATCTATTTTGCAAACAGTTCTTAAGTGAATCTTGTTTTTATGTAGCCTGTTGATTTTTATTCATGGTATTCAGCTGCAACTAAATGTTTAGCAAAAAAAGAAACAGAATAATTCACATTGGAATCAAAAAGAATCGGAAATCGATAAGCAGAATCTAAATCAGAATTGATAATATTCTGACGATACCCAACCCTACGTAGAGTTTCAGTAGAATGTATCACAGAGTTTTAGTAGAAAGTGTCATGTAGAGGTTCAGTAGAATAGGTTATGTATAATTTTAGAGTATACTGTAGAATTTTAGTATAGTATGTATTTAAGGTGAATGTATCACAGAATTTCGGTAGAATTTCTTTTGTAGAGTAGAGTGCTAAAGAGTAACAAATCACAAAGCTTACTGCCTATTAAAATCCAAGAATTGAAATTGTCAACCCAGCCTCAGTGAAGTGCGTGCTGAGTTGTTGAGGGGAATCCTATAGCATGAGCTGTTCTTCTGTGCTCCAGCCTCATTAACATGTGCAGAGATGAGAGGAGGCAAATCTCTTCTCCAGAGACGCAACAAACTCAAACGCTTCCATTCCACTTACCCTTTAAGCCTATTAGACAGAAGACAAGAGGAAAATCCAAACAAAGAAAGAGAGAGGGCACACTTATAAAATCTATCATACTTTCATTTCAACTATGTGAATACCTTAAAAATGAAGAGTAATCAGTAAAACGCCTCTGAAAGTTTTCTTAAAATATACTTAAATATATAATTATACTTGGGGTATTATTGTAAAGGTATTGTCAAAAAACAAAACAAAAAAAAACAACAACACACAAAACAAAACGGAAAAAGCAGATTGATTTGATTGATTGATTGATTTCTAACACAACTAGAATTTCTACCAGTTTAGAAATATATACTGTATAATATATATATATATATATATATATATATATATATATATTGTTCTGTATTTTACATTATTGCTTTCGCAATTCAAAATTTTGTCATATATTTTTTTATTGTTTTTCTATATTTTCTGTTAGTGCTTTTTCAATTCAAAAATTTGTCATGCAATATATTTTGTTTTCTATATTTTATGCTATTGCTTTTGCAGTTATCAATTGTCATGCAGTATTTCTAAATTTTGCCATGCAGTTTATTTTATTGCTTTTTATTTTTTCTGCTGTTGCTTTCATGATATAAAACTGAATTGAATTGTTGAAAAATGCAGCAGCTGACGACGCATGTATCTCAGACCAGACATACTCACATGTCAAGTCTGGTATTTTTTATTGTGCTGCTTCTGTCTCTCTGTTTGTCTGTTTATTGTCAAGCGCTTAAGATCAGATTTTCCAGGGTTTATGTAAGAAACCGCATTCTGGGGGCAGCGTTACCTTCCACTGGAATTTAAAAATTAGCAAATAAGATTCACTTCTACCCACATCTGTGTCATATTATTTTCTCTTTGTCTGTGGTTGTGTGCTCTGCGACTGGCAGAGGTCCTTGGGATCTGAACGCACATGGCTCTTGCTCGAGTAATCTGATAGCTCAATTCGGAAGCGCTACTCTTCGTTGTGTGGAATTCAGTCCTTGTGGGAATAGATCTGCTTTTTCCGGGCCGCAAGCCACCTGTCTGCTCGCTGGTGCGGCTTCATCTCGTGAACACACACAGCTCATATCCAGAGGCAATAGCCATTTAAAAATAAAATAAAAAGACCCTTTTTTAGAGCCTTAAAATAAATAAACATACATATATCTTTAATATATATATATTTTATTTAATGCTCTGTGAGCACAGATGCAGCTAAAGAAGCTGAAATATTTCATGCACAGCATCACATAAAACACAGTTTGCCGAGAAACTCTGACAGGCCGATAGAATTATACGCAGGTGTGTGAGATATCATTGAGTGATTTTTGACAGCTTAGAAACAGCGTGTGTGTGTGTGTGTGTATTGTATGCTGCAGTGAATAGCATCAGTCATTATGAGGCCTTCACTTATGAAATAAAGGCATTGTTAAATTTAAGAAAAACAGATTTCCATCTAAGAACAGTGGAAACCAAAAAATGTCATTTTTAAAGAAATAGTTCTGTCATATTTTGGTAAGATTTTCCTTCTCGAAACTGGTCAGTAGTTTTCAGCTGTTGGGTAATGAGCCGAAAATGGATTGTTGATCTGTTCTGATCAGTGTCATTGTAGCATAGTTTTATTTATTGCATTTGTATATTTTATGTTTTCATTTTAATGTTAGTTAAAATTTTAGTAATTTTGGTCTGTTTTTGCCTTTTTACATGCAGTATGTCTATATAGTTTGTATTAAGTTTTATTTCAGTTGTAGCTGTCTTTGTATATCAGGTTAAACTAAATGAAAATGAGAAGTGCTGCCTTGACAATTAGCTGAAATAAAAATAAGTTTAAGGTTTTTTTAATATATATATATTACTTAATTTCAGTTCATCTCAGTTATTTCAGTAAAGTTTATTTAGTTCAAGTAACATTTTTTATGGTTTAGCTTTTATAAAAGGGTGACGCACAATTTATTGCAAGTCATACGTTGCTATACTAACCAATATAATTGCACAGTTAGGCTATAATAGGCTTTTAAAAAGAAAACGCAGTGGTGTACATGTATGGAGAAATGGAGAAAGACTAGATGCTTAGAGAAGTGATGTTTCTTCAGCTTTAGCAGCGATACGGACATGGACACCTGTGTTCGGTTCCTCAATCTGTGCGCATCAGGAAACACTATTACAGACCTTAAATAAGCCTTAGATCATCTCTCTCTCTCTCTCACAGACATGCTTGAGGTGTCAGGTACTTGACAAGGTACTTGCCTTTGAACACACTTCATTCACCTGATCTCAACAAACACGACGATCTGTCACCGTCTGTGAGGATCCAGATGTGCAGATATTCTGACATATGTTTAAAAGCCTCATGAATGACAACCACAGGTTTCTTTCCTGTAACCATTTACTACTGAATTGGCCAGCAGCGTTTTGTGTACATCACAATTATGAACCGTAATTTGCTGCCCCTTGTGGAAAAGATGTGCACTCATATTTAATGTGTACTTCAAATCTGAAGTTATTTTTTTAAACTGTACTTGAATGTAATATTTAAGTAATAAAAGGCCACTTAAGTGAGAGAGACAAATAAGTAATTACAAATATATTTAAACACGTTTCAATAGAAATGACAAAGTATATTTTAGTTTATCATAAATGCTTGTCGGTACATTCAACAGTACTTTAACCATATTTCAAAGACAACAGAAGTAATTTTAATGAAATTGCATATTAAATGTAATTTAAGTCCTACTTAAGTGTGTCAAAGAGCACTCTGAAGTTTAGCTGATTATAAATTATAATGCGTTTTCATTTAATTGCAATGAACATGCATTTAAGTGTCCAAAAAAATTACATTATTTTCACACTTAAGTATATTCTTTTAAACATTATCAATGACTAATTTGTGTTTCCAGAAGAGAAAACCTGTACATTTTAAATCTGTAGAGCATCTGACGGTTACATTTGTCAACGTTTTAGGAGTACGTTACCAGATAGACGACTTTAGCTGACGTGATCTGACAGTCACAAAACTCTTGTTTTTATTTCATGGGGTCAAAATGAGTCAGAGAATGATTTCTCTGCATCATTGAATGCTTATGTTCTTTGTCTTTTTATTTGAAAGGAAAGCGGCTAGGAGGGAAACACACAGATTTAGATTACAAATACATCTCCCTTCATCCTCTAAATCCCTCGCTGTGTTCACCTGTGCCGATATGGACGTGACTTTTGCAAACATTCACACAAACCTGAGAGGCCGAAGCGTGACTTTTATATGCTTGTACAATCTCAAACAGGATTTTCACACAAAACTCCTGAAATTCAATGGTTTGTGTGCTGTGAAGAAGAACAATTCAATAAATGTCCTCAAATACCAACAAACAGCATTAAATCTTATGCTCAAAAACACACAACAACAGAAGTCTTGTGTTTTTAGATACTATTAAATAGGATTTTAAAGAAATTATCCAAAAATAGACTAAATGTTGTTGCTGAAGCGTTGCATCATTTGCAAACAGTGTAGCTTAAAATCTTGTTGGTCAAAAACCCTCCTCATAACTGTTTATCCATCCATACCTTATGTTGCATGCACAACATTTTACGCAAATCACTCCTGGTTAGGACCTGTTTTAGAAGAATAATATATTATTGGCTGCTTTTGCTGTAAGAGACTTACAATTGCATTGCAAGTGGAGCTATTTCTGGTTATATGGTTGGAAATTGAAACAATTCTGCAATTAGATACATATTGTAAAAAAATTCCCGAATCATCCTATTGATTCTGGTAGAATCAAATACATTAAATCACCTTTTGAAAGTAACTTGACGCTTGAAATGAAGTATCAGTTACACCAGTAGGTGGCAACAAGTGACTGTTAAAAATGAATTTTTTAACAAATCATTCAAGAGATTTGTTCAATCATTATTTATGAGTGAGAGTGTTATTTTGTTTAGTTGTGTTTTTTTTTTTTTTTTTTAGGAATCAAGAGAGACCATGACCTATTAAAAAAAAAAAGTGTTTCTTAATTTCCAGAATTGTGCAGCTCTATTTTGCACACAGAAAGCTCTTAAATGAGTCTTTTTATAGCCTGCTGATTTTTGTTTGTGGTATTCAGCTGCAAATAAATGTGTTGCAAAAAGAGACATAGAATAAAAATGTTTGGTATCTGAATTAGGAATGTTCATGTTGGTTATTTTTCCTAACCGACAGCTGATGCTCGTTAACTGACAAGATTATTTTAAATTCAAATCTAATTATTTTAGAAAAAATAAGTGTCTGCGACCCGTTAAAAATACCGAAATTTATTTTCTACGGATTAGTTTTTCAACAGTACATGAGGATTCACATGGACACATCATCGCTTCTGCGAACGGAGAAAAACCTAAATCTAGGCTATATAAAATGAATGAATAGGCATATATGATAAATATTTTTACTTAATTAACAAACAAACAAAAAAACTGTGAAACAAGTAGCTAGTATGCAGAGTTTTGGTTCATTTTTGTGCTGCATGAAAGAAAGACGTCTGAAAGCGGCATCGTATTATTCTTTATTTTACAAAAACACAAAGATTTGTTTTTATTGTGAATGTACAAAAAAAAGCAAACCGTTTACAGTTTTGATTATCTGTATGACTAGGAGTCATTTCCACTTGACAATGCAGCCTTTTCATTATCATAATAAAATACAGTCAGCCAAACATATAAAAAAAATCACACTACTTAATCTTTTTAGTTCTCCCAAAAATGCTATTTTATTTTAACCATCCAGCAAACGTTTTAAAATATTGTAATGAATTACTGAAAAAAAGACTTTTTAAATGTTTAACTGATTGTATTACTCATTCAAAATTACAGTTAACTGGTTAAAATGAGCATCTCTAATCTGAATGTTTTACTGGAAACGTTTTTTTTTTTTTTTTTTGTTCCACATGGAATCGAAACTGGGAGTTAATAAGTAGAATCAGAATCAGAATCGAAAAATTCAGACAATGTCCAATTCTACTGGTTATGAAGTTGCTGCTTCAAAAATAGCTCAGAAAGTGCAGTGGAAGCTGTATTAGACTTTCTGGATTGAGTATCTGTGTTGTCTTCATTATCCTACAGGACGGAAAGAGAGTATATACACACACACACACACACACACACGCACACAGAGGTTGAGTGGAGTTTTATCTGTACACAGAATAAACAAATCACTACAGCAATAAAAGCACTCGATTGCTGTGTGATTACCTCTGGAGTTTAAGCCCTGTTCCCCCCGAACATACATACACACACACACGGCCCGTATCTTTATTTTATCCCAAGTGCCTGTAAAAGCTTTTTTTCCTATAGTTTTTCTTCTTTTTTAGAGGTCTAGGCACAGAGTACTAGAAACCCTGTTGTTTTTGTCAGGATTATTAGGGCTTCAAGAAAAGCCAGATTCCTGCCCTCATCCCTTTGCCTGGGAAATTTTTCCACCATATTGGATCTGTATGTGTTTGTTTGTTTTTGTAAAATCTCCTCAGACTAGTTTCGTTGTGCCAGATCTGTAGTAGATTTGGCATGCACATAGTGTGGAGGGTCTTTGTCAATAATCATTAAAAACATGTTGAAGTTTGAATTTAACATGACTGCCGGAGGCCAATAATGTAGTGCATGGCCTGTTTTGATGAAACAGCTGAAATTCGTGAATGGAATTGCTATTTTGATGACTTTTGATAAATGCATGTAAAATCTTACTATAAAGACTTTTGAAAAGATTCTGGTAAATTAAAATGGCTATATTTTGAGCTTTATTTTACTCATAGATTGGTTGTTCTATTCAGCAAGGATGCATTAAATGGATAAAAATATGACAATTAAAAAAGTTTATAATGTTACAAAAAATATTTTTTATATTTATTTTAAATGATTTCATATTAATTAGAATGATTTCTGACTAATCATGTGTCACTGCAGACTCGAGCAGCAATGCAGAAGATTCAGCTTTAATCACAGCAATAAATTACTTTTTAGCACACAGTATTCACATAGAAAACAGCTATTTTAAACTGCAAAAATATTTCACCATATTACTGTTTTTACTGTATATTTAATCAAATGAATGCAGCTTTATTGAACAGAGACTTCTTTCAAAAGCATTAAAAAATCTTCCTGACCCCATTGCACTAAGCATGCATTAAAGCTTCTGTCATTATTACTGATATGCAGACACGTCTGTAAGCATTAAAGCCCGGACCTTCTTTTTGCAGAAATATCTTGAAATTAACATTCAGTTGCACACGTTAACACCTACGGCAGGTTAATGACAACACGAATCGACATTCACAGCGCATTTAATTTCTATAATGTAACATATTTCCTAGTGAAAAATTATTCAGTGGGAAATAACGCATGCTGTCATTCATCATATGCAGCACAAAGTGCTTTCAGTCAAGAACTCTCCATATAAACACACCATCGGAGTACATGGAATGCTCTCAAAGGTGGTAAAACTGCTTTATACCGATGGAGAGGCTTCTCATCAAAATTGATTTTCTCTCTGTGTAACTGTGTTTCGCTAATGTCATCCAGTGCGAGCATTTGAAAGCAAACTGCATCTCTATCGCATGCTTTTATGCGTTATATGCACACATAGCGATCTCATTCTCTCGTTCAGTGTTACTGAGTTGTTCTGTCAACATGAAATCAAAATGGACTTTTTACTGTCTTAAAGTCACAGTGGCTTGATTTGTAGAAATGCTTATGAATGTCGTTTGGGAGGCTTGTAATTTGTTACAGTATCTCTTCTGCTCATCAGTGATAGAAAATCGACAGAAAATACCACAAAAACTTTAATTTCAGTTAATGTTATGGGGACTTCAAATGTTCCCGGTTTTATTGTGAACAGTTCGGTGCAAGCTATTTCAAAGATCAAATGAATTTCTTGAAAATGACCTTCGTTTGTGATTACCTATTCACTGATTTCACTTAGATGATCATTAGCAAAATATCTGCTTATGATTAGCTATGATTTATACAAACTCCTATGCATTCAGGCTCCATTGTGGTACAAACTACCGGTCAAAAGTTTGAGCGTCAGATTTTTTATTTTTAATTTTTGAAAGAAATAAATACTTTTATTCATCAAGGATGCATTAAATTGATTAAAAGTGACAGTAAAGACATTTATAATGTTACAGAAGATTTCTGTTTCAAATAAATGCTGTTCTTTTGAACTTTCTATTCATCTATGAATCCTGCAAAATAAAATGTAGCACAGTTTCTCCAAAAATATTGGCCAGCACAACTGTTTTCAACGTTAATAATAATTAGAAATGTTTCTTAAGCAGAAAATCAGCATATTAGAATGATTTCTGAAGGATCATGTGACAGTGATGCTGAAAATTCAGCTTTGATCACAGAAAAAACAAACAAACAAAAAAAAACATTTAACTATATACAGTGCCGCTCAAAAGTTTTTTAAGAAGTCTCTTATGCTCATCAAAGCTGCAATTATTTGATAAAAAATACAGAAAAAAAACTGTAATATTGCAAAATCTTATTACAATATAAAATAATGGTTTTTATTTTTATATACTTAAAAATATAATTTATTCCTGTGATGCAAAGCTGAATTTTCATCAGCTGTTACTCCAGTCTTAAGTGTCACATGATCCTTCAGAAATCATTCTAATAATCTGATTTATTATTACAATGATCAATGTTGGAAAATTAACAGTGTTGTTCTGCCAAATATATTTTTTTGGAACCTGTGATTCTTTTTTTTTAGGATTCTGTGATAAATAACAAGTTTAAAAAGAACAGCATTTATTCAAAATCTTTTCTAACAATATAAATCTATGCTATCACTTTTTATTAATTTAACACAACATTGGTGAATAAAAGTATTTATTTCTTTCAAAAAAAAGGAAGAATACAAATTTACTGACGCCAAACGTTTGAACAGTAGTGTATATTGTTAGAAAACCTTTCAATTTTAAGTAAATGCTGTTCTTTTTTTAGTATCACAGGTTTCAAAAATTATTAAGCAGCACAACTGTTTTCAACACTGATAATGATTTATCATATTAGAATGATTTCTAAAGGATCATGTGACACTTACTTGGAGTAACAGCTGATGAAAATTAAGCTTTGATCACAGGAATAAATTATATTTTAAAGTATATTCAAATAAAAATAATTATTTTATATTATAATAACATTTAGCAATATTACTGTTTTTTTTTGTATTTTTGATCAAATAAATGCAACCTTGATGAGCACAAGAAACGTCTTTAAAAACCATTAAAAATCTTACTGATCCAAATCTTTTAAGCGGCAGTGTATTCACACAGAAAATAGTTCATTGTAATAATATTTCACAGTATTAATGTTTACTGTATTTTTGGTCAAATAAATGCAGGCTTAGTAACCAGAAGAGACTTAAACAAAACAAAAAAAAAAAAAAAAATCTTACTGACCCCAAATGTTTGAACTGTAGTGTAACACCCACTTTCTTCATTACTGATGATTAATGAAATCAAGTCTCGCCCTACTTTTTTGTTGAACAAACCATCTGGGACGTGTGTGACATTATGAAAGTAAAACAGTTTGTGAATGGCAATTCAGGTTGACTTTAATAATGTGATGCAACAAAAGGTGAACAGTAAGAGAATAAGTGAAATGCTGAAGTCAGATGGACAGAATCAGAGCAAAACACACAAACACACACATGTGTGTGCGCACACACACACGCACATACATGCTCAAATGAGTCTAGGCATGGTTTTCCAATTACAGCAATATTTCATCAGACTCCAAACTGTGACTGTAGTTCTGCTCAGACTATAGGCCTCATTACAAACTATCCCTCTTTTCATCTATCATTCATTTATTTTAGTCTAACTCGCTCTAGTTATTTTAAGTTAATTACTAATTACTCTAATAATTTCTCATCTAATTACTGTACATGTAGGAACAGCGCTACACATGAACAGTTTGTTGATCACTCGTCTTAAGTGTGTGTGGTTGCAGAGATATATGTGTCAATTAATTTAAAAGTTTAACATGGTACACTGATTAATTAATCGAATATTGGCAATAAATTACATACATCAATATTTGATGAGAATATATTGAACAGTACATTTGTTAAATATTTGCTAGTTAACTTTAGTTAATGCATTTACAAATGTTCATTATGGCTCATTGCTAGTTAATGTTAGTTAATGCATTGACTAAAGTTAACTGAGAAATAACATAGTTAATTCAATAAGCACCTAGTAATAAGCAACTAGTTAGTCCTGAGAATTTGTTTCTGAACTAAAGTGTTACCAGAAAAGAAAAACAAATGTGTGTGTGTGTGTGTGTGTATATATATATATATGTATGTGTATATATATATATATATATATATATATATATATATATGTGTGTGTATATATATGTGTGTGTGTATATATGTGTGTGTGTTTTTATTTCTAGTCAATTAAAATGCTGCACAATGCAACTGTATAAATAAAAAAAATCAAGAAGAAAAATTTTAGTTGAATGATACTCCTTAAAAATAATAATATTGTTATTATACATTGATTAAGTACATTTTAATATGCAATAGTAATATATTTTTGTCATATTTTTTTTCAAGTTAAACCGGACTTTTATTTTGATGGGCTGTCAGGAAGTTCTTTCAGTTTTACTTTCAGTTTCAGTGTGTATCTAATAGTATTTTTTTTTCTTTTTCTTCAATAAAACAGTGTAAATCTGCTGAAATGATGAAGTTTGTGTGCTCATGTCTCATTTATTGAGACGTATACGCTGAAAACACCATGAGCCTCACATGAGTTTGTGTGTAATAGTGGAAATCACACCATTCATTCACACACAGTAAATGCAGAAATGCTATTGTCATGTCTGCTGTTTGATTAAGCCATATAGAGTAAAAAATGTATAGAGCTCATCATTGTTATAAATATGATACAAAATTATTGCCCAGCCCTGAGGAGAGGTAATAATCATCATTATAGCAAACAAGTTCATGAACAGAGACTTTAGAAGTCAGCCTGTTGCTGGTCTGCAGTTCACAATCTAACAGTCTGTCCAATCAAGACATATGTTTCATGTCATCATAACTAATGCAATCTTTCTCTCTCTTGATTTTGTCTCTGCCTTTTATCCATGTTCCTAATTGGCTGGTGGGAGTCGAAATACAGAAGTTGAAATATAGAAGAAATATAGTGTTTGATGTTCTCCACATTTTCCCGTCCGTGGCTTGTGTCTCCCATCAGTGGAACGAAGTGGGCGTCCGCTTCCTCCTCCGTCCCGTGTCCTTCATCTCTCTGCGTTGGTCTCTCCAGAGATGCTGTGATTATATCATGGCTGCGGGTCAGCGGGGCACAGGAGGAATTTAACTCTGGTGAAGCTGACGTGATTTATTGAAACAGTGTTCGCGTTCACGCGGATGGAATGCGACTGGTACGGCGCTGAACCTCCTGCAGGCTGACAGGAAACAGCTGGATGATGTCGAAGCGTTTCATTGGTCGATGAGGATTGATGGCTTGTGAGATTGGCTGGTCCTGTGGTGTTACTGTAAGCTGTTAGTGTGTTCCTCTGTAAGTTTCCACTTGTTGTTCCGAAGTTGTATCTGCTAACTTGAACTAACATTTGAACTGTTGTATTTAAACGTTAACAAAAACTTAGAAATACTTGACCAATAAATTGCCCAAAGTGAATTATTTAACTAACTAGTGAGAGCTTTTGTGAAGTTGTACCTATTTTAGAGAAGGGTTCTACTAGTTACCACACTGTAAAAAGTTTTCATCAGTTTCAGCTTAAAAACTTCAGTAGCTGCCTTAAAATTTTTTTTATTTTAAGTTAAATCAACTTAAAAATACAAGTTATTTTAACTATAATAAAATGAGTTAAAATTACCTGTACTTTTAAGTTGATTTAACTTAAAATAAAAAAAATAAAAATTGATTAAAAAAAAAAAAAAAAAAATCTGAAGCATTTATTAATATTAGTTCATGCTCATTTTAGCATTTACTGTTACATGATTTAAATCAAAAGTTGTATCTGTTAATACTATTTAATGGATTAACATGAACTAACAATGAACAGCTATATTTTTTTATTACTTAACCTTAACATGAGCAAAAACTAGTAAACACTTAACCAATGAATTGCTTAGTGTTAGTTAATTTAAGTTGCATTAACTAATGAAAACTTATTATAAAGTGTTACCCATTTTACAACAAGGTTTTATTTGTTTAACATTAGTAAACTACACTACTTAACTTGAACTATGTAAAATACTTCTAAAATTGTAATTAATATTGGTTATATTTTTTTAATATACACTAATACATTGTTAAGATCAAATATAATGTCTCTTTATTGTCTCTTTATTGGACAGGCGCTAACAATGAACAGTTGTAATTATATTAATTAACATAACAAAGATTGATATATACTGTAACAAATGTATTGTATTATATGCGCTAGTTAATGCAAACAAGTTAATGTGCTAGTTAGTTGAACAAATTACAGGCAATAGCATAAATATAATAGAAGAAAGTTAGAAAGGTACAAAAGATATTTAGTAACACATGCATTGCTGTTAAAACATAAGATGATGCATTAACTAACACTGACTAACAGGGTTGTATTGTAAAGTGTTGGCGTTCTCTTAGTCTTCAGGTTTGTGTTTTCCGGTGTTGTATTTTTCACAGGAGAGACCGCAGGAGACTTTGTGTGGTTTACACTGATCGCTATAGCAGACACACTTGAGTCATAGAAATAACACATGTTCATGTCTTACTGTGAGGTCTGTCAGTACTGTTACTGTTAATAAACTTAGACCTGTTTGCCAAATTCATAATGGTCAAGTAACCATTTATTCACATCAGACTAAGTGTAATCAATCAGGACAAGCTTTGAATGTTTGCTTGACAAAGTCAATTGAACAGACCAAAGTCTAACATAGTTTGGCTAGGCTGAATACTTCAGTAGTCTGAAGAGATTTGACATCTGTAGGGATGTAGACAAGGTGCTGAGATGTTCTTAGTGGTTGTGGGTAGTAACTAAGTTGTTCTGGGTGGTTGCTAGGGTGTTGTTCTGTGTTTTCACGAGTATTGAGTGCAGTAGTCTTTAGTAGTCAGTAGTCTTTCTGGAAGTAAAAATCCCATTCATTTTCTGCATAGAAGAACTGATTTTTAATGATAACTTTTAAAGATGGGTCCACCGTGAGCTGTGAGGTTGTTGTTCGACAGTATATGCTTTTGTTAAAGCCGTCAGCCTGCATTTTTTTTTCCAATCATGTTTAACATTGGAATTCATGGGTAGAAAAAAAAAGTAAAACATTCTGGAAAACTACTATAAAATATTTGCATGTGTGGGTCAAGAACGAAGCGTCCCATTTTGGTGTCCACATCAAATTACATTTTCATAAGTGATTTAAAATACACAGAAAGCATATTAAATGCAAGTCTGCTTTAATGTTTCAAATAACTTTTGTGAAAATAAAATGCCAAAATAGGGATGAAATAATGTTTCATTGTTATCCAGCGTAATGGAATAGATTTTTTTTATAACTGATATCAATACCGATTATTTGCATGTTTATGTGCCCGATAACCGACATGCAGAAATTATATTTATTTACTGTTATAAAGTAAATAAATAACTAAGTGAGAACACACGTCACTTAGATTTTTCCTCCTTTCAGACATCTTTAAAAAAAGTGCTGAAAATTAGCAGTCTTTCTTCATACTGCGGCAATAAAAACATTTTATTTATTAAAAGCATCAGCTGCAACACTAATAAGCAAAATAAATGTAGAATGTCTAATGTTTTGAAATGGAGAAAATGAATAAAGAACATGAGTCATATAAACTTCATTTTAAACTACTGTTTTAGTAGATTTATAAGCTGTTTAATATAAAGTGTGAAGAGTAATTCACTGGATAAAGTTAATTCACTGAAATAATATTCTCTGAAATATTGGAATATAACAAACTAAACATCCTATTTTACTGCATTTCTCAACTGGTATGTTATATCAGAATTAACTAATGTTTTTGTCATTCTAGATTCTGACAAAGTGCAGTTTATCTATGCATTTACTCAGAACTATACAGAACTACTTTTATTTAGATGTGTATTAGCGAAATAATGATTATAAATGTTTTTAGGGTGTTTTAAGCAAGTAAATCTTGTTAAAAGTCACTTGCGGTGGCCGTGCTGGAGGATTTTCTGAGCCTCAGCCAGGTGAGTGAACAGCAAAATGAAAAGGACTTCACGAGAATAATGATGAGCATATAGACAAGAGAGAAAGAATTAAATTCAGCGCTTTTATTACCAACATCTTTATTGGGACAGGACCCTCAGACGCAGTGCTGCAATGGCAATCCTGCCCGTAATTCTCAAAACGTGTATTGGTGAATCGATATTACAAAACCCGAAATCCGATTATGGTAAAATGCTTAAATATCGGAAAAATAGCGGTAAACAGATATCTCGGTCAATCTCTATTAATTATACCTTGATAATTAGTTCAAAGTGCATTAATGAACAGATACAGGTTTACAATTTCAAAATGTATTAGGACATTTTGAAAGTAACAATGAATACTTCTACACCTGAAAACTATCGGTATGGATTTTTGACCTGTTGATCAGTCGAGCTCTAGTGTTGTAGATGGTTGATAAAGTCAGTTACACTGTGCCAATTTAATTGGATGTAGCTTGATTGCTCTACTAGCAGTTACATTTTTTTGACAAAACCTTCACACTAGTTCCACAATAACAGCATGTAGGCTTTATCAGGACAGCATAATGATAATGTTATATTAGAGCTCATGAGACAACTATGACTTTCTTATTTGCTGTGTTCATTCGTCTGCATAACCTTTAATGCATGTTCTTATGAACAATCAGCCTTGCACTGTTTCTGATATTTCACTCTAACTGGGCAATTTAGTCATTGCATACTTAGAGGAAATGCTTTTCACGCTCCAAATAGCTCCTTTCAAGCATTTTGAAGGATTGTGCTGGTCTCATTCTGTGCAGTTGTGTCGGAAAGCCGTTTTGCTACGGCCATTAAGTTCGCTGCCGTTCTGATGACGATGACCATTCGTTTCCTCAGGCTGGTGCTCAGATCTCGGTCAAGCTGTGAGCTGTTGTGATATGGCGTTGTGTGACGCCGGTGTCCAGCGCGGCCCATCTCTGATGTCTTTGAGCGAGATGCGCGCGCGGAAGTGTGCTGCGCTCTTTGAACGGGTCCCTCGTGCTCCACGGTTGTCAATAGCTCGCCGCTGGACGCTCTGACGCCGCCATTTGTATTCATGAGTCTAATTTAATCAAAGAGCTCTCTGAATAAAAGGCATCAGAAGCCCCTGTGACCGCCTTTTAGGGCTAGTTAGCAAATAAATATGGAGGCCAGAAAGACGTTTTCACTCAAAGAAAGATTGGCAAACATGTTTATACCTGCATTATTCGGCTTATACAGAAGAAATCGCTCATTGTCTGAAACCATCTGTCCTTCAGATTGAAATCCCTGCCTGGCTGTCCCTCATGAACAAGTAGCCTTTAGCATGTTTATTAAGAGTACTTATTACAGAAATAAAGAATATGCTTAAGCGTGAACTACATGCAATGTTTTCTGACAATAATTGCATTTTAAATGCATTTAAATTATAAGTTACATTTATATTAAATGCAACATGCGTAAGTACTGTTGTAAGTACTAAAGTGCAATTTTTTGTTACTTACTTAAAGTGTACTACAAAGCATTTATGGAAAACTAACATATTTTTTTAGTTATTACACATTTATAATGAGGTTGCAGTTCAGTGCATTTAAACCAAAATAAGTGTACTTCTTTAAAAACATGATGAAAGATTATTAAAACATAATGATTTAAAATGTACTTGTAAAATGTTTAGAAGTGGTTTATACTCCTTCCTTTCAGGTTCCCCTCCCTGAAAATTCCTTTCAGATTTTTCTAAATCTTATTTTAATGCTTTAATTACTTTTTAATAACCCACAATGTTCAATTGGTTGATTTCATAAAACTTTAACAATGTAATAATTTATTACAGTTTTTTTTTTTTTACAGAAATAGTATATATATTAAATGTTTTATTTTGGTTAAAAAATTGTTTTCTTTTAGTTTTTCTTGATTCTGTGATTTAATTATTTTTAAATAATCAAGATCAAATGAATGCATAAAACTTTAAAAATGTTATCTTTTAAAATGTAATCAAATTAAATTTAAACTGTTCCTTTCTTTTCTGGAAAATAGTTCTGCAGGCCTGCATAAGTTTTAATTAAAATATGCATGTGAACTTGTTTGGTATTCTTTTAAAAAAGGTTTTAATAAATAGCATTATTGTTGTAGTTATTATTCCTTTTGAGAAGTACATTCCTCTGTGCAATAGGAATATATTTCTGTAATAATTTCCTCAAGTTAAACATAACTTTCATTTTGACGGGTTATAATGGAAACCTTTGAATTTCCGTGCGTATCTGAGAATAATTTTCTCAAGACATGCAGAATGTGTAGACATGATCCATATTGCGATTTGATGAATAGTACAGCCCTACTTTTGATTTATTCATCCGAACTTCCATGACATTCCATTTTATACAGTAAATTCTGTTTTTAATGACTGTATTCCGAGATTCCATCCACGTTTGGAATGGCCTTTACATCAATAGTGTGTCTTTAAATGCAGTCTATTCTGGCAGCTCACTAGCTTTGGACCAGATTCAGTCTTCAATACACAGAAGGCCAGTTCTCTTTTCAAAGTCTATTGTGTGTCCAACACAGACGGTAGACAGGGTTATAAATATACGAGCGCTCAAGCTCAAGGTCTTTATTGGATGAGACCGTGCGGCGTGTTGAGGTGTGTGTGCGCATCCGTTTGTCTGGAGGGAATGTGGAAGTTAAAAGCTAGTCAAACATCCCGACACACTCACAAATAGAGCTGGACAGCGAGCTGCGGGAGGTCTGGACCGCGGAGGGCTTTGTCACCTTCATACCGCTTGTGTGTGACGGTCTGACTCACGCCGGGAGCTGTCAGGCCCTGAACTCGAGAGCCGGCCTGCTTCTGTCCGCGCTGCACAGCCGACCCGTCTTACTATAACCGGGTTTAATGCTCCCGCGTTCCCAGGGGAGCGAATGTGGTTTCTGTGAGAGCGGATTTCAAGAGTCCGTCCTGATGATCATGTCAGTGTCGTTTTCCTGCTGTTGTGAACTCGAGCAGTAAATCTGTGCTTGTCCCTGAGGGCTGGAAAGAGTCGGACTCTGTGTATAAAACACAGGAGCACCGTACAGTGTTCATAACCAGGCCTAGACGGATATTTTTGTGCATTTTTGTGCAACACTGGGTGAAACATGGACAAACCCAGCGACTGGGTTGCTTTGTTTTATTTAACTCAACTATTGCTTAAAATTACTTTATTTCTTGCTTAAAATGAACCCAAAATAGGTTTGAAGTGAACATTTATTAATATGTTCAGTAAATAAACATTTATTAATAAGTTGAATAAAAAATAATTAAGCGATAAACATTTTTAAATTGCTTATTAATAAATGTTTACTGTTTGATTATTGCTGGTGCCTCTAGTAATTACGTGTCTGATTTTTAATTTACAACTTATTTTGGGTTCGTTTTAAGCCAGACATATAGTCATTTTTAAACAGTAGATGAGTTCATTAAACAACCCAGTTGCCATGTTTGTCCATATTTCACCCAGCTCTGGGTTGTTTTTAACCCTGCATTTTTTAGAGTCTTGATTATGATTATAATTCTTCAGAAGTAAAACATTAAAATCAGTTTATTAGTGGTATTGCTATTAACATATTATATGATAGTGGCATTGATAAAGGATGCCATTAAACAAGTATTATCTTAAATATATACTTCCTGTATGTAGATTTTACATTATTTTGGGGATTAAACATGGCAAAATTTACTACTGTTCATAAGTTTAGTAAGGAATTTTAAAAGAAATTAATGCTTTTATTCAGCAAAGATGCATTAAATTGATCAAGTGACAGTAAAGACATTTAAAATGTTACAAAAGATTTGTATTTCAAACAAATGCTGTTCTTTTGAACTTTCTATTCATCAAAAAATCTTGAGAAATAAAATGTATCAGTTTCCACAAAAGATGATAATCAGCACAACTGTTTTCAACACTGATAATAATCAGAAATGTTTCTTGAGCAGCAAATCAGATATTAGAATGATTTCTGAAGAATCATGCGATGCTGAAGACTGGAGTAATGATGCTGAAAATTCAGATTTGATTACAAAAATAAATTACACTTTACAATATATTCACATAGAATTTGGCTATTTTAGATGGTAATAATATTTCACATTTTTTTCTGATTTTTATTGTATTTTTAATTAAATAAATGTAGCCTTGGTGAGCAGAAGAGACTTATTTCAAAAGCATTTAAAAATCTTACCAACCTCAATATTAATATATTATATGATACTGGCATTGATAAAAGATGCCAATAAAAAAGTATTGTCAAAAATCTACTTCTTTTATGTTGATTCTTATTATTTTGGGAATTAAAAATATCAGTATACACTACTCTTCAAATGTTTAGTAAAGAATTTTTAAAGAAATTATTCAGCAAGGATGCATTAAATTAATCAAAAGTATCAGCGAAGGCATTTGTAATGTTACAAAAGATTTATATTTCTTATAAATGCTGTTCTTTTGAACTTTCTGTTCATTAAATGATCCTAAAAAATAAAATGTATGACAGTTTTATAATCAGAAATTTTTGTTGAGCAGCAAATCAGCATATTAGAATGATTTCGGAAGGATCATGTGACACTGAAGACTGGAGTAATGATGTTGAAAATTCAGCTTTGATCACAAGAATAAATGACATTTTACAATATATTCATATTGAAAACAGTAATTCTAAATTGTAATATTTCCCAATTTTAGTGATTTTACTGTATTTTTAATTTGATAAATGCAGCCTCTGTGAGCAGAAGAGACTTATTTTGAAAACAATTAAAAATCTTACCAACCTCAAGCTTTCTAACAGTAGTGTGCTGCATATTAAACAATTGCACTGCATATAGTACACCACATGATTTAGTATTTCAGTATTAATCACTGTATTATTCTAAAATAGACATTTCTCAAGTTATTAAAATTGAAACCTTTTATTTTTTTAAACACACACACATACACACACACACACCACTACTGAGGTGAACATACTTAGACACAGACTTAAAAAACAATTACAGAACAACATGAGAAAGCTGATTTGAGAGTGTGTGTGTGTGTGTGTGTGTGGATACTGAAGGCCCTGTTTAGACTCAGAGCTCAGCTTTTGAGGAGGCCCTGTGTCACGATGCCAAGCATAGCAACCACAAAGAGAGTTTAATCCTTTCATACAAAGCCTCTCTCTTACCACAGCAGCACACACACACACACACATACATGCGGTCCACGCAAAGGCGCGCAGACACACACATGGGTCTTAAAGCATTACATTTCCATTCTGAGTAACCATGGCAACCTTAATGTCCAACTCCAAAGAGGGCTTTTTTCTCCGTCTGTCTGTCTGTCTCTCGCTCTTTCCATCCACACACTGCATTCCTGCGCAATAGTGAGCAGCTCCGAGACTCTCTGCCGTTCTAAAGGCAGTTTCTCGTTCGGTACGCGAATCTGAACGGCTCCCTGTAGCCTGTTCAGCTCTGATGCTACCGAAAACATCTGAGAATACAAGAGAGCACTGATACTTCATATCTGACTCAGTGTGTCTTTCTTTGTGACTATTGACATTATAAGTATGCCGGAGCACAGATTTCACTCAGATCTCATTCCTGTGGATGAACCAGTGGTAATCTGGATTTCTCATTGGTTTAGTCTGGTTAGCATTACCCGGTTAGTTGCTATTACTGGTAGTTACCCAAAATGCATCCTTTCAAATGTAGCCATATTCTGTCTAGAGCTGTGAATGGATTAAACATGTACCTAATTAACCCCACGGTTTGCTGTGATTAATCACAATTAATCATGTTAGGTGCATTATTAATTGTGATTAATTAAAATTGAAAATGATGAATACCATATAAAAGTTTGAGGTCTGAAATTTTAATGTTTTATATAGAAATCTCTGCTGCTCACCGAGGCTGCATGTGTTTGATCAAAAATATGGTAAAATTAGCGAAATAATATTACAAATTAAAATAACTGTTTGCTATGCGAATATATTATAAGATGTGATTTATTTCTGTGATCAATGCTGAATTTTTAGTGTCACACGATCCTTCAGAAATCATTCTAATATGCTGATTTGCTCCTTTAGAAACATTTCTGATTATTATCAATGTTGAAAACAGCTGTGCTGCCCAATATTTTTGTGAAAACGCTGATACATTTTATTTTTTTGGAATCTTGGATAGAGATGGTTATTTATAGAAATCTTTTGTCACATTATAAATGTCTTTATTGTCACTTTTGATCAGTTTAATGCATCTTTGCTGAATAAAACAATCTTAATGACTGCAAACTTTTGAACGTTAACATTTTCTATGCAAATGTTATGTATTTGGTAAATTTTTATATATTCACATTTTATTATATTTATCTTATATATGCATATTTTTAAATGAAATAATGAAATGAAATGACAAACCTGATCCTTGTTTGCAACCATCAAGTTCAAAAGAAAATAATTAAAAAAAGAAAGAATATATCTGTTTAATTTTTTTCCCAAAATTCCATTTATTTATTTTTTTTTTTCGTTTTAATTTTTCTGGAATGTTAACATTACATTTTATTAATCAAAAAGTCTAATTAATCAAAATTATGAAACTTACACAATTTAACATCAATTTATTAAAAGTTTATATGATAGGGCCCTATGAAATGTTTTATTTTTTTCTCACCTTGTCTTATTGTTACCAAATTCTGTTTAAGCATGTCTAATTATTTAAATGCATAAAAACAACTTAATTAAAGTCTATTTTTACAATATTTCTACAATATTTATTTTTTTCTGGTTATCAGATGAAGACAAAAAACATTTATTTATCTGTTAATCAAATGAAAATTAAACAAACGTTATTTTTTGTATTATTCTTTAATAAAATAAACTAGTATTACTAATATTACTAGTACATTTATTTCAGTAATAGTAGTAGGGATGTAACGGTATTAAGGGTTAAGGGTTAAGTCAAAATGATAATTGATTTAATAAATTATTATATGTATTTTATCTGTTCCATAAAGAATCTAGACAACTGGTCTGAATTGTTTGAATGTGTAGAATCTGCCCAACCCCCAATTGCGAAGTGAAACGTACAGACTGCAAATACATTAGTTACATTAGTTATTAGTAATAATACAGATGATCTTTCTTTGAGGGTTGCTCTTCACTAAAAAAAAAAAAAATTAAAATAAATACCTGTTTACAATAAGCACTTATTCACACGTACACAGGACAGTGTTTGAGGGCGCACACGTAATATCTGAGAGAGCGCAGAGCCAGAATCACTATATGGGAGAGGAAGCCAGCTGCAAGCCGAGAGATTTGTGCTGGCACCCTCTCATACAATGATGCACTCTTGACATTTACCATTAAAATAACACCAAAACAGCTTCAAATGAACTATGAAAACGAGAATAAAGTCGCAAAAGCTGCAGTGCATTTCTTATTGCTTAAAATGAACAGAGACTATCTCGTGTTTTAACGTGGGTGCTCGATTATTTCCGTAGAGATTGGCGCCTTTGCCCTTAGCTCTCTTTTAAAACATCCGCCGTCTTTCCACACAAAACCAAACTACTCTGCGTACCCTGCGCAAATGAGACTGTTATTAAATGAGTATTTATTTATCATCAGTTGTTTAAATCGCGGTAATCAAATATGGTTTTAATGGTAATTAAAATACGAAACGGTAATACTAACCGTGTCGAATTTTATCATGATTTATCATCAAACCGGTAATCGTTACATCCCTAAATAGTAGTAGTAGTATTACGTACTAAACAATTTGTTTCTCTCAAAAGAAAAGGTAAAATGCTCATGAAAAAACTGCAGTTTTTATTGAATTTTATTTTTTATTATTTTCGAATTATTAAATTATAAAAACATCAGATTATTTGTAACAAATACATGATAAATCTGATATCAGTACAACAACCGCTTTACATGAGCTAAAACCTAAAAATAATAAAATAAAATGTAATGTTTAAATTATTAAAAGCCTTAAAGGAGAAGTCCACTTCCAGAACAACAATTTAGAAATAATTTACTCACCCCCTTGTCATTTTGAACGAATATTTAATGTGACTCGTGAAGAACGAGTCGTCTCGGGGAGTGATTCGTTCAGCCGCGCATGCGCAACATCCTATTAGGCTCTGTACTGGAATTAGTTCACCTGTTTCGAGCCTTCGGGTTTTTTGAGTCGTTCATTCATCTTATGGGACTGTCACGTGATGCTGATTTTGCTAAAATGAACGTCTAAGTTCATCGTCTGTGTACTCTGGCTCAAAAAGGTAGAGTATGGCGAAAAACTCAGAATTGTCCGACACGTTGTACCTTTTTGTTTGTAAACAGCGTTTGACTTACTTGCACTTTCTCAGTCTTTGCGTGTTCATTTTGTAAACACTGGGTCTGTAGTTCTGGCCTGACCTTTTGACCTGATTCAATAGTACGTAGTTACGTGAACGCGCATGCCAGAGTCTGTGCTACACAAGCTTTTGTGCTTAAAAAGTATACAAATTTTCATTTTCCGAAAAAAATGGCCGATTGTTTCGCTAGATAAGACCCTTCTTCCTCGGCTGGGATTGTTTAGAGCCTTTGAAGCTGCATTTAAACTACATTTTGGAAGTTCAAAATCGGGGGGCACAATTGAAGTCCATTAGATGGAAAAAAAAATCCTGAAATGTTTTCCTCAAAAAAACATAATTTCTATACAACTGAGGACAGAAAGACATGAACATCTTGGATGACGGGGTGAGTAAATTATTTGTGAATTGTTGTTCTGAAAGTGGACTTCTCCTTTAAAAGTCTGTGCAGCGGCTCATTGCAGTGTTTTGCTTTCACAGCTCAGCTTACCTTACAAGTCTGACACACGTTCAGGTCTATAATCTCACATTTCTTTGTTGCATATGCAAATAACATAAAGCTGTCCAGCTCACTTAATTAAAAACCTGACACATTTCTACCATTGCACAGTGTATACAGTCAAACCGCCCACATAGTGTGTGTGTGTTTGTGTGTGTGTGTGTGTGTGTGTATGTGTGTGTGTTCAGCAGGTAAGCAGATCCATATGTCAAACAAATCCACAAGTTGCATCTGTTTAGCAAGGCAACACTGAACCTTTTATGACCTGTTTAGCACATTCAGCCATAAAATTCATGCACATGAAAATCTAAACATTCGCCCTCAGGCTCTTGAATTGTGTTTCTCTGCAGACGCCCTTTATTGGCAAGAAGTGAGCGATTCCTGCTGATCTCCATAAATCATTTCTCAAGTAGGCCCTCCTGACCCGCCGCGTCTATAGGAATGGATTTAAGGAATATTCAGTTGTTTGTGTTATGATCCGGAGGGCCGCGGCAACGTATTACAAACATATTAGTCGACTTACTCGTTCGGCGATGACATCATACAATCTGAATGGTTCTAAATGAGCGATGTCATCGTGGGTTTCCACGGCAACTGCGGTCCGGCGAGATCCAGGTGTTTTTGACCGTACAGGTGCTCGGCGAGTCTCGCCGCAAATGGAGGCTACAAATATCAATTTAAGTTGACATTTGGATGTGAAACGTTTATTTAGGGGTTATTGAAATTGTAAATATCAGTCAGAGCAAACAGCCTCTCTCCGCGGCGCTGTAAAATCTCACTGCGTCGGAAAGCGGACGGAAGATCAGCGGGCCATTAAAGCGAGGGCGCTGGAGGGAAATGAGCGCGTGTGTGTAGCTGATGCTAATGCATTACTGTAGAGCCAACAGACACGCACACAAGCTGGGACGTGCTCAAAAACAGCGTTAATATCGACTATTTATGAGATTTTAATAAAAAAAAACTTATTTTTATTTGCAGTAGAATTTATGGAGTATAACTTGAATATGAATAAGCCACACCTCGAAGATGCTAAATGAGGGTAGGAAAAAAAAGAAGTACTAAATTGCCATTTAAACAAATTCAACACAGTCACACTACAGATGAATTCATAAAAATAAATAAATAAATAAATAAATATATAAATAAATTCAGTTTTGTCAAAAATGTAATACAGCCACCAAGACAGATTAATTTTGCTGTACAGCATCACAGAATGTAATAGATGTTGCTTTTAAATGTGTGTGTATAAATAAATACATTTATATTATAATTTACATACATAAATATTAATCGTTTACATTTAGAAAAGTAAATATTTTATTTTATTTTATTTTGAATATCTACATTTATTATTCATTTATTATTTTTGCACTTTCATCAATTTTTGACAAAAGCATTGATTTTTATTTTATTCTATTTCATTTACTTTTTATTATTATTATTATTATTATTATTATTATTTTTTTTTTTTTTTTTTTTTTTTTTGCAAATACAAGTTACCAAATTTGCTCTTTGTGACCCAACAAAGCACTTTTTATCAATTGTTGGTAAAAGCATTATTTTACTTTAATTTAATTTAATTTAATTTAATTTAATTTAATTTAATTTTATTTTATTTTATAAATGTTCTCTTCATTTGGAATGAACTTGATGGATGCAAACAAGGATCAGGTTCATACTAATTTAGTTTAGTTTAGTTTATTTTGAGCAATTTCAAATTTTCAATATTAAATTTTCAAATTATAATTTTATATTTATTATTCTGTCATTCAAATTTGCTCTTCATGATTCAACAGAGCATCTGGTTTTTTATTTGTTTATTTATTTTTTTTATTAATCACTGTTTTCTTGTCCCGTTTGAAAGTCTACCTTCTCTATATGATGATTGGCCGAGCTCTGAAATGGGCGGGGCTTTGCAAAGAAGTAGCTGATAATTGAAAAAGTAATTTTAAATTTGTTGTATTTTCTTACTGCCATTTGCAAATATTGTTAAAATACAGTTGTTAATCGTTCTTACCGCACATCTTGTCATCATAATTGATAAATGACATCTAAATAAATGTGATCAGACACAGAGCAGCTCTCTGTCTGACCCCAGCATGAATTTAACCGGGCAGCGTTGCATGTGTGTTTTAGATCGTAATTGTTCGCAATCCTCCAGAGATGTTGCGCGTAAGCAGTTTTACCTCGCTGTCGCAGTAATATCTGCGCAGCACAAACCTCGAGGTTTGGTCTCATTGCACTCCGCTCGAAAATATCAGGTTTAGTGGCAGAGTGAAAATTGCTTCAGCGTAATTGAATTTGATGGGGGTTTATTCCTCGGCCATCTCGCTCGCGCTCTAAATTTTAAGCGATGCTGTCAGGTACTGTACGTCTACTAAATGGGTCCCTGGTGGTTTTCAGTGGCGGTGTAATTCATTGCCGTCGTCTGGCAGACTCCTACACTCGTTCCTGCTGCTCTCACACTCTGCTAAACCTGCTGAACTTCAGCGCGTCGCAGGAGGTGATGGTGACCTCTGGCACACAATGCTCTTAAAGTACGGAAGAGCCAAAACATATGAGCTCAATGAAATACTAGTCTGTTACTTGATAAATACGACACAGCATATGCTAAAAACAGGTAACAATAAATTTTTCTGATCGTAGTATGCACATGCATCATTTTCAAATGACCTTGATGCAATATTTTTATTTTTTATTTTATTTTATTTTATTTTATTTTATTTTATTTTATTTTATTTTATTTTATTTTATTTTATTTTATTTTTATTTTATTTTTATTTTATTTTGTTTTATTTTGTTTTATTTCATTTCATTTCATTTTATTTATTTATTTTATTTTTATTTATTTTACATATTTACATTTATTATTCATATATTATTTTTGCAAATAAAAGTTACTAATTTGCTCTTGGTGACCCAACAAAGCATTTTTCATTAATTCTTGATAAAAGCATTGATTTATTATTTTATTTTATTTTATTTTATTTTATTTTATTTTATTTTATTTTATTTTATTTTATTTTATTTTATTTTATTTTATTTTAGTTTAGTTTAGTTTTAAAATTTATTTTAATTTATTTTATTTATGCATTCTCTCTCTCTCTCTCTCTCTCTCTCTCTCTCTCTCTCTCTCTCTCTCTGTCTCTCTCTCTCTCTCTCTCTCCACTTTATATAAAATTATACATAAAAATGTTCATATAGAGAACATAGATAACAATTTGCTCTTTGTGATCCTACAAAACACTTCTTGATAAAAGTGATGATTTATTACAAAATAAAATAATAATAATAATAATAATAATAATAATTATTATTATTATTATTATTACATAGCACTTTAATTATACATAACAGTTGTTTATATATAGATACTCAATAAGTGATTCAAATGCCAAAAGAAAATGCATTTTTAGATAAAGTTAATTTGGAAATGTAAATAAATAAATAAACACTCAAACAGAACATATTACTAAATAGTATAATGTTTGTATGCTGTTAAAAACATTATAGGATTTATTTTATTTTATTTTATTATTTTATTTTAAATATTTACATTTATTATTACTTTATTATTTTTGCAAATAAAAGTTACCAATTTGCTCTTGGTGACCCAATAAAGCACTTTTAATCAATTCTTGATGAAAGCAATGATTTATTTTATTTCATTTTTATTTTAACTTTTCATTTTTGTTTATAGTTTGTATATGAACATGGTCAGTCAAGTTAAACATTTTTCGTTATGGGATGCAGTATTAGTGTAGGGAACAGCAACATTTAACAAACAAAATTAAATCAACATTGATCCTGATTGTATTTTTAGAGCTTCTTTACAGCTGCAACTGTCTTTGTTTCATAATTAAAGGACTTTGCAACATTAATTTTGTAATGTACTTGTTAATTAATGTGAATCTGCTTTGAAACTGTACTGTATGAAGCTCTATAGAAATAAATGTGACTTGACTCTTATAAACTACACGTGTACGCACATGTAGTAGATTCCACAGTATATCTACTGTATACACGCATATTTTAAAAATACACACTGTATACTGCAGAAGTAGTATGTTGATTTGCTGTTCTGAGCGCAGCCAGTGCTTTTTTTTAAGAACTGCGAGTGACAGATCAGAAATCGTAAATGTTGACTGACAGGTCATTATCACCTCGATGGTGGCGTGTGTGTGTGTGTGTAAAGTGAGTTTGGTGAGTTTCTTGTGGAGAAATTCACAGAAATTTCCGGCTCAGCCTCTGGGAATTTGCATTCTCGGTGTCTGGTGCCGCCTCTCCTTTAATTGGACTTGGTTTGACAAGCGCATATGGTAATTTATGCCGCTGTGACTTTGTGATTCAAGTCACTTGATAAGGCTTCATTCTGTGCATGTTTTTAGCCAAATGTATGTATATATGTGTGTGTGTGTGTGTGTGTTTTAGCAGCATTGGTGGGAGTGTGAATTTTTATTGGCCGTCCTTTGTAATCGTCCAGCTCCGGCCTCTTTTAGTGTTTTTGAGTCAAATCCTGTTAGTCTCTTTTTGTACAAATCCAATCCAGACCGGTTTCTTGTTTTTCTTCACATTTTGAGCTGATTTTTCAGATCACAATCAGACTTCACGGTCTGAATGGTCCATATTTAAATATTTTTCCCTGCATTTGCATCACATCCTACGTAGAGTCAATCAAAATACAGTATTTGTTGAAGTACTCTTGTTTTTAACTGTGGTATTTGCTATGTAGTGAATGTTGGTGAATAGGTGTGTGGTTTGGGCTTGAAATATGCGAGCAGTGCTTCTGTTAGAGGAACTTTTGTGTTTCCTAGGCTGATTTTTACTTGCTTGCTTACTGTGCTTTTATGAGTAACACTATATATAATGCATTATACATGTAGTTTTATTACATTAATTATGCCTTGTGATGCACATTATAATGCATTATATGATCTTAAGGATAATTATAACCACAGTTATAATACATAATCGTCTTCATTATTATTTACACCTTTAGAAAGTATAATGCATTAAAACAAAAATAATAAAACAAACTTTCAAAAATTATAATGCATTTCAACTTTGGTCACAATTATCTACGAAAAGATAAAATGCGTTATGACATACATTATAAATACCTTTACATTATACATACAGGCTTTAAGTATAGTGTTACCCTTTTATGTTTTATAGTCTGATTTTTACTTACTCTCTTAGTTTACTTTACTATTATGCTATTTTTTACTTACTTGTTTTTTTTTTCTTAGGCTGATTTTACTTTCTTTTACTGTATCTATTTATTTATTTTTCTAGGCTGATTTTTTATTTTATTTTTTACTGTAAATTAATTTTGTTTTATTTGTTTAGTATTTATAATAAAAAAATCTCTACTGAAAAAAACTTGAATTTTCTAATTTTAAATTGGTAATAATATCTGTATTTTGATGTTATTGCTACCCCAAAGTCCCTTCTATAATATGCATGAAAAGTAGTAAAATCAGTGTTTTACTTTACTTTTTTTCATAAGAACTTTAATAAATACCGTTTTTCCTGCAGTGCTATGCATTTTTTTTTTAAGTGCATTATATTGCCGTTGTTACCATCACATTAATCTCATTAGATAAAATGTAAGATTTTTTATCAAAAAACAAACAACACGATTACATTTGGGATGAGACAAAGCAGCGCATCTCTGCCAGAAGAGCACAAGGACAGGTTTAAGTTAAGGCTGATTTTAGAGTGTCTTTATTTGGTTTCATTTGAGAGTTTTCAATTCAGAAACAATCAAGTTGAAATTAGAAGTGCGTGGGACGAGAACGAGGCCTGTGAGCGTGTGTGTGTTTGTCTAAATGCAGAGCTTTAGTGAAGACGGCAGACAGTTTGATCAGATGAAGCAGCCACACCTGCGTTTGATAGAGCGTCTTATTTAAATGTAAAACATTTCTTTCTCATGCATTACCATTCCTTTCACTCTCCGCTCTTCTAAACAAAGAGGAACATCTCTTTTTCAAATCAAATCTCCCTGCGCTTGCTCTTCCTGCTCAGAGCGCCATGTTTGTTTAATGAGCGCGTGTGTTTGAATCACAATCCCTCTCTCTCTGTGCAATTACGTATGCAGTCGTTTCTACTACATGACATTTAATTGAAGTTTCGAGGTGCGCTGATAATACAGGTGGAGGGAAATGTGTAATTGTAATCGCTGAAGATCAAGAGCAATACTTATGAAACCTGAACATGTGCCTGGTTATATTTCATATGAGACAGTTATAAGAAATTATATTTTGCATTCATAAAGCCTGGTTTAGAGCCACAAGTTTTTTTTTGCACAACAGTCTCGTACATTTCATCCCCAAATTCTCAATACTGAAATGAAAAACAAGGGTATATTATTTAAACTGTAATATATTACAACATGCAAGAGTGTTTTGAACTTTACTAATTTGTGCTAAGAATTGCTAGTAAAATTTCACAATTACAAAAGTGGTAAATAACATTAAATTAAGCATGACATTATAATGTATAAAAGACTGAAATACTATTTCCTAAGTTATTATGATTAACTAAAACTAAAAATACAACCATAATAATAATAATAATAATAATAATAATAATAATACTGAATGAATAAATGAATAAATAATTAATAATACAAAATTATAATACTCAATAAATCTCAGTGATATTAAAGTAACACTGTTGTTTTCTTGTAAAATGTACTTGAATAATATTTGTTTTATAACCACTTTACAAAAAAAAAATTGTTTTTGAGTTTTTTTTGTTTTTGTTTTTTTTTGATGATTTGATGATGATGATGATGATGATGATGATGATGATTTTGATCATATTTGGTATGGAACTTTAACGTTAAAAATAATGGAAATAATAATAAAACAAATACAGCATTGCATAAACTGAATTGTCACTCAGAAATTTCTAGTAAAATTTCACAAATAATTACAAAAGTGGCAAGTAACACTGAATTAAGCATGACATTATAATGTATAAAAGAATGAAATGCTGTTGTGATTAACTAAAACTAAAAATACAACCAATAATAATAGTAATAACAACAACAAAACAACAACAACAATAATAATAATAAATATTAATAATAGTAATAATAAATAAAATAAACATTGAATGAATGAATAAATAAATAAATATTAATACAAAACTATAGTACTCAATAAATTTCAGTGATATTAAAGTAAAATTTTCTTGTAAAATATAAAATTTGTTTTATTACAACATTGAAAAATCAATTTAGCTTTTTTTTTGATAATTTTTGGTAATTTTGGTAAATAATTACAAAAGTGGCAAGTAACATTGAGTTAAGCATGACATTATAAAGTAGAAAGATTACAAATACAGCAACAACAAAAAAATAAATACATAAATAATAAGTATAAAAATAAGAATAATAAATAATATAAACAGTAACTGAATAAATGAACGTACGAATGAATTAATGAATAAATAAATATTAATACAAAACTATAATACTCAGTAAATCTCAGTGATATTAAAGTAACACTGTTGTTTTCTTGTAAAATGTACTCGAATACGATTTGTTTTATTACAGCTTTGAAAAATCCAAGATTTTTTTAATGGAACTTTCACTTTAAAAATAATGGAAATTAAAAACAAACAAACAAACAAACAAACATTCTGAGCACATTAATTCAATGATAAACCAATAGAAAATGTCCTTAGGCTATGAAATACTGAATTACTACTAAATATGATAATGAAGTTAAATATGATTCAAATTTTGGGATTAATTTTTTTTTTTTTTTTTAGTCCTGATTACATTTACTTTTTCTTCATTTACTCAAATGGCTTGCTATAACTGGACAGCACTGTACAACTAAACATTTAGCCCATTTCCCTATAGAATATCAAGACGTGTATAGTTTATCACCATTTAGCCTAAAGATACAAAGATGTGGTTTCTGGTCCATGTCGGCTATAGCTCTAGAATATTTGAGTGTTTGTGATGTGTGCGCAGTAAAGCGAAGGGCGTCGAGTGTTATTGTTGAGGTTTCAGCTTGTTCTATATTTGTCCATCTGTGTGTCTCTCACAGACAACGGCAATAAACGCGCATGTTTATCATCCAGACCCTCAGGACTGGACCTGAGCCACACCAGAATGAATTAAAGGACCCCTAAAGCCCACAAGGTTCATTTTGCCAAGCGCCCAGAGAGAGAAAACACACACACACACGCACATATACACACATGCTGTTTCACAACGCTGTGCGTCTGGCTGGTGAATTTCTGCTCTGTCCAATGCAGAACGCAAATAAACGCTCTCAAATGGTTTGGACCTGTGGAAAGGATATCTGGGAGCAAACATGTGACACAAAATGCTGTAATGTTGTGCAAATTGTTGGTGTGGTGTTTATGGGAATTACTATCATTTTAAGGGAAATGGTCTTGTAATATGTTTTCATTTGATGTATTTGTGTGTGAGTGTGTGTGTAGGTGTGTGTTTGCACAACAGAGGCTCGCTTTATTATTTTTGGAGCATATCGCAGCATGAGTCTAGTCTGCCGCGGCCAGAGATGCATTAGACGCTAAAGTGCACATATATGCATATGCAGACACGTGTGTGTGTGTGTGTGTGTGTGTGTGTGTGTTTGGCTGCGGTTCGGAGGTGTTTGGCAGTCAGACGGTTGGAAGGCAGGAGACGGTGATCAGTCACTCAGCAGGGAAATATAATGAATGGAAGTAGATAAAGACACAGAGCGTTTAGGATGTATTGTGTAGGATTGAGATTTGAATGTTATTTTGCAGGGTTGTGAGTTATATGAATAAGGTGGATCATGTAGGTTTAGAGTTTATGCTTATTTTAGGATTTTTGTAGTGCATATTTGTAGGTTTTGGAGTAAAGGTGGAGGCATTGCTGTGTAAGGATATTCTTGATAAAAAGAAGTGCACTTAATTGTACTGAATGTGTCCTTAAAGTGCACATCTTAAAAAAAAAAAAAAACACTGCAGGTAATAGTGTTAATGAAATAAAAAGCAATTTACGTGACTTAAAGAGTACATTTGTTTTCCTAACATATTTTATTTTATTTTATTTTATTTTATTTTATTTTATTTTATTTTATTTTAAATAATTTCCCTTTTTACATTACTGAGGCAGTCCGGCGGTGTTATTTATTTATTTATTTATTTATTTATTTATTTTTGCTGTAATAAAATAATACAATAAAAAAAGTGCCTTAAAGAGAGACGCTTTCATGTTTCTTAACACGCTAAAAGGAGAAGTCCACTTCCAGAACAACAATTCCCAAATAATCTACTCACCCCCTTGTCATCCAAGATGTTCATGTGTTTCTGTCTTCAGCTGTAAGGAAATTATGTTTTTTGAGGAAAACATTTCAGGATTTTTCTTCATATAATGGACTTCATTGGTGCCCCGATTTTGAACTTCCAAAATGTAGTTTAAATGCAGCTTCAAAGGCTCTAAACGATCCCAGCCGAGGAAGAAGGGTCTTATCTAGCGAAACGATAGGTCATTTTTTTTTTTTTTTATATTTTTTTTTTTATACTTTTTAAGCACAAAAGCTTGTGTAGCACAGGTTCTGGAATGTGCGTCCATGACACTACTTACTATTGAATCATGTCGAAAGGTCGAAAACTACAGACCCAGTGTTTACAAAGCGAACGCACAAAGACTAAGAAAGTGCAAGTAAGTCAAACGCTGTTTACAAACAAAAAGGTACAACGATGTCGGACAATTCTAAAGTTGAAGAAGAAAATAAGATGGAGTTTTTCACCATACTTAATACACAGACGATGAACTTAGACGTGATTCATAGTGATGGGAAGTTCAGATAATTTTACTGACTCTGACCTTTGAGTCTCGTTCAGCAAAATGAACGAATCTTTTTTCGAGTCATTTCGTACATTTTAGCAAAATATAATTAAAATGTTACGTGTACATACAGCTCCGATTGGAAACTAACAATAAAATGAATAGTTCTACCTATTGGATTGTGTTTTTTTAACGTCTACACCTACCCCAACCCTAAACTTAGCCCTTACTATAATACAAAAATAACGTTAGATTGATGTGCGCATGCCCAGTAGCTAGAGCTGTATCCCTTCTAGCCTTAACCCATAAGATGAATACCTCAAAAACCCCGAAGACTCGAAACAGGTGAACTAATTCCAGTACAGAACCTAACAGGATGTTGCGCATGCGCGACTGAGCGAATCACTCCCCGAGACGACTCATTCTTCCCGAGTCACATTAAAGATTCGTTCAAAATGAAAGAATCATTCAAGAACGACCCATCACTAATTTGTAGCATTGTGGACACGCATCCCAGAGCCTGTGCTGGACAAGCTTTCGTGCTTAAAAAGTATACAAATTTGTATTTTTCGAAAAAAATGACAGATCGTTTCACTAGATAAGACCCTTCTTCTTTGGCTGGGATCATTTAGAGCCCTTTGAAGCTGCATTTAAACTACATTTTGGAAGTTTAAAATCGGGGCACCAATGAAGACCATTATATGAAGAAAAATCCTGAAATGTTTTCCTCAAAAACCATGATTTCTTTACGACTAAAGACAGAAACACATGAACATCTTGGATGACAAGGGGGTGAGTAAATTATCTGTAAATTGTTGTTCTGGAAGTGGACTTCTCCTTTTAAAAAGTTCATTTTGTGATAATGCCAAATTAAAAGTTACAGTTTAACATAATTTTTAAATCATTGTTTGTATTAATTTTAATTTAATTTAATTTAATTTAATTTAATTTAATTTAATTTAATTTAATTTAATTTAATTTAATTTAATTTAATTTTAATGCCCATGTTTACATTACTGAGGCAGTCCAGCTGTGTTGTTTTTAATTATTTATTTATTTATTTTTGCTGTAATAAAATAAATAAAATAATAAAAATAATAAAAAGTGCTGTAAAGTGAGAGACACTTCCATGTCTTTTAACACACTTAAGTACGCTTTTGAAAAGTTCATTTTGTGATAATGCCAAATTAAAAGTTACAGTTTAACATACTTTTTAAATCATTGTTTTTATTTATTTACTTGTTTATTTGTTTTTTTTTGTACTTAAATTTTAAGAAAACTGATTGCAGATATAAAATTAAAAGTAGACTTAAGTGTACTTAGAGACACTTAAGCGCAAGTGAGTTTTTCTTTAAAGTATTTTACATTTTAAAATTCTTAAAAATTTAAAATCATTGTTTAAATAATCTTGTGTTGTGATTTAAAAAAGTATTTTGATGTGTTTATTTACATATAAAGCACGTTAAGTACATAATTAATTTTATAACTTTATAATTTTACCTGCAGTGTTACAATCAATGTTACATATATTTACAAGTTAATATATTTTAAATGTACTAAATTGCAACGTCTTCCTTACTAATGTATAATTATAACCATGTTTAAATACATGGAATAGAAGTTTCAATAGAAATGACATTAAAATATATTTTAGTTTATCACAAATGCTTGTCAGTACGTCCAGCAGAAATGCAGCTATATTTTAAAATTTAATTATGAAATTACATATAAAGATGTACTTAAGTCCTACTTAAGTTGGTGATAAATCACTTTGAAGTTAAGCTAAGTGCAGTTCATATACATTTAAATAAACTGTAATATATTTTCATTCAGTTGCAGTTATTATGCACTTAAGTGTCTAAACATTTAAAGTTTGTTTTACTGTTTTAAAGTATGTTTTACTATTTGAAAAGTAGTCTTTCTAAAAGTAACATTTTTTTAACAAAGGAAAGTTTCTGTTTTATGGGTTACTGTATATTTAGGAGTGATATGTAGAAAAGTTCAGTGAAAAAATATTAATACATGCAAATAAATTCAAGAGACAAATGCAGTTTTTCTTGTGAGGAATAAGATATGGGTTATTGTGCAGATTTCGGGTCTAGGCTTATAGGTTTAGACATTTGTGTTCAACAGTAGGGTGATATTTGCTTCTTTTGCGAACATCAATATCCTCACTTATTCGATTCTGTGTGTCTCACCGCAAACTGAAATGATAGTAGTTCTGTAGCAGAAGGCCTGCATACATACACAAACACACACACATTTGTATAGTGGTCTTGTAATGTGTCTGTCCCGTCTGTCCTCTGTGCCAAATTGAAAAATTACAAGCGATGAATTTCCACTCCGACATGAACAAACGGCTCTTAACGTCAACAAATCCAGCCGGCTGACATATCAGCACTCATATTTTCCTAAACATTATCAAGTGTGTGTGTTCGAGCCGGCGGACGTGTCCGTCTGGCAGATGGAAACACTAACTGGCCCTTATTTAAATGTCAGCCGCTGACGGAGCGGTGATAGCGGCACTCGCAGCCATTTGACTTCAGCGCTTCTGCGTTCTGAATGTCCATCAGTTTCTGCCTGCGGAGAAAAATAAAAAGAAATGCAGTTTCTTGGAAATAATGACTATATACAAAGAAAAACACGTTTATTTATTCATTTCAGAGAATTAAATTGAATTGGTTGAATAGAGAACATGCAGCTGAACTTTATATGAAGCGTGTTGTTTATTTTATTTGTTTGTTTGTTTGTTTGGTTTTTTTTTTTTAAGTAGCAAGTTAATTAATAACTAGTGTAAAAAAAAAAATTAAAAAAAAGTCTTAGATCAACCATTTCCAGGGCTGCAAAGGTAATAATAATAATAATAATAATAATAATAATTTCATATGCAACAATTTTTTATATTTTCAATTTTCGTTTTAATTTTAGACTAAGTTTTAGTAATTTTTTGTTATGTACTTTTGTAATGATTTTAAGTAGTTTTTTTTTTTTTTTTTTTTTTTTTCTAAAAGATATTTATTTATTTAGAAGGATGTTATAATATAATAATATTTTATAGCAATAATAATAATAAGAAGAACAACAAAAATGTTAATAATATATATATATATATATATATATATATATATATATATATGTATATATATAATAAAATATATTGTTGTTGTTGTTGTTATAATATAATGATGTTATAATATTATATTTTATAGCAATAAGAACAACAACAACTATATAATAATAATGATTTTATATATATATATATATATAATCATTTAGTATTACATACTTATATTCAGTTTTCATTTAAATTTCAGTAATTTTCTTATATGCTTTTGTAATTTTATTTGTTTATTTATTTTGCTTAGGTATATATTTAGGACAATATTATGATATAATAATATTTTAAAGTAATAATACTTGTAATACTGTGTAATATTTAGTAATAATATTTACAGTAATGCTATTTTTATGTATTTAATATTTAGTGATTACATACTTTTGTTCAGTTTTCATTTTAATTTTAGTAATTTTGTTATGTGCTTTTGCAATATTTATTTATGTTTGTTTGCTTTTTTCTGTAATTTTTCTTTTCTAAATGTATTTATTTATTTAAAAGGATGTTATAATATAATATTTTATAGTAATAATATTCATATATTATATTTAATATTTAGTCATATTTTTATAGTAATGATATTTATATTTAGTAATTTAATATTATTTTTTCATTTTAATTTTAGTAATTTTGTTATATGCTTTTCCCATTTTTTTTATTTATTTGTTTGTTTATTAGTTTATTAATTTTAGTGTAGTTTTAGTATAGTATTTATTTTTATTAGATTTTCCCCCTTCCTATTTCTATTTATCTTTATTTTTATTTGAAGTTTTAGTTTTCGTTTTTGTACTACAATTAAACACATTTCAGTTTGCCAAATAAATATTTCTGCATTTCAACATTTTTCATCCAATATTTATATTTGATTTGATTTCAGTTTTACAACACTGCTCATATTATCATTCATAGAGTTTTTATTTCAACCATAATATTTATATTAATATTTAATTTATTATTCCTAACAAAATTTCTGATTTCCAGCTGAGTGGCATGTAACTCAATTTTATTGAATCGAACCGAAGACACTTTTACTCCCATTTGTGTTCATTTGTTGCTGCGCAGGTGATTTTAAAGGTAAATGGGATCTCTGCTCATAGTTGTGTGAGTGATTCAGTCGATGTGTGAAGACATTAGTGGACAAGGCTAAAGCAGAACATTACTATTCCCTTTCCAAATCCACAGTGATTTATTGACTGGCGTCTTTTGAAAACCAGTCCAGTTTTCAGGAGCGGAAAGCGGTCGGTTGGAGGTAAAGAGTCGACGGCGGTTTGATAATTAGGATGTTTGCCGACACATGACGCTGGCTTTAATCAATACTGAGCTGCTTCGCCATTGATTTCTGTCATTCTCATTTCCTCACGCCGCACGTTTTTGTCCTGGAGATGTTTGCGTTTGAGTTTCAGAGCGTCGGTTTGGAAAATATCCCATCGGTGGCAGTCAAACGCACTTGTCCGTGTGGATTCGGAGACCAGGGATCCGGGATTTGCGGTGTAATCCTCATTGTGTTGCATAATTTACTCTAATCTAAAACAAATCCCCTCCATCCCGTGCTGAAACCTGATTAAATTCAGCGCTCGACCTCACCTGACCCGGCCCGGACACGCAAACAGGTAGCGCTTGTTTGGGTCGGACGTTCGTGCTGGCAGATTCGCTGAGGACGGATGAATTCTGAGCAGATTTGCTTCAATCCTCTTAAACTCTGAGGGAAAAAAATGCATCCATGTTGAGTGTGTATTTTCTTATGGGACGATCCTGCCTCGTAAACGTTCGCTCTATAACTCACTGTAATTGGACGTTTTGATCACACTGGTTATTATGGGATGGAGTAGCTTCTTCTACCAGCTTAATCTGTTGTCATGACAACATAACAGCCAATCAGAACATATTTATGCATATTACTGTGTGTGTGTGTGTGTATATATATATATAGATATATATATATAGAAAGAGAGATAGATATGCATGTATGTATATATGTGTTTATTTATTTATTGGTTTGGTTTGGTTTAATTATACTGTATACTTTTTTTAAAAAAAATGTATATTATATCTGACATGACATTAAAAATAATTTGTCATGTTACAGAATTATTTACATATTTTAGCATATTTTCTATTTGATATAATATATAGAATCTTTATTACAAATTTTAAATGTAAATTTGCAGAAAGATTTAGCAGAAAGTTATTTACATTTTTCCTTTTTTGCATATTTTATATTAGTTATGTAATTATATATACATAAATGATATAAAAAGCTTTCTTGTAAGGTTGTGGTTTGGTGTAATTACACTATATACTAAATAAATAAGTAAATATGTTTTTTAATTTTTTTTGCAGATTTTATATTAGTTATATAAATATATGTAAAATTGCAGAACATTTTTATACACTATATATGCAATAAATAAACAAATAAATAAATAAAATATATATTAATTATTATTATATATTAAATAAAAAATTACTTTTTGCATATATTGTATTAGTTTTAAATATAAAAATTGCAGGAAGTTTTCTTGTACAATTATGGGTTGGTGTAATTACACTATATACTTAAAAATAAATAAATAAATTAATTAATTTTTGTTTTATTTTTTGCATATTTTCTATTAGTTATGCAATTATATATACATATAAAATTGCAGAACATTTTTGTAAGGTTATGGTTTGGTGTAATTACACTATATAGTGAAAAAATGTAATAAATAAATAAATAAATAAATATTTTTCCCTTGCATATTTTATATTAGTTATGTAATTGTATGTAAATATATTATATAAAAATTGCAGAAAGTTTTCTGGTAAAGTTATGGTTTTGTGTAATTATAATAAATAAATAAATAAACTTTTTTTGCATATTTTATGTGTTATATAATTATATAAAAATTGTTTTCTTGTAAGGTTATGTTTAGCGTAATTACACTATATGCTTAAATAAATAAATAAATGTTTTTTGCATATTTGATATGTTATATAATTATATAATAACTGCAGAAAGTTTTCTTGTAAGTTCATGTTTTAGTGTAATTACAGTATATACTTAAAATAAATAACATTTTTACTTTTTATTGCATATTTTGTATTAGTTATGTAATTATATATACATAGCTACTGTTTATTATTCTACATTTTTAAATCTAAATTTGCAGGAAGATTTTTTTTTGTCAGGTTGTGGTTTGGTTTAATTATAATCAGCTTTAAACGGAGTGTTGGGACTCTTCATTTAGACAGCTGAGTAAAGGTGTGTGTGGATAATGAAATGGCAGTAAATACGTTCAGGCTGATTTTGCACATGGGTGCTTTTGTCCTCTAAATATTAGTCACAGTTTCACATACACACTGATAAGCTTCGCACTAAAACACACTCATACACACACACTCATACACACACACACACACACGCTCTCTCTCTCTCACACTCACACACACCCCAGCACTCAGAAAGCATTTGTTCCCCCTCATTAGCCACATGCTAACGGTTCAATCAGCCGCGAGTGTCTCAGGTGTTGGGCGTTCGTCACACGCTGATCTGCTGACATTACTCTGACATTGAGCCTCATGGAAGATTTCATCTTTAAATGATCGCCATGATTCTTTAAAACTCGATTTGAGGCTGTAATGTGCCGTGTTTCCCGGAGAAACTGAATATTCAGCAGGAAATAATGTGAGGCGGATCATGATTGATCATTTACGATACGAATGAGTGATGTGACGGGATAAAACATGTGACTGTAGAAAACTGTCCTCCGGTACAGATTCTGCTGCACCGTTAATGTGTAGCTACTGAATAGTTATTTACATGATATGGACAAAGAAATGTGTTATAATGCAGAGTGGAACCGGTTTCAAACAACTCAGGATGATAACTATGAAAAAAAAAAACTTTAAAATAATAGACCTAAATGTGCACCTGATTTTGGGCTTTTTGGTTTTTTTATTTTTATTTTTTATAAAGCTTTTATTAGAGTAGTTGAAAGAAAACATCCAAAAGACAGTAAGTGTTTCTTTTATAGCACTTTATCTATTTGTGTCAATAGATTTCAATTACAGTACATATTTATAAAGGCCGTTTTCTCAAAATTATTATTTTTTTCCCTGCACTGAGCCATAAATCTCCACTTTAGTAACAAGTAACACTTACACGCAGCAAAGTTTACATTTGTATTCCTGTCTATATCCTGAAAGTTTTTACTGAGGGATTTATTCATATATAATTTGCTTGATTATATACAACATTTTATTTCCCAAAAATTGTGAAAAAAAAAAAAAAAAAAAAAAAAAAAAAATATATATATATATATATATATATATATATATTCTGTCTGTTCTAAGTATTTTCTGAATTATGGAGTGACAGAAATGAGATGCACAAAATTCCCTCTGTAAACACATTTGACTCTAATATGTCAAAAAAAATTAAACAAGAATTTTCAAACTGACTTCATCCAGTGTTTAGATTTTTGTACTAGAAATGTATGCAAATTAGTGCATATTTAAGTAAACAATGACTCATTTGCATATTTAAACCAAACATTTTAGAAAACTTGTAATACAAAAAATGTTTGCAATTATCAATATAATCAATCAACTGTGTAAGGCGATAACTATTAGTTAATTTATTTTTACCCTGTTCACTTGCAGTGTTTCGTCTTAATTGCATGTTATTTACAATTGAATGAAAATGTATTATAGTTTAAATTTATATTAAATGCAGTTAGCTGAACTCTAGAGTGTTTTTGACCCATTTAAGTAGGACTTAAGTACATCTTTATATGTAATTTCATAATTACTTCTGTTGTCTTTGAAATATGGTTTAAGTACTGCTATTGAAAACTATTGAAAACTGTATTCCATGTACATAAATGCATTTGCAATGATACAACTTTAAATGTAATATCAAATAACACACTACAGTTAAAATGATAATTAAGTACTTTACATGTCCTTTAGTATGTTAGTGAACACATCAGAACAAGTGTACTTCTTTAAAACACCACAAACGTTTATTAAAACGGATTTAATATACTTTAAAGTGAAACTTTTAATTTGACATGATTACAAACATCACGTTTTAAGCGTACTTAAGTGCTAGTAACTTGCTAATCATGCTAGCAACATACTAGCAACATGCTAAGCATGCTAGAAACATGCTAACAACATGCTAATCGTGCTAGTAACATGTGAATCATGCTAGAACCAAGCTAATAACAAGCTAATCATGCTAGTAATTTGCTAATCACGCTAGAAACATGCTAATCATGCTAGTAACATGTGAATCATGCTAGAAACAAGCTAGCAACATTCTAGTAACATGATAATCACGCTAGTAATTTGCTAATCATTCTAGAAACATGCTAGCAACATGTTAATCATGTTAGTAAACATGGATCATGTTCGAAACAAGCTAGCATCATGCTAATAACAAGCTAATCATGCTAATAGTTTGCAAATCATGGTAGAAACATGCTAGTAACATGTGAATCATGTTAAAAACAAGCGAGCAACATGCTAGTAACATGCTAATCATGATAGTAATTTGCTAATCATGTTAGCAACATGCTAGCAACATGTTAATCATGCTAGTAAACATGAATCATGTTAGAAACATGCTAGCATCATGCTAATAACAAGCTAATCATGCTAATAGTTTGCTAATCATGGTAGAAACATGCTAGTAACATGTGAATCATGTTAAAAACAAGCTAGTAACATGCTAATCTTGATAGTAATTTGTTAATAATGCTAGCAACATGCTAGCAACATGTTAATCATGCTAGTAAACATGAATCATGTTAGAAACATGCTAGCATCATGCTAATAACAAGCTAATCATGCTAATAGTTTGCTAATCATGGTAGAAACATGTTAGTAACATGTGAATCATGTTAAAAACAAGCTAGCAACATGGTAGTAACATGCTAATCATGATAGTAATTTGCTAATCATGCTAGCAACATGCTAGCAACATGTTAATCATGCTAGTAAACATAAATCATGTTAGAAACATGCTAGCATCATGCTAATAACAAGATAATCATGCTAATAGTTTGCTAATCATGGTAGAAACATGCTAGTAACATGCTAATCATGATAGTAATTTGCTAATCATGCTAACAACATGCTAATCATGCTAGTAACATGTGAACCATGCTAGCAACATGCTAGCAACATGCTAATAACATGCAAATCATGATAGCAACATGCTAGTAACATGCTAATCATGCTAGTAACATGCTAATAATGGTAGAAAAATAGTTGGAAACATACTAACTACATGCTAATCATGCTAGCAACGTAATATTGATTGCTAGCAATCATCTAATTTATCTATATAAAGTTTGAAACCTCAAGCTTTTACAGCTGAAACTTTTTAAACTTTCATGCTAGGCTTTCTCAAACCAACCTAAAGTTTGACAAACTCTTTTTATCTAGTTTAAAGATTTGTAGTACACTGTTAAGCACACTTTATATTTATTTATTTAGTTAGTTAGTTATTTATTTATTTAGTTAGTTAGTTAGTATGTGTGTGTTTTCTTATGAAAATCACTGGGGTCCAAATGTTTCACACTCCAAAAAGGACAGAAGTGTTAAGTGCATTGCATTATATAAAGTTATTGCATTTTGATTAAAATTATGAATAGTGTGCACGGATGAATCATCATAAAAACAGAGGCATTTATTTTCAAAGATGAGGTCAATTTTGACATTATGTAATTTAAAGTATGATTAAAATGCAATTAAAGTATTAAATAAGCTATGGATGCCAAATGCTGATTTTTAATCACAGTTTAAGGAAAAAAAAAAAGTAGAAAAATGGATAATGTCTAGGCAGAAAATGACTAGTGTACGGCTAAAACGCCTGTTTAAAAAAAGAAAATCTTTCATTTTAAAACAGTACATTAGAAATTCTTAGAGTTTGGATTTTGAAAGTATTGGTTAGATTTTCATAAAATATTGGTGTTGCATCCTGTAAAACTGCCTGTTAAGGATTTTATCGTGTTACTATATTGATACTATGGTATTCTGAATAGTTGATGGATACTGTGGATGGTTCTGGATTGTTATTTACAGGCACGAAAGTCAAAAGAAACCATTCTCAAGTCTGTATGACATTCTGCTCATTCAACATGTGGTTCAATTCCTCCAGAGTCAGATTTTTTTTCATTTTACTGTCCAGAAATCATAAATACAATTAGTAATTTACTTGCACACCTTTATTCAACAAGCTGTGTGTTTTGAGCTCAAACAGTGTTGTACTAAAGGCTATAAATGTTATCAAACCCTTAAACCTGAGTATGAGCAATAGTAATACAACATTAATGATCTTTATCCAATCTGTGTCTGTGTTTTCAGGTGTAATAACCGGACGCAGTGCGCCGTTGTGGCCGGACCGGACGCGTTCCCCGACCCCTGTCCGGGAACATATAAGTACCTGGAAGTCCAGTATGAGTGCGTCCCATACAGTACGTATATGTTTCACATCAACACGTCTATCTGTAATGAACACAGTTTAACATCTTCCTCTTGCAGCTGATGGAGAACGGCAGCCGGAGAACTGATTTATCCTTCTTTTTCCTGCAGTTAAAAGTCTCTCCTTCATTTGAACTCATCCGTTCCTATCTGCTATGGGTGTGTGTGAGAAAGTTTGCATGATGACTTTGGTTACTGTGAGCTCTGTGATAAACTACGTAAGCGCTGCACTTTGTCAAAATGAGTAAGTTGCCAGATAGCTAATGATAGCGTTTGGCCATGATAGATTGGCTCTTCTGTATCTTTAGTTATGAGAGCGCAGTGTCGCATCCATCTGCCTGCAGGAATACCTGCGCGTGAGCCGCGCTGTTAACTCTGTTGGCTTTTCCTCACGCCGCTGTTCGTCTTTACTGATAAATGAGTGGCACGTGAGCGTCACTGTTCGCTGAATTGAGTTTAATTGCTGCGGACCGGAGCTGCTGAGGAAACAATGACTGTTTCTCGCTTCCTGCTGCTATTTCTTTATTACTGTTCAAAAGTTTAGGGTCGGTAATATTTTTTATTCAGCAAGGCTGTGTTACATTGTAAAAAGTGACATTTTAGAATGGAACAAAAGATTTCTATTTCAAATAAATGCTTTTGAACTTTCTATTCATCAAAGAATCCTGAAATATAAAATGTATCACTGTTTCCTCAGAACTATTGGAATGATTTCTGAAGGATCATGTGACACTGAAGGCTGGAGTAATGGTGCTGAAAATTCAACTTTGACCACAGGAATACATTATATTTTACAATATATTCACATAGAAAACAGCTATTTTAATTTGTTATATTTTTTCATAATTACTCATTGAATGAGTAATTGACTCCTTTATGTAATGTTACTTTCTCTGAAACTTTCTCTGGGAATCAAACCAATGACTGTGGCATTGCATGCTCTAATTCTTGAGCTAAAGAAACACTAGTTACAGTATATAATGACTGTTATTTTTAGCAGTCATAGAAAAGAAAAGAAAAGAAAAGAAAAGAAAACAAAACAAAAGAAAAGAAAAGAAAAGAAAAAAGAAAAGAAAAAGAAAATAAAATCTGGTTAACTGAACCATTTTTATCACATTTATAATTTATGTTTATGATTATTTAATGTTTACTGTTATAAATGACAAGTGAATTCATTATTATATTAATAGTAATATTCACTACTGTAAAAGGTTTGGGGAAAGATTTATTTTTTTTGTTCTGATAAATAAAATTAAATTAAATAATTGTCACTACTGACAGCTTAACTGAACCATTTTTATAACATTTATAATTTATGTTCATGATTATGTAATGTTTACTGCTACAAATGACAAGTGAATTCAGTAATATATTAACTGTAATATTCACTACTGTGAAAGGTATGGGGAAATATTTATTTTTAATGTTATGATAAATAAAAGAAAAAAAGAAAAGAAAAGAAAAGAAAAAATCAATCCCAAAAACAAATACTGTATGTAGGTTAAAATTTAATAGTCACATGAACAATGTGCAATAATACAAATAACTGACTAATAAAATAAAATAAAATAAAATAATAAATTAGTAAATAAACAGCTAAATAACCATATATATATATATATATATATATATAAAAGCAAAGCATGGAGCAAGCAACTGTTGTTGCACAGAAAAAAGCTGCAGGATGATTCTCCAGGAGTCTCTGTAGAAGCTGTTTCTGGAACGACATGTCAGTAAGTCAGAATGACAGAATATTCACTTTTTGGTAAATGATCCCATGAATATCAAAGTGCCAATTAACAGATCACAAATGAGTCATCTGATGGTCCTCACAATCTCACATGTGTAATTTAATCGGCGTTATCCAGAGGACATTTGAGAGAGCGTTTATTTGTCACTGTCAGAGCGCATTCACACGTGTTTATGTGGAAGAGACACGTCGCCTGTTTATAATAATATTATCAGTGACAAATGCACCTCAGCGCATATTAAACCTGTCTTTCTGAGGTCACATAAAAAAGGAGAGCGAAGAAAAGTTGAAAGTGAGCAGAAGATTGGCTTGATTAAGAGAAGACCAGATAGTGAGAGAAAAAAAAAACCGAGATGAATGAACTTGTTAATGGAGAGGGAAAAGCGGGCGGAGCTTGTAAACTCACAGCAAGGACAAATAAAGTAGGTTTACCTGAAAATACCTCTCCTATGCTCACCAAGGCTACTTTTTTTTCATTACAAGTACAGTGAAATAGTGAAATATTATTACGATTTTATATAACTAGTTTCTACGTGAATATATTTTAAAATATAATTTATTCCTGAGATGCAATGCTGCATTTTCAGCTGGCATGAAAGAATCTGAGGTCAGGTGAAACTGAGGGTGGGGTTTGCTGAGATAATATAAATATATAGTGAAGACACGTCCTGATTTTGACGTTCTCTTTGTCTCTTAGTGAAGTTGAATTTCTGGTCTCGGTTTGATCAAAGTTTCACTTATCAAAGAAAGTCAAGAAAGAGAAATACTGAAGTCAGGAAGGGATATTTGTTGAACAAATGTGAGATACAGAGTGAAACTCTTTAGTGTTTTGCAGCGGAGGATGGCAACGGGTATCGCATGTTTGACGTGCATTAGTATTTAACGAGAAAGACCAGCAGTGGTGTGTGACTGACAGCCGGTGTCTCTCTCTTTACACATCAAACACAATACATACCGGGACAGTGAAGGTGATTTTGTGTTCAGGCTGACCCTGAGTGATGGACACTGCTGTTGATGTCTGGAGCTCAGGGTGCCATTATTTTGTAGTTTTGTAGTCAGTTTTGACCTTGAATTCTTCTGCAGAGTTATTGAAGTACACTGACACACACACACTCGAACCCATCATTTTACTGACTTTCAGATAATCAATACATACACTCCTCTGTTGTTTCTGGTTAAATTGTATATATCAGAGTTTAATGGGGCAGAGCAGGCTGACACGTCCGCTTCTGCCTCGTGTTTTTGTTTGAGAGACTATCGCTGTACCCCAAATCGAATACTTCCCTACTTTATAGTCAGTGCTGGGTAGTAACAGATTACATGTAATCTGGATTATGTAATCAGATTACAAAAAGTACTTGTAATCAGAATATATTACGTATTATACACGCAATAGCAATAAATTATTCAAAATGTGATATGATTCTTTCTAATTCTACTTTTTCATATTTAAAATTTACATTTTTGAAATATCCTACAAAATGACAAGTGATTTCAATATTATAGTAATAGTAATATTCACTACTGTGAAAGGTTTGGGGAAAGATTTATTTTAAATGTTCTGAAAAATAAAATAAAATAAAATACCCCTAAAAAACAACTACTGTATGTGGGTTGAAATTTAACAGTCACATGAAAAATGTGCAATAATAAAAATAGCTGACTAAATAAATAAAATATAATGAAATTGTGCACACAATAGCAATAAATTATCGATCAAGTCAAATCACCTTTATTGCAATAAAGCTATAAGCCCTAAGAAGCCGTGGTTTACAGTGAATTTATAACAGCTAAAGGGGCGTTGTTGGGCAAACCCTCTTAGCTGTTATAAATTCACTGTAAACCATGGATTCATGGGGCTTACTGCTTTTATAAAACGGTTATTCCATATACGTAGTAAGGTTTCACGGAATAAAACAGCAAATAAAGTGTAATGATATAGATAAAAACATTATTCTTCCACCAAACAATGTAGTTCCTCAGAAACAGTTGTGGTTGCAACAAAGTGGTTGCCAAGGAACACACAAAAGTTAACAAAGGTGTATGTTTGTAGAGTAATTTACAACGGCTTCGAATGTGGCTCAACCAATCAGAATCAAGGACTGGAACTGTCCATTTTATAAAATTAATTTTAGAACACCCTAGTAACTGTGTAGCAATGCCCTGCCAACAACCCAGAGCATGTTAGGCATGTTAGCAACCACCCTCAACACTTCATCTAAAAGTGCCTCACAATAGCTTAGCAACTGCATAATGATTCTCTGGCAAACCACCTAATAATTCCCTAGCAACCACATAACATTACCCTAGCAATCACCGATAATACCTCGGCAACAGCATACCAATGTCCTGGTTATGACAGTAACTGCTTAATAATCTGAAATCACCTCAGTATACATTAACAACTCTATAGCAATTCCCTAGCAACCACCCAGAACACCCTAGCAACCACATACATAGCAACCCTCTAGAAACCATCCAGAACACATTAGAAACCATGCAGCACTGTCCTGGCACTCACCTGCAAAACTTAATATTTTAGAAGTATCTCAGAATAGCTTAGCAACTGTGTTGTGATTCCCCCTAGTAATTCCCTAGCAACCATGTAGCAATACTCTAGCAACCACGAAAAGGCCTTAGAATATGCATTGCAATATCCTGACAGCTGTAACTGTCTAACCCTAGCAACCACATACATAGAAACGCCCTAGAAACCACCAAGAATACATTAGCAATCACATAGCAATGTCCTGGCAACCACACTAAACACTTAGTAACACATCCAGAAATACCTCAGAATAGTTTAGCAACTGCATAGTGATTCTCTAGCAACCACCCAGTAATACCCTAGCAACTGCCGAGAACACCTCAACAACTGAATAGCAATGTCCTGACAACTGTAACTGATCTAAAGTTACTAGTAATCTAAAGGCAGCTCAGTATATTTTTAGCAACTGAATAGCAATTATGTAACAACCATGTAGAATTGTCCTAGCAACCACCCAGAATACCCTAGCAACCACATACATAGCAATGCCCTAGAAACCACCCAAAACATGTTTGCAACTATGTAGCAGTGTCCTGGAAACCACCCTCAACACATCTTAAAGTACCCCAGAATAGCTTTGCAACTGCATAATGATTCTCTGGCAACCACCTAGTAATTCCCTAGCAACCACATAGCAATACCCTAGCAACCACAAAAATATCAACTGTATTGCATTGTCTGACAAAAGTAAGTTATTAGTGAACTAAACACTTCAGTATACTTTAGCAACTGAATAATGATTTTCTGGCAACCACTTAATATTTTCCTAGCAACCACCCAGAACACCATAGAAATCATATAGCAATACCCTAGCAACCACGAAGACACCATATCAACTGCATAGAAATGTCCTGACCACTGTAACTGCTTAGTAATTTAAAATCAGCTTAGTATAGTTTATCAACTGAATAGTACTTCCCTGGCAACCACACAGTATTTTCCTAGCAGCCACCCATTACACCCTAGCAACCATGTAGCAATACCCTAGCAACCAATGAAAACACCATATCAACTGCATATCAGTGTCCTGACAACTGTAACTGCATAGTCATCTAAAATCAGCCTATTAACTGAATAGCAATTCCCTGGAAACAGCATTGTGTTTTCATAGCAACCATATAGCAATACCCTAGCAACCATGGAAACACCATATCAACTGCATAGCAATGTCCTGACAACTGTAATCGCTTAGTACTTTAAAATCAGTTTAGTATAGTTTATCAACTGAATAGTAATTCCCTGGCAACCACATAGTATTTTCCTAGCAACCACCCAGAACACCCTAGCAACCATGTAGCAGTACCCTAGCAACCACCGAAAACACCATATCAACTGCATAGCAATGTACTGACAACTGTAACTGCTTAGTAATTTAAAATCAGCTTAGTATAGTTTACAACTGAATTGTAATTCCCTGGCAACCACCTGAAACATCCTAGCAACCATATAGCATTGCCATAGAAACCACATTAGCATTGTATTTACACAGAATGTAGTTTTTCAGTTTTTCAGGTTGTTTGGTGTTACTATGATCTGAAAACAGAAGCCGTTTGTCAGTGAATGAGGGTCAGATGTCGTCTGTCTACAGCGCAGATATCGAGCCGCTGGTCTGTTCAGACTCTTAGCAGGTGTAGCTCAGATATTTCATTAGTGCTTCATTACTGTTGCCTTAAATTCAGTTCCCAATAATGCGCTTTCAGCAGGAGCGGGACGAGGAGAGGCCATCCGGCCCAGCATGCATTGTGCTGCTGGTTTTGTTCTCGTCTGTTGAACAGAGAGATCGGGTGTATGGATTCTGGCCTTTCTGAAGGCAGGAGAATGAGAGCTGATTGTTTTGGCAGGTTTTTTTGCACCTGCGTCTTTCTCTGGCTGTAATCAATCTTGCGTGCATAAGCTGATCTCGCTCGGTGCTGTTCGCGTGTAATGTTCTGTCGTCCCGCCAGACGATTCGCCATCATCCGCTTTAACAAACAGCACCTGTGCTCAATCTGCGAGCGCGCGCTCCTTTACCTGTCGCAGGGTTACCGTGGCGACCCGCCGTTTGCACAACATCGCTTTGTTGTCATGGCACCGGAGCACCGTCAACGTCTAATCAGAGCATGCTATTTAGAATTATTATTGTTAAATAATTGAAATAAAATATACAAAAACATAAGTATGTGATATTTAAAATAGCTATTAAAAGTATGTTAAAATAAAATGTAAAAATAAAGTATACAAAATTTAAATATAATGTTAAATTAAATATCTTAAATATAATATTTTAAGCTAGTAAAAATATATAAAATGTCAACTGAAACAAAATATACAAAATGTTAACTGAAATGAATAAAACATACAAACACTTGTATACTAATATAAAATGTTATTTGGAATAGTTGAGAAAGTAAAAAGGGTAAATTGATATAAAATATATGACTTAAATATATGACATTTAAAATGGCTATTAAAATATATGTTAAAATAAATTAAATATACAAAAACAAATATTTAAACTAGTAAAAGTGTACAAAATATCAACTGAAATAAAATAAACAAAATGTTAGCTAAAATATATATAATATACAAAACCTTAAATATAGTATATTATTTAAGCTAGTAAAAAGTTAGCTACAATAAATGTAACTGGGGAAAAAAAATAAATGTATTATGTTATTATGTATTATAAAGTATAATATATAAAATCGAAATATGATCCAAGCACAGAATCCAGTGGTTTGGTCATTTTGGCGTCCGTCGACCCTCTGCTCTCATGCAGCTGCTGCTGTGCAACCAATCAGCACTTGTTAATTACCCTGATGCTGAACGACCAGTTAATTGGTCTTGGCAGTATCTGGACACCATCAGGTGTTTATCATACGCAGGTGATTACAGGTATCGGGGCGGCTTTGAATCCGATTAAAGCCAGAGCCAAGACATCGGCGTGTTCCTGGCCGTGTTCGTCAGCCCTCCTGCGACCCGCCGAGAGGTTCAGTGGAGATTTGGAGAGATCAGAGCATCCAAATAAACGTCCGCTGGGCTTTCGCCCCCAAATCACAGAATATAATGAATGTGGACAGCGGCGAAGACCGCTGCCGCGCTGGAAAACAGATTGCGCCCACGAGCAGCTTGCGGAAATCGTCTCGATCTCCTTTCCAAACGGCTTGGCTTTTCTCGAAGCTTTTTGATCCAACCGTCCACAGAGGACGCTGAAAATATCAGTATCAGATTATGGATGTACAGAGACCCAAACCATAGCCTTGTGGGTTTATTAATTTAGGTTGTTTTTAGGTCAGTAATTAAATCATCGAGGGCCTAATGAGTCCCGTGTTTCATCTGCTTGTCGGATTTGTGACCCTGAAGAGGAAATGTGGCCAGAACGGCAGCAGAGTCAGCGATCGGACGCAATAAAAACTACAATTGACCATTTTGCTATCCAGTCTTTTTTTTTTTTTTTTTAAAGCATTACAGACACAAATCCTAGTTTTTATTGCTGTTTGTGTGAGAGCTATTAGATATGTTTTTGTTCTCTCCTTGAAATGGTGCTTATAGTGTTTGCTCACCTCAGACTGCATCCAACAAATAAAATACAACAATTATTATTAAATGTATAATTTGTTCATGATTATTTCATGTTTGCTGCTACAAAATGACAAGTGAATTCAACATTATACTAATAATAAAATCCACTACTGTTCAAAGGTTTGGGGTAAGATTTATTTTTAAATTTTCTGCTCAACAAGGCTGTGTTTTTTATTTAAAAAAAAAAAAATATATATATATATATATATATATATATTCACTATTCACTCATTCACTCACTATAAGATTAGTGAGTGAATGCTCCTGACAAATATTATACGTCCATCAAATACTTTTACTTCAACCTCGCTAAATTCCAGCCTCAGCCCATCAGAAGTACCAGTATTTACATAGAAACCTATGCCAAGTAATATATATATATATATATATATATATATATATATATATATATATATATATTAGCGGTGTTGAAAACAGTTGCGCTGCTTCATATTTTTGTGGAAACCTTGATACATTTTGTTTTTCAAGATTCTTTGATGAATATAAAGTTAAAAAAAAAAACAGAATTTATTTAAAATAGAAATCATTTGTCACATTATAAATGTCTTTACTGTCACTTTTGATCAATTGAATGCAACCTTGCTGAATACAAATATTAATTTCTTTAAAAATATATAATATAATATTGAGTGCTGTCAGTCGATTAAAAAAAAAAATGAATCACACATTTTTTCTGAAATAATCATGATTAAACCCAATATTAAAGTTTTTAAACACTTTTAGATTGCAAAAAATGCGCATTCAATCTTTAAATTAATTATGAAACAACATAAAGCCAGTATTTATTTTATTTTATTTTATTTTATTTTATTTTTTTTTTTTAGTGACTGAAGATGAGTATCATAAGTGATACCAGTACTACGTTTTCCCCTAATATTTAACTATTGACTATAGCCATTCAGCATCACAGTATAATTGAGAGCAATCAATTTAACATTTATAAGGCTCCCCAAAACACCTTCAGACCCCAGAGGGTTAAAAAATAACAACTTCTAATTTAAAGGAGAAGTCCACTTCCAGAACAACAGTTTACAAATAAGATGTTCATGTCTTTCTTTCTTCAGTCGTAAAAGAAATTGTTTTTTGAGGAAAACATTGCAGGATCTTTCTCCATATAATGGACTGATATGGTGCCCCGAGCTTGAACTTCCAAAATGTAGTTTAAATGCAGCTTCAAGCGATCCCAAATGTGGTTGTAAACGATCCCAGCTGAGGAAGAAGGGTCTTATCTAAATGATCGGTTATTTTCATTAAAATGATACAATTTATATACTTTTTAATGCCAAATGCTCATCTTGTCTTGCTCTGCCTGGAGTTTTGTTCCGGTTCATGACAGTTAGGGTATGTTGAAAAACTCCCATCTCATGTTCTCAATCAACTTCAAAATCGTCCTATATCGCTGTTTTACCTTTTTTGTTGAGGGTGTTTGATCTTCTTTGCATGTTCACTTTGCAAAGACTGGGTCGGTACTTCTGCAGCGATGTAGGATGATTTTGAAAGGATTTTTGAAGTTGAGGGAGAAAATACGATTGGAGTTTTTCAACATACCCTAACTGTCTTGAGCCAGAATACACAGAGTTCAGGGAGACAAAGACAAGACGAGCATTTGAGATTGAAAAGTATTTAAATGGTATTTTTTTAATGAAAATAACCAGTCATTTTGCTAGATAAGACCCTTCTTCCTCGGCTGGGATCGCTGACAACCGCACTTGGGAACGTTTGAAGCCGCATTTAAACTGCATTTTGGAAGTTCAAAATCGGGGCACCATATCAGTCCATTATATGGAGAAAAATCCTGAAATGTTTTCCTCAAAAAACACAATTTCTTTACAACTGAAGAAAGAAAGACATGAACATCTTGGATGACAAGGAGGTGAGTACATTATATGCGAATCTTTGTTTTGGAAATTGACTTCTCCTTTAACACGCTAATTTTAACAGCACTAAATAATATAATATAATATAATATAATATAATATAATATAATATAGAGATTAAATGAATAATAAATGACTTATATGATATTTAATTTAAACTCTTGAGGTTGATGATTGACATTTAAGCACTGATCATCTGTAGGAAAGAAGAGGGAGCATTTTTTTTCCAGAAGCTGCTTTGTAGTCTTATATGGCGCAGCAGCAGGATTATCAGCGTTTACGTCAGATCACTGCTGGAGCGCAGGAGCCATTTTAACCTTGTTAGTCTAGTTAGCTTTCATCATTACTAGGCCGTTTCAGAGGATTTCGATTTTGATTCAGAGAGATTATTCACACAGCAACACCTCTCCCTCACACCTGCTGTTAAATACAACCTGCCAATGTGAGCATGTGTGTGTGTGTGTGTGTGTATGTGTGAGGGGATTTCATACACCTGACTGCTCTTTCTGTGTGGTTTTGATCAAGTGTGAAGAGTGAGATTGACCGGTTATGTTTCATAGCAGCTGACCTCTCTCTCTTCAGCTCAGACATCAGCTAGATATATTTGTGCATTTAGCTGCCCTGCAAACTGTGCACAAAATAGTGCTTTTCAAGCAAGAGTTCAACCAAAAATGAAATTTTGCTGAAAATGCACTCATCCTCAGGCTATCCAAGATGTAGATGAGTTTGTTTCTTCATCAGATTTGGAGAAATGTAGCATTGCATCACTGGCTCACCAATAGATGTGAATGGGTGCCGTCAGAATGAGTCCAAACAGCTGATAAAAACATCCACAAACTATTCACACCACTCCAGTCAATCAATTAACATCTGCATGTTTTTAAGAAACAAAATCATCATCATACGCTTCCTCCAGTGAAAAAGTGGTCTGGTCTGAATCAGGAGAGAAATCTGCACAGATTAAATTAGCTCTAAACAAATATGTGGCTGGACACTGATGTGAGAAACAACAGTAAATGGACTTTTTCACTGGGGGAAGCATTATTATGGATTATGGACTTGTATTTTGGCCAGAAACAATGGTTAATGCATTTTTAAATTTAATTTAAAACCCCTCCAAAAGTGCATTTCTGCTAATACTAGTGTTGGTGTTCTCATCCGCTCCAGATCTTCCTGCTGCGGTGGTTCTCTATGGGCGGTGTTTGTGTGTTTGACTTTGTAAAGAGCTGGTGTCAAGCGTTAATTGTTGATCCTGCGGTTCGGTGGAAATCACAGTCCCAAAGCACTTAATTTTCCTTTAACACACACACTCGCAAACCCTCCAGACGCTCTACAGCAATCAAACACAATCACCACCGTCACCACATCCATTCATTTGGAGATTTTTAAGTGCTGTCGGGCCTCGCGCGTCTACGACGGGTGAATCTCACCAAACGTCTGGGTCGCGCTTCAGCCTAAAATAAAAATAAAACACAAATGACATTCTGCGTTCGGCGGATGCTTCATCTGAAGCCATGTATACGGTTATTCAAGGTGCTTTTTCATTCTGTGTGGGTGGAAATAAAACCATGACCTTGTTGTCAGTGTCAGGTTCTTTCATTTGAGCTACGGGAATGAACAATTAGGAACGAAAGCATGAAAAAGCTCTTCATATATCATAACCTGTTCAAATGTTTTGCTTTTAAGTTTTTTTTTTTGTTTTGTTTTTTTTTTTTATAATAATGCCTGTCCTTTTTTATAACAATTTGCATCAAATATTTACAGCTATAAATAAGGCTATACATGTATAAATACTTTATACACCTAAATTTATTTGCATTGCAGTAAAAAAAAAATAAATAAATAATAATAATAATAATAATAATAATGCCATTTTTTATTTATTTATTTGTAATTGTGCTTAATTCTCATGAATATAATGCTTTAATGCTAATAATGCTAATAATAATAATAAATAATGCCTTTTTAATTTATTTTTAAATGTGCTTATTTGTCATGAATATAATGCACTACTACTAATAATATTAATATTATTAATATAATAATGACGTTTTTATTTATTTATTTATTTTTAAATGTGCTTAATTGTCATGAATATAATTTAATGCTAATGCTAATAATAATAATAATAATAATTATTACTAATATTTATACTTAGATATAATATTATATATATATATATATATATATACATATTTTTACATGAGGATTAATGTAATAATAATAATAATAATAATAACTACAAAAATGTGTACTTTAGTTATTATTTAAATAGGTACATTTTATTGTAATTTCCACCAACAATATAATTCTGAAATTACATGTAAAAATGTACTGAGCTGTGAAAAAGAAAAAAAAATCACTCAAAGTTCAGCTAATTGTAATTGATATATATTTAATAAAACCTTTAATTTAGTCATTTAATTGTATTTAAAAAGCAGTGAAACACAGAAGTATGTTGTTTTTTTCTTCTTCTTACGTAACTTTTTATTAATAGTTTTTAATAAAAAATAATAGCTTTATAATGGTAAGTAAATAAATAATTTATAAATAAATAAATTTTTTTTTTTTTTTTTGGATTTTTGCTTTATTTCGTTTGTTTTTGGGCTTAACTGTATCCCGGTCATGTTGTTGATGCTGTCATGACTCTCTCTGTCTTTCTCTCTCTGAGAGTCAGCTTTGATTGCCATGTATTGACATGCCCGTTGTAACACGGTTTCTTGCTGATTGATGCATTGACATGGTTGAAGTGAGGTAGCTGGAAGACACCTGGACACTTGAGGAAAAGTGCTGGTTTCGCTCTGACGTGAGTGTGTGTGTCTGTGAGTGAAACACCTGCAGCCTGTAGTTGTTAAATCAGCTGTGCTGACATGCTCTAATATGTTTACTCTTATCAGCTACACACACATTTCCATTCATTCATAATTCACCGGCCGCGGCACCTCAGAGGTCAAACAGCGTAAGCGCTTTAATACGAGTTTAAGTCTGCTGCTGGTTTGGACTTTATCTGACAAGCAGAAAACGGCTGTTAATGTGTCTGTTTTTCTGCTCTTAATGAAGCGTTTCGCTGTAATCAGGAGACTAAACACTTTTCTAATCAGCCGTTTAGCACTGACTTAGAATCAGTGTGAATTGCCATTCACATTTTATTTTCATAATATGATATATTTCATAGTGAAGCAGGATATTTGGGGATCTTGATTTTATCCGTTTGGGATTTGATTGGATGATGAGAAGAGTGTGTTTGACAGGCGGTGGGAGAGGATGACGCTACACTTGTCTCTCATACCGTTATAACCCAGAATATTTCAGCACTCGGTGTGCTTAATAAAAGCATCACTCAAAATAACACCGTCAATCTCACACCTTGTGAAGAAGAAATGCACTAATTGTGTTGAATGTGCACTTGTAGTGAAAGTATATTTTTTTAAAAACGTGACGTGCAGATAGTATTATATTCATTTTAAAAAAGGCCACTTAAGTGACTATAGAGACACTTTTATGACTGTTTCTGAACACACTTAAGTAGACTTTTAAAAAGTGACCTTTGTAATGTCAAATTAAAAGTTTTAAAGTTGAATCATTGTTTTAATAATCTTTTGTTGTTTTATGTTTATGCACATGTATGTTGATGTGCTGACTATCATTCATTTATTCGTTACATTTTAAATGTACTGAATTGCAACTTCATTACAAATGTCGTCACAGATAATCACAAATATATTTACGTTTTACAATTTAGTTTAGCATAAATGCTTCTCAGTACATTCAGCAGTAAAATTTTATTATAATTCTTACTTTTGTGTGTTATTCAATATTGTATTATATTAATTAATTTCATTACAAATGTGTCATTGCAAATATGTTTAAATAGGTGTCTTTTAGTTTTTAAATTATTATTTTTTTTAAATAAGTTATGTTAATTATGTTTATTAATAATTATTAGTAATCCTAGTTATGTTTTATAGTAATTGTCATTATTAAAAGCTGTGTAATGATGCATTTTTTACTTGATGAGAAATGTTCTTAATTGTCATGTAGATACTGCATTAATGCAAGCAGTAGTAGTAATAATAATAATAATAATAGTAATAATTATCAGTTCAGCTAATTACATTTGATGTAAATTGAAACTATAATACATTTTCATGTAATTGTAATTGTAATTAACACGCAGTGAAGTGTTTGAAAACATATTACTTTAAAACTTGCGTTTATATTCTTTTAGAGCATATTATTTATGTAATCAGTGCTTTTTTTAAAAAGCATACTTAAGTGCACTTCTTTTTTCCCTGTCTTTTTTTCAACATTTCAACAATTTACTCATAACATACAAAATAACTTATTGAGAAAGGAAATGTATTCGTCATGCCGGACAGCAAGAATAAAAGAAACCAAAATAAATACATAAATACATACATGTACCCAAAATAAATGCACAAATAGATCACTAACAGTACAAATGATCTTCCTGTTTAAAGTGTACTCCTTTTTTTTTTTTTTTTTTTTTTACACAGGGGAACACTTTTGTATGACATCACAGTTTGTGGGCGGAGCTTCATCTCATGTTGAATTCCAGTAGTTTCTATGTGATTCTAATATTTGCTGTTGCGATAAATTTTGATCTCCATCTTCAGTCTCTAATCACTAATAGCTTTGCTACACACTGATTTGAGGTCTGCGTGCGCGTGTGTGTGGAAATGGCCTTGTCTCAAAATTACATGATTTCCATTGGACGGTGAAACCCAGTTGGTATCCATGGCAGCAGAGTGGTGTCCATGGCAACCTGCTGGTCCTCACTTTGGTGACCTTTGAGTTTTAGGACTGTTTTGGCACCTCACATCAATAAGGCCCGCCCACATGCCAACATGAACCAATCAGAATCAGGAGCTCTGGAGAGCTGCCAATCATCAGACACACGCATATACACATCCGTACAAAGCAGCAGCACACATGATTGGTGGGAATGGCGATTTCCGATGAATAGAAAGTTCAAAATAACAGCATTTGTTTAAAATGGTAAACATTTTGTAACATTATAAAATGACTTTTACTGTCACTTTTGATCAATTTAATGCATCCTTGATTAATAAAAGTGTAAAAAAACAAACAAACAAAAAAAAATAAAAAAATAATAATAATAATAATAAATAAATAAATAAATAAAAAAACCTTGACCCCAAACTTCTGAAGTGTGTGTGGGTGTGCATGTGCCAAAATACCAATAAATAAAAACAAATCATATATATATATATATATAAAAATCTGTGTAAGCATATTACATTTTGTTTTATTTTATTTTATTTTATATTATTTTATTTTATTTATTTATTTATTTTTTTTTTGCAGATGAAGATATTCCCCGAAGTGAGTTTTTATTTATTTTTATTTTATTTAATGTCTAGAAATAAATGAAAACAAATCATATAATATAAAAAAATGTGTATAAGCATTTCTTTTTTTTTTATTTAATTTGATTTAATTTAATTTAATTTAATTTTTAATTTAATTTTTGCAGATGAAGATATTCCCCGAAGTGAGTTTTTATTTATTATTTTATTTATTTAAGGTCTAGCTCACGCCTAAGCTATTGTTTTTGCTATTGTTTTTCAAACTGTAGTTATGTAAACACCACACACACACACACACACACAAACAAATTACTGTATGAATGTTTTTCATAAACAGATTTAAGTGATAAATGATGTGACATGACATTATGTGTTTCGCTGTTTGATTTAATGTCTGTCATTGCTGAATCCTCTGTTATATCTCACAGCTGTCTTATGCATTTACTCCTTCAACTAGTTTTATTTCCTCACACACACACACACACACACTATAATTTGAGATCTTCTGTTTCTCCACAGGCCTCTGCTGGAAGGTTTGCTGCTGCACAAACATGTTTTATTTCTTGTATTAAGTCAAGTGCACATTGTGTGACTTGTTTGCCGTCTTAGACACAGGAATCTGATCGCTTGAGTTTCAGTAAAAGCAGTCGGTTTGGACCGAACTCTGAGCTGAGATGTTCATCATACAATGCGGCAAAAATCACACAGCTTGCGCTCGACTTGATTGAGACACCAAAACAGATGCTTATTGTTCCTCAGGTTGTTCTGGAGAAGAAGCAAATGTCGAGTCTTTATTTCACTGCTCTGATTTTCTCTCTCTGTCTGTGTTTTTCTCCTCCATGCCTAAAATAGAGGTGGAACAGAAAGGTAAAGATGTGTTTCTTTCACCCCGTATATCGTGTCTGTGTCGACTTTCTGCCAACATGTTTAACATTTTCTCAAGTGAACCATCATGCATTTATTCATGCCTGAGAGATTATTTTCGACACTGGCTTTGTGATATTTAAACACACTGTTCAGCGTTGCAGTCTGTGTGTTTGTTAATATTATATTTCATCGGAGGAAATGTTATGTATGTGGTGGAGATGGTGCTGTGGTGGGCTCGTGTTTTTCCCGTAGTCTTCAGCTTCATTTCAGTCTGTGTGTGTTATAATGCTCTTCTCCTGCTGCTGCTCAAAACACAGAAAAAAAATCCTCATGTGACATTTCTATTTTAAAAAGTATTTTATTGGATGAAGATGAGTGCAACATAATGCCATCAATATTTAGATTTTCCAGAAACATTATACATTTTCAAAGGTGTATATCTGCATAAAAATATAATTTAAGATCATTTTCATCAACAAAATAAAACGATTAATCGTGATTATTCGCATACAAAATACAAGTTTTTGTTTACATAATATGCATGAATACTGTGTTTATTTATCATGTATATATAAATACTAGGGCTGTCAAATGATTAATCGTGATTAATTGCATACAAAATAAAAGTTTGCCTAATATATGTGTATGTACTGTGTGCTGTACTTAATTATTATGTATATATAAATATAAACACATTCATGTATATATTTAAGAAATATTCACAAGTAAAAGTATTTATTATAATTTTAAAATAATTTATATATAAATCAAAATATTTGTACATAAGCAACATTTCTCTTAAATACATACATTAATTTGTGTGTATTTATATATACATAATTACACACAGTACACACACATATATTAGGCAAACTTTTATTTTGTAAGCAATTAATCGCGGTTAATCGTTTTACAGCTCTAATAAACACACACACATACAGTATATATTTGAAAAATATTTACATGTATTTAAAGGTATATATTTATATTAATATAATTGATATTATATCTAAATATTTTTTAATATATAACATATTTTTCTTAAATATATACATGTGTGTGTATATGTACATAATAAATATATACAGTACACACTTATTATGTAAACAAAAACTTTTATTTTAGGTGCGATTAATCGTTTGACAGCACTAATTTGAACATATATGCATTTTTGAAATGTAAAATGAAATAAATACATATATTTATGCAAATAAATGCGTGCATTACAGATTTCCATAAAGCAGAGATGGACTAAAAAAACACTAAACTTGCACAAATAAGTCGAACACATACACACACAATAAATGCATGCATGCATTTCCCCAAAAACTGAAAGCAATCTAAGGGGTAGTGGATTTTTTTTTTTTTTTTTTTTTGCATTTTCTAATTGCATTTTAATGCATTTTTAATTATATAACTATACACAATTACATAATTTAAAAATTCAAAGCTACATTTATCAGACACACAAAAAACTTAATTAGGCAGACAGCATCAAACGTGAAAACACATGCAAATGAGCTAAGACTTGAAATGACAGTAATGGTAATAAACCAAACAAACAGTCTAATTTGCATAACTGAATAGAAATTAAACATAAACAGCACTTTAAAAAAAATATATATTAAAAATGTCATGAAATGCAATGAATGGATCTCTGCAATCAGACTTCGTAATGCAACTTTCACTTTTCATTATCATCTTCAAAGAGATCCATTAGAAAATGCACTATTATGTGCTATTTTGAGAAATGCTGCGTTACTCTCACACCACTGGAAAACATAATTGTGGTGAACTAGTTACTTGACTAAACATGTAAAGTTATTACGCATAATTGCATTACAATTGCACAGCAAACTCACTGATAGCTTTGCTGATTATGTGATTCATGTAGATGTTTTGTAATGTCATCCTGAGTTTATAACAAAACTTAGCGTTTTTTTTTTTTCTTCAAATGCTGCAGGATTTGCTTCACTCAGGCGTCGAGTTTGTCTGTTCAGGACTATAAATATTATGTATCCTTTCTCATCTGCCAGCTAATTAGATCTTCCAGCATCAGTGTATCGGCTAAGTGCTCGCAAAGCCCCGTTAGCACTTTAACAGTAATGATATTCATAATCTAATTCCCATTTAAAACATCCAGTGAAGCCCAATCAATAACCCAGCCAATGAGCTGTCAGCATTTTAAATGACATCATTATGATGATAGTGCTGCTAACCTTCAGGGTGACACCATCTGACACACACACACACACACACGTCTCAAGGCTGAATCTATCAGTGAACACACATGCTTTATTACATTTCCACATGTGTAGATCTCAGGCGTTTTCACATTTGTTTTCTGTGTTTCTAAACTGCTTTAGGAATCAGATTATGACGTGCCAAAATTGTTTATTTTACAAAACTAAACCAAAATCAAAACGTATTAATATCACCATGTATTGCGGAGACAAATATATATTTTCAAAACATTACTTTGGCAGGCTGAATATGAAAATGGACCATTTTGGGTTCTAATGGTCTCTTGAATTTTGATCGTTTCATGCTCTCAGTGGCCGGTCATTTATCACACAAAACACATTTCATCCACATTGGCATCTGTCTAATTTGACAAGCTTCTAACAAATGGCAGATGAATTTGCACCAAAATACTTTTTAGTGTACTAATTTTAGTATAAACATGCTACCATTTGTAAGTTTGGGGTCAGGAGATTTTTGTATTGTTATTTTATTTAAAGTAAAATAATGTAAAATAATAAAGTTTGTTATTCATTTTTTTTTTTATTTTATATGAAAAGTTAAAATGGATACTTTTCAGTTAAATGGACACTATTATTATTATTGTTATTATTATTATTATTATTATTATTATTATTATTATTATTATTATTATTATTATTATTATTGTTGTTGTTGTTGTTTATTTTTGCATCATATGAATAAATTACATTTGAAATTATATAACAATAGAAATAGAAACAATAGAATACTGAAAACACAATAGTAATAATAATAATAATTATTATTATTATAATTATTGTTATTAGTGTTGTTATTTATTTTTGCATCACATGAATAAATTACGATTGAAAATATATTACAATAGAAATGGAAACAATAGAATACTAAAAACACAACAACAGCAATGATAATAATAATAATAATAATCATCATCATTATCATAATCATCATCATCATTATTATTATTATTATTATTATTATTATTGCTATTGTTGTTGTTATTATTGCTGTTATTTATTTTGCATCCTATGAATAAATTACATTTGAAAATATATTTCAATACAAATAGAAACAATAGAATACTGAAAACAACAACAACAACAATTATTATTATTTTTATTATTATTATTATTGCTGTTGTTATTTATTTTGCATCACATGAATAAATTACATTTGAAATATATATTACAATAGAAATAGAAACAATAGAATACTGAAAAACAACAACAATAATAATTATTATTATTTTTATTATTATTGCTGTTATTTATTTTTGCGTCATATGAATAAATTACATTTGAAATTATATAACAATAGAAATAGAAACAATAGAATACTGAAAACACAGTAGTAATAATAATAATTATTATAATTATTATTATTAGTGTTGTTATTTATTTTTGCATCACATGAATAAAGTACAATTGAAAATATATTACAATAGAAATAGAAACGATAGAATACTGAAAAAACAACATTAATAATAATAATTAATAATAATAATAATAATAATAATAATAATTGTATTAATAATTGTATTTTTGCATCATATAAATTGCATCTGAAAATATATTACAATAGAAAACAGTATTACTTTAAATGGTAATAATACAGTAATAACAAGTTAAATGTGAACAGTCTTTGAGATTAATAAACAAATATGCGTGAAGTGTGGGAAGTGTTTTCTCCTCCCTTTTAAAAGTTGACAAGCCTGTTTATTTGACTATTTATTATCCTATCCTGCATGATTTTGTGATTATCTGCATGTTATTATCAGAGCAGAAACGTCTGATCTGATCTGATCTGATCTGAGATCAGAGACATTACACTACAGTCACACTCACACAGCAGCAGAGATGAGCATTAAAACACTCCATGATCAGTCGCAGACAAACTCCCTCTTCCTCCTCATCTCATCTCTTCCTGGTGTTTTCCTCTAGTCCGCTTCATCTGTACTGGATCATATTAAAGCAATAGATCACCAAATAATGAAACCTCTCATCATTTACTCTAAGCTCCTGCGATTTTCTTCTGTGGGACACGTTTCGCAGAAAATGCTCATTGTGCTTGTCCAATGCAAACTCCAAAATGTTATGCTCCAAAAACAACAAAACATCATAAAAGTGGTCCATATGATGATTAAATGTGTTATTTGAGAGGTAGAGGGAGATTTTTAGTTTCTGCCGACTTGAAATTGTCACTCAAGGCTATTTTATGATTTCAAAAGACATGTATAGTTGCCATATGGACTACTTTTATGGTGTTTTTTAATCTATTTTGAAGCTTGAAAGACAAGTTTACTGTGAAATGCGGTTTGCATGACTGTTCATCTCGATTAGTCATCCAAAAAAGGAGTCAACTAGTTGGCTGGTCAGTGTTTATTAGTGCTCCACTGATTAAAGAAAGACAGATGTGGCTTGGGACTGACATGAGAGTGACTAAGTGAAGACCAAATGATATTTTTGGCTGAATTAATTCTTGAACAGCCCTTCCTCACTTCTTTCCTCCATCCCGAGTCGGTCTCAGGCCTCGTCTGCCGCTTTCAGTCCCTGGGCTTTCATTAGAGACTCTCTGTAAAGTCTTAAATGTGTGTTTGTAGTTGTGTTTGGGTCAGCATCATTAGAGCTCTGTGATCTTGATTGCAGTGGGTGTTTGGGGCTTCGCTTTAAACGCCGGATTAAGAGACAGACTAGAGCGCTTGCTGCTTGCCGAGTATATTACTGTAATCGTCCGGATGGACCGTCTGAAAGTCGTGTGTGTGTGTGTGTGTGACTGCAGCATTATAACGGCGCTGACGCAGGAGCCGAACGGCCCACTTCATTAACCTGTGTAACACCTGTGTAAGCGTTGAGCGCCATATCATTTTCTCTCTAAGAGACGCTCCAGCTTCCTAATGGAGCCGCTGGATTCAGTCACGGATGCAGAGGAAGCTTTATTTTTCACAGTATCAAGGAACGAAATGAGTTTCTTCAACTATGGCCACTTTTGGCTCTGTGGACTTTTTGGGAATTAAATTCCTTTGGAAGAAACTTTACAAACTCACTGGCTTATTTTGTCTAATAACATGAATGTAAATGCACCACAGGAGAAATATGATGTTTTTCTTCTGGACGGTCATGGAAATCGAATTACCACATCGATCACATTTGATATGTTATATTATATACTACATTTGCAATATATATTACATTTTCACTCCTCTTGCATAAATTGATTTTAAAAAAAGTTTTTAGATCAAGCTTTATTAGGGAATAAATTTGATTATCTTCACACAATACATATTGAAACTATTTTACTTATTTTATTACTTAATTTAGTATTATATTTTATTTAATAATTTATTTATATTGTACTGTTTTATTTTAGATGTTATATATTTTAAATATGTTATCTTTTTTGTATAATCTGGTAAAAAATGAAAGAAGTAACATTAGATATTATACTTTAGCTTTGTTAGGGAATACAATATAATAATTACAATAAATTAGTAATTATCTTCACAAATAATTTTCACACAATAAATACTGAAATGGTTTACGTTATATTATGTCATGAAAATATATTTTCAGTCTTCTTGCATAATTGTTGGGAAAAAACAGTAACTTTAGATAAAGCTTTATTAGGGAATAAATTATTGTAATAATTATGATAAATGATTAATTATCTGCACACAAACCATTTCAATGCAAAAAAGAAAAAAAGAAAGAAAAATGTATATATATATTTTTTTACCAAATTATGCGTAAAAAGTACAAAATGTAATTTTCACATAATTTGCATAATAATAATAATAGTAATAGCAGCAAATGAAGCTTTATTAGGAACTAAATTATTACAATAAATTATGAATTGTCTTTAGTATATTTTACTGTTTTACTATTTATTTTATACATGGTACATTTACATTATGTATTGTAAATATATTTTCACTCTTCATGCAAAATTTAGTTTAAAACAGGGTCAAAAGTAACTTTAGATAAACCTTTATTCGGGAATAAATTCTAATAATAATTATGATAAATAATTAATTACGTTCACATAAACCATTTCCATCCCAAAAAAAAAAAAAAGTTGAAATGGTAAAACAAATATTTTACCAAATTATGCAAGAAGTGTAATATATATATATATATATGTATATGTATATGTATATGTATATGTATATGTATATGTATATATATGTATATGTATGTATATATATATATATATATATATGTGTGTGTGTGTGTGTGTGTGTGTGTGTGTGTGTGTGTGTATGTATGTATGCATACATGCATACATTTTCACATAACTTGCATAATTTAAAATAATGATAATAATAATAATAGCTTTAAATAAAGCTCTATTAGGAAATAAATCATTACAATTAATTCTTAATTATCTTTGCAAAAATCATTTTTACACAATTATTTGTTTAACTATTTTACTATTTATTTTATACTTTGTACATTTTTATTAGGCATTTTAAATATATATTTTCACTCTTCGTGCATAAATTGGTTTAAAAAAAGGGTTAAAAGTAACTTTAGATAAATCTTCACACAAATAATTTTCACACAATCAATATAGAAATGAACTATTTCTAAATATTTTTATGAAGGAATTTTAATAGTTTAGCGTTGAAAGTAAAGGGTAAGGCATTCAAATCTGCATAAAAGGCACAGGTAGTAAAAAAATAAAAGCTGAAGGTAAAACATTTTAACAAGACCGTTTTAGAGTGATTTTTATCGTTTTCATAAAATCAAACCCTGGAACATAAAAGTGGACGAAACAGCCAGATATGATAAAAGCCTCCAGCTGTAAAAACAGCAGCGTTTCGCTTTAATTTACTGACTGTTCGGAGCATTTCTGCAATGTTAAATATCACAGAGGTAGTCATGCGATCACAGACACGCGTGTGCTGCTCGCTTACCGCCGTCCCTGTAGATTACACCGTCTGTGGTATCAACAGATTTGACCCTCGCAGGAAATTAATTGGAATGAGTTTATATATTTCTAACCTAATCTGGTTAAGTGTATGGATCGCCGCAGTCAGGCTTGGGCTTTAATCAATTTCTCGGAGCGAAAGCCCTGGAAAGAAACACAATCTTTCTGTTCTGATGCTGCGCGGCTGCTTAGAGCGAAGCCGAATGGAGCAAAATACGCTTATTATTAGTTTTGTGCGCGCAGACGCAATAAATCACGTTGACACAAATTGACAATATCTTAGCATCGGGATGGAATCCGTTCGGATTGTAATAAATATAAGCTCATTATTATGTCTCCGCGGCCTCTGGCCCCTTTGACCAGCTGTCATTAATAAGCCGCCTCTTATTTATCAAAATTTGAAATGCCAGATTCAAGTCAAAATGAAATCTTTCTGCATGTGTCCAATCCGTCGCCTTGAGGAGGAGAGTTCAGATGCAACACACCTGTCTGGAATCTGCTAGAAACCCTGAAGACCTTGATTTACCGCCTCAGGTGTGTTTAATTAGGACTAGAGCTCGACTCTGCTGGATAGTTTTGTGCTCCAGGAATAAAGTTGAAGACTCGTGTAGTAGATGCACACACCTCTAAAGGACTAGTTCAGACCTAAAGGGGAAAATTATTTACTCAAACTCATGTTTTTCCAAAGCCTTAGGAATTTCCGGTTTCCTGTGGGACATAAAAGAAGAAAGAAAGAAAGTGCATCTATTAATGCGAAAAACAAACAAAAAAACATCAACAAATGTTGCTAAGTTTATTGGAAACCATCTATCGCAGTGATTCTCAACCTGGGGTCTCAGGATGACTTTAAAGTGAAGTAATAAATTGTATTGATATTTTTATTTATATAATTACATATTAACATGATCAAAGTCTAATGTCATTTACAATGCAAAAATTAAAGACACAAAATCAATATATACTGTAAACTCAATGTAAGTCATATTTTAAAAATGTCAAAAAAAAAAAAAAAAAAAACATTACTACTGGAATCACACACACAAAAATCTTCATCATTAAATGTGACCTTGGACCACAAAACCAGTCATAAGTATCACGGGTATATTTGTAGCAATAGCCAACAATACATTGTATTGTTATCGATTTTTATTATTATTATTATTATTTTTTTTTATTTTTTTTTTTTTTATGTCAAAAATCATTAGGCTGTTAAGTAAAGATCATGTTCCATGAAGATATTTTGTAAATTTCCCTCTGTAAATATGTCAAAACTTACTTTTTATTTAGTAATATGCATTGCTTAGAACTACATTTGGACACATTTAAAGGTGATTTTCTCTATATTTCATTTTTTTTTTTTTTTTTTTTTTTGCACCCTCAGATTCCAGATTTTCAAATAATTGTATCTCAGCCAAATATTGTCCTATCCTAACAAACCATACATCCATGGAAAGCTTATTTATTATTTCAAAATTGACCCTTATGATTGTTTTTGTGGTCCAGGGTCACAGTTTATGTAATATTTAAAATAAGTTAACCATGTTAATGAACTCAATATATCCATAAAAACTTTAAAAGTAAGCAGCTTTGTCAAAATTACAGTAGAAACACCTTTAAAGGTGTGAAGGAGGAACTGTCAAATATCCTGTTGGAAACCATTGGGCCTTCTAATCAAACATGTTGAGCACCACTGATGTATAGTGTTCTGGCTGATTTAAGTAATTGAATTAAATTAAAGTAATTACAAAGAAAATTACAAAGGTTAAAAAAATGCCCCTGCAAATAAATTCCATGGGTCAAATATTGTCCCTTAATAGAAAAGTTTATTTCTGACTTCAGACTTAAACCAGTGACATTAGGTGTAATGGACGCGTTAAACTCTGTGAGAATGCAACATCTTAAGAGAATAATCTTCAATGTCAAATGATTTCCCCACACTTGGCTACATAGCTTTGGGATATATAAAGACTTTGAGCATTCTGCACAAGTTCTATAGTTTGCTAACCTTTTACTGTATACGGAGGAAAGCAGCTTGAACATTCTTCTACATTTCTTTTTAATGGAAAATTAGCATTTGGGGGTGACATATGTAATAAATTACGATTTTTCTTTCTGACAAAATAGCGTTCGGTGGTATGGGGGAGGGAAAGAGTTTGCTTTAACATGCGGACATCAAAATAGCCTGCGGCAAGTGTGTAAAAGCAGCCCAATTTCACAGTAAAACCGTGGACTTGGCAACCCTGCCTCTGGGACATAAAAGTACCCATAGTGTGAGTATAATGCCAATAAAATGATTTTCAAAGTTAATAAAGCAAGCAAATGATAATTCAAATTTTTGGAAACAGGAAAACATTGTATTAAGTTTTCAAAATTTGTGTCACTTGCATTTCTTTGTAATTATTCATGAAATTTCAGCAATTTCTGAGTAAAATTATTTCGAAGTAAATCTTACGTCACTTGAAGTGTTACATTTTAGCAAAATCTGAAATTAACTTAAAGTTACTAATAATAATGTGCAAATGTAATTCAAATAGCTGCAAATAAGCATTAGATGGCTGTTTGTCCTCTGACCATAGTGTTTTCTGCATGCAAACTACACTGTAAAAACAAACAAACAAACAAAAAACACACAATTTGTTGAGTCAACTTAAAATAATTTGTTACCCTGGTGCCTTAAAATTTTAAGTTCAGTCCACTTAAATAAGTTTAGTCAACATTAAATGTTAAGTGAAGAAATACTAAGTGACATCTTAGATAACTGAGCTGACTGAACAAAATATTTGGTTTGTTAAAAGCTTAAAAGCTTTGGGTAAGTTACCCAGCTGCCTTAGAAGTTTAAACAACTCGGATATCTAAGTTGTCCCTTAACTTTTTTGAGTTGACTAAACCGGGTAACAAATTATTTTAAGTTGACTCAACAAAATGTTTTTTTTTACAGTGTAGTCTGTAACTCAGCACTGGTGGATCAACATGTCAGTCAGGCAGCGTCTTCATTTTTAAACAAATGCTGCTTGGCCAGAATCAGCTACAATAACATAATAACACAGCAGATGTAATGTGTATTGCTCAGTGGTGTATAAAGTACCTGAAAGCCATCCTTAAGTAAAAGTACAGATATCTTACCAGAAAATGACTTTGGTAGAAGTCACTGTTTAGAATATTACTTGAGCAAAGGCTTAAAGTATGAGATTTTAACTGTACTTAAGTATGAAAAGTATTTTTTTCTTCTTAAACGTACTTAAGTATTGAAAGTAAAAGTAGAAGTAAATGCAAAATGGAAAAGAAGCAAATAAATACATATAAAATGTTCACACACTGTTTGAGTAGCAAGATTGTGTTCAATTTTAACTCTTTCTTCCATTTTGTATTTTGGGTAAGAATAAGAATCACTTCATCCGATACTTAGTGTCTTTCATTCCAACATAAGAAAACATTTCTGGAATCTGCCAATAAAATAGCATTTACATTGCCCTCCAAAAGTTTGGAAACGCCCTAGAAAAGTGGGGTTTTGGACAATTTTGGCATGAATCCTTTTTAATTTGTGATAATTTTGCACTGATAAGGGACAACACAAACTACGAAAACATATTTTCATAAACAGTTTATACATAGAAAAAACTTAAATTTTCAATTCATCAAAATATCCACCATTAGCAGCTATTACAGCTCTGCAGAGTCTGGGCCTAAATTAATTGTATTCTAAACTTAATTGTCAATCAGTTGTTGAAGCTATTAAGGTGTGCTGACCCAAAAATCTTTTAAAAACCTGGGCCAAGTTTACACCAGTAACCAGGCATCACCGCTGACAAAGGGGCATGTCTGACTTTGACATGTGTATATTGCCATTATTATGTCATCAAAATGAAAAGTATTATTACTGGTCTTCAATGATAACGTCAAATTACTTTAATGTAGTTGCACCAAAAATTGATAAGGATTTATGCTGATATCGTTCAAAACCACACTTTGCCAGGGGTGTTTCCAAACTTTTGGAGGGCAGTGTAGATGCATTTACACAGTTTAATGTATCTCGGAGGGGACATGGATGCATTTAAACTGCAGTTACAGATGCATAAAAAGGGGCTAATGTTTTGTTTTTAACAAAACATTAAATACTGATATTTGAAATAATTTAAGACATGAAGAAATTAATCAAAATGTGAAATTAAAACTGCCAGTAGGTGGCATTCAGAAACAAAGCATTTGACTGTGTTAATGAGTGAATCACTGAATCTTTTTATCAACCGATTCGTTCAAAAAACGATTCATTTAATCAGTAAACACCGTCCATTGCTCAGAGATGCAAAACACTGCTGTGATCTTTGTTTGGAACTATTTTCGTTGGCAGAATTGAGCAAAAACAACCAATATGTCTAAAATGTAAGTCACTTATTCCTTACTGAACTTGTATAAAATTATTATTAAATGTGTTAAAAAAACAGTACTCTTTGTGTGATATAGAATAAGTTAACAATATTAAATTATATAAATATAAAAAGCATACAGAAGCATTTTTGCCGTCTACAATTTAGAATGCCTGGAATTTTGAATTTTAATAGACTAAATTAAAGTGTGTGCAAATCACTGAGTGTGATTTGGTATAATAGCCTATTTGTGACCCTGGAGCACAAAACCAGTCTTAAGTCGCTGGGGTATATTTGTAGCAATAGCCAAAAATACATTGTGTGGGTCAAAATTATTGATTTTTGTTTTATGCCAAAAATCTTTAGGTTATTAAGTAAAGATCGTGTTCCATGAAGATATGTGGTAAAATTCCTACTGTAAATATATCAAAACTTAATTTTTGGTTAGTAATATGCATTGCTAAGAACTTCATTTGACAACTTTAAAGGTGATTTTTCCCAATACCTTCAAATTCCAGATTTTTAAATAGTTGTATCTCGGCCAAATATTGGTCTATTATAGCAAACCATACATCAATGGAAAGCCTATCTATTCAGCTTTCAGATGGTTCATAAATCTCAATTTGGACAAATTGACCCTTATGACTGGTTTTGTGATCCTGGGTCACATTTGATAATGTCGGATCGCACATCATTACAACAACACTTACCATATTATCGCAGAAGACATATATGTATATCGCACACCCCAGACTCAACTTGAGTGAAGAATGAATCATTCGCGGTTGTGCGCGCACTTGTTTGCACATGAGCAAAGGTGTGTTTAGGAGTCTAATGGCAGACCACTGATTCATCAAACTTGCTTTTCTGCGGTCCGTGTTCTTCTGACTTCTGACGACTTTGTAAGTAACGAATATGCTTCAGGGAAATTATACAAAAGTATACATTTTAATTAGGAAATGTAGTGGAGTAAAAGTTGGCTGAAATATAAAAACTCCCAAAAAATACTTAAGTACTGTAACAAAGTATTATTACTTTGTTACGTTACACCATTGCTATCACTCATTGTCTAGCGAAAGTGATACGGCACAGTCTTGTCGAGCAGAAACGCAGGAGCATCGACGCCGCTGCTTTGTAAATGCATAGTGAAGGACTGTCATCCAAATAACATTTCATTCTCCTCAATAATCTTTATTGTTTTCCTTTTATATAAGTAATGGAGCACTGAAAGCAGCCCAAGTGTGTAGTGTCGACTCAGCAATGCATTTCTAACAAATCATGTGATCGTGTGCCCAGCCGTTATCCGTTTTATCAAATGCAATTTAACATGAAGTGCTTTCAAACCCATGCTCACTTGTCTTTTTCTGTGTTTGTCTGTAGTTTTCTTGTGCCCAGGGCTCTTGCGCGGCGTTTATCAGAGCGAGCATCTGTTCGAGTCGGACCACCAGTCGGGAGCATGGTGCAAAGACCCCCTCCAGGCGTCGGACAAGATCTATTACATGCCCTGGACGCCGTATCGCACGGACACCCTCACCGAATACTCCAGCAAAGAGGATTTCATAGCCGGACGACCCACCACCACCTACAAGCTCCCCCATCGGGTGGACGGCACCGGGTTTGTCGTCTATGACGGCGCTCTGTTCTTCAACAAGGAGCGAACCAGGAATATCGTCAAGTTCGATTTGCGCACTCGCATTAAGAGCGGCGAGGCCATCATCGCCAGTGCGAACTACCACGACACGTCGCCGTACCGCTGGGGCGGCAAGTCGGATATCGATTTGGCGGTGGACGAGAACGGCCTTTGGGTGATTTACGCTACGGAGCAAAACAACGGACGGATCGTGATCAGCCAGCTGAACCCGTATACGCTGCGCGTGGAGGGAACGTGGGATACGGCCTACGACAAGCGCTCCGCTTCCAACGCGTTCATGATCTGTGGGATCTTGTACGTCGTCAAGAGCGTCTACGAAGACGACGATAGCGAAGCCACTGGGAATAAAATCGACTACATCTACAACACGGAGCTGAGCAAAGACGGCTATCTGGACATCCCTTTCCCGAACTCGTACCAGTACATCGCTGCCGTGGATTACAATCCCAGAGATAATCTGCTCTATGTGTGGAATAACTACCACGTGGTCAAATATTCGCTGGATTTCGGAGTACTGGACAACAGGCTAGGTAAGAGCTGGAGCGTTTGCATGAGTTTTTGAAAGCTGTGACCTTGTTTTTTTTTTTTGTTTTTTTTTTAAAAGTGAATTCCATAAAAATACGTTTTAAAAAGAAAATAGTAAGAAAGACCCTATGACTTTAACATAGCTGTAATGTAAACATAATGTTACAAAACGTAAATTTTTAGATTACTTTTTAATCAAATTCTTTCTTATACGTTTCCATGCAATAAATAAATAAATAAATAAATAAATGTACAACAAAAATTATATATATGTATATATATATTATGTTTCCTTCCTAATTTTATATTATATTAAAATTTATTTATTAATAATAATAATAATAATAATAATAAATTGTTATGCATTAATAATAATTAAAAAATAATACTATTTTTTTTACATATTATATATTTTTATATTTTTGCTCATGCTTGGACATCTATTTGCTAGCATACTCAGTCATAGTTCACAGCTTTAAGGTAAACAGTGTTACAGAATGTACATTTTTAGATTACTTTTTAATCAGATTCTTTCTAATACATTTCCATGCAAAAAGTAAAATTAAATAAATGAATAAATGTTTCCCCCTATTTTTTGTATAAATGCATTTATTATTATTATTATTATTATTATTAATAATATATATATTTTTTTTTTGTTGTTGTTGTGGGGTGTCTCTAGTGTATATAAAGGAATAAACTCCTTCCATATATGTTCTTCCCCAACTTCCTGTTTCCACAGGAAATACATCAGTGCAAGAAAGAATGCTGCACTCATCAAGTGATTTCATGGGGTCTTTAAAGAAAATAAAGTATTTTTAGGATAGATTTTTAATTATTATTTTGTTTCGTAATTATTTTTTTAGTAATACATGAAAATGAAGCATATTTTACATCATATTTATCATTACTGTGCAATGTGTAAGATAATATTATGTACAATAATAATCTTAAATATATAACATTTTATATATATATATATATATATATGTATATATATATATTTTTTTAATTTGTGCTATTTCATTAATTTATGCTCATTTCTACATAAAATTCATCATTTAGTTTTACTGTATTTCAATAAAAATTTGACTATTATGGGAAAAAAAATCTACTGAGGGTCAACATAAATAGAAATGAAAAGATATAGTATATAGCATACAGTAGTCAACATTTGAAGTGGATCAGTTCCTTTCATCAAAGCTGTCGTAAAACCAAAACAATACCTGTTCTTGTCCTAGGACAACTTTGATGAACTTTTGTTGATCCACTTAATATATATATATAGTCTTACAAATAACCTTTATTTCAGATATGCAAAATATGGTTTATGGTTTTAGGGTGAAATATGGCATGTTTTAATGAGATTCACTGCGGCCTTCTTAAAAGCAGAGCTACTAATAACATTTTGGTGAATCCGCGGGTGGAGCTGCTGGTGGGAATGTTGTGGTTGTGAAAATGGAAGCCTTTCCTTTTGATTTAGTGAAATGAGTTGTTTAGTGTCTGCGGGCGAGTGAGCTTCATTGCTGTTTGCTTGAGTCAGTGGTCGGAGCGAAACTTCGGAATGTTCTCTTTAATTGGAAAGCATCGAGTGAAGTTTGCGGAGGGAAAGTTCATGGCTGCTTACTGAAAGTCGGAATGTCGTCGACTGGACCGGCGCTAATTACAGAGCGAATGTTTCTCAAATGTGTGACATTCCTTTCGCCATTTAATTAAAAGCCTTTTAAAGAAAGAAAACTTTTATAAACATCTCCACTAACACTGTGGGAAAAATACTGGTACTGCTGTAGTAATATACAGGAGTCGTATTGGGGGTGATCGCTAAGAGAAAATAAGTGAAATCATTTGCAAAAAAATTTAATTGCTTTCCACAATTTTTGTCATGGTCACCCACATTGCCAGCCAAAGTATCATAATTGCCACCACATTGTTAGATTGAAAAAAAAAAAAAAAGGGTTCTCTGCTACAAAACTATAATTACTACTATATTACATACAACTATACTATATTATTATTATTATTATTATTATTATTATTATTATTATTATTACTATGTACATTTAAATGAAGAAAAATGTAAACATTATTTTTACTTTTTTTGTTACATGTTAATGTAAATACAAAATAAAAAAAGAAATGTTACAACAAAAATATACATTTGAATTTCCCCCCCCATTTATATCTTTTGTACCTATAAAAGATATAAATAGATATTGTGCCAAAAGTAAATATTGCATTTTATCCAGCTTTATATTAAAATTTACTGTATTGTAAATAATTACGAAAAACTTAAATAATGTTTAAAAAAAAAAGTAATTTATTTTTAATCAATTTAACTTAATGTTTATTACATTTCTTTGCAAACAAAAAAGTTAAAACAAAAATCTAAATCATATTTATTATTTTTATATATATATATATATATATATACAATATTTTTTATAACTTTAATGTATTCTAAAAGATATAAAAATATATATATATGTATCAAGATATAACCTTCAGTGACCAATGAGGTAGTTCAAACACTAATTGTGAGAAATAATAGTAGTGATGTTTGATGTTTAGCCAGCAAGCTCTAACAAGAAGAGTATTTTGTTATACACTGACAGACAAATCTGTGTTCAAAGTCACAATTATGTCTCCCTGATGACAGCAGCGGTTAGGACGGCATGCATTTAATTTAATTTTTCTGGTTGTGTTTGATCGGTAAGATAAAGTTTTGGACACAGTTGAATGAAAGTGTTTTTGACAGTGAGGTAACAGCTGCGGCCACTTCACATTTCCACTCTCAGCCTGTCATGAGCCATCATCACTCAAACTGCTGCTCTTCACAACTGTTTTCTTTCAGAAATGCCACATGATACTTTTTTTTTTTCTTTTTAGGCAGCATATAATTATATATATATAATTTATATTGCACAGTGTTCAGCATCCAGTATTAAAATCTAAATGCATTAGTGTTGCCATTAATGTAAACTGTCGTCTTCTACAAGTTTTCTGTGGAGCAATAGTTTGAAGAGAATCTTGCTGAGCAAGTTAGTTACACTGTTTGTAACTTTCTACGTGAATAACCCATCCAGTTTAAAGCCACAGACATGCTTGCAGTGCATTTTCACCCTTGCACAGAGGATGCGTCTGTTGTGTGTAGCTGTGCGTAATAGTGTGTTTGTCTCTGGTAGGTTGGACGTGAGGTGAAGGTGCTCTTATTAAGTGATGGTGTGATTTGAGACCCTCTTACATGCATTTATAGAGTCAGGAAATGACCCACTCAGAGCTTTCTCACATCACACATGCAGCGAGAGCAGCTTGCATGTGTGCGTGTATGTGTGCGAGCACTCTCCTCTGAACGCACAACACCTGCGGCATGTTTCTCCTGGAATTAACCTTCATCTGAAGGTGACTCTTTGATGTGGTTCTGTTCTTCACACACTTTTGCTGTTTCAAGACCTAGTGAGCATACATGCTGTATGCTTAAACACGCCCCTAAATGCAAAGCTGCTTTATGAGATTTTAGATTTATGAGGTTTAACCTTAGTGACATAATTAAGCATAATGACACAAGCAACAGTGCTGTTGTGAATATCAGCACGGCTATAAATACCTGTGACCGTATCACAGCCATGCAGTATTCAGAACAATCACGCACTTAATAGTGTGATATTGATGTGCGACAACAATAAACAAGAAGCTAAAATTGAGTAGTGTACATTTTAGACAGTGTTGCACTGGAAAATTTTGCTAAAAGGTCTCAGGTTTCATTTCCTTTGTTTAATTTCTGATTAAATCTGGATTTAAATGAAACTAGTTGAGTAAACGATTCAACGACTCACTTATTAAAAAATCATGTAACTTAAATAGCATCAATTGGTCTGATTATATCATTTGAATGCAATGTAATTCTTTTGCATTTTTCACAGAAATGCACATGTAAATAATGGCAGTTATCTGTTGCCACCTACTGGCACATACTGGCAACTTCAGAAGGAGTCGTTTAAAAAATCCCACTATTAATGCACAGACTGACTGAGACAGACAAACAGAGTGACACAAACAGTGAAAAGTCCCAGCGCATCCAAAAGCAGCCAAAAACGGGGTGTGAGTCACATTCAGAGTCATAAAATAACAAATAAGAAACCCTACGGTCTAGTGTTTTTCAACTCCAGTCTCCATGCTCCAGAATGTTATAGATATCTCATTATTCAGCACACTAAGGATCTGACAGATTTATTCTGATGAGTGTTTTAATTAGTGAGACATTTAAAACACTCTGGTAGTGGCCAGGACTAGAGTAGAGAAACTCTGGTCTAGTAGACTTCACAGTCATGCAGAAGTAATGACCATCGCAACACTGCAAGTACATCAAGTGCACCATTTAACACAGGGCCTATGAATAAACGGTTAGTTTTATGCAACAAAAAAAGCTACTGGCAAAAAAGAATCATATGAGAAACATTGCTGTGAAAAAAATAAAGGTCTCAGGTTTCATTCTTGAATAAATCAGGATTTAAATAGAACTATTTGAGTAAACGATTCAACGACTCACTTATTAAAAAATCATGTAACTTAAATAGCATCAGTTGATCTGATTATATGATTGAATGCAATATAATTCTTTTGCATTTTTCACAGAAATGTGCATGTAAATAATGGCAGTTATCTGTTGCCACCTACTGGCACATACTGGCAACTTCAGAATGAGTCACTATAAAAGTTCTACTCTTAATGCACAGACTGACTGAGACAGACAAACAGAGTGACGCAAACAGTGAAAAGTCCCACTGCATCCAAACACAGCCAAAAAGGGGGCGTGAGTCGCATTCAGAGTCATAAAACAGCAAATGAGACACCCTACAGTCTAGTGTTTATCAGCTGCAGTCCCCATGTTCCAGAATGTTTTAGATATCTCACTATTCAGCACACTAAGGATCTGACAGATTTAATCTGATGAGTGTTTTAATTAGTGAGACATTTAAAACACTCTGTTAGTGGCCAGGACTAGAGTAGAGAAACTCTGGTCTAGTAGACTTCACAGTCATGCAGAAGCAATGACCATTGCAAGACCGCAAGTGCATCAAGTGCGCCATATAGCACAGGGCCTATGAATAAATGGTTATTTTTATGCAATAATAAAAGCCACTGGCAAAAAAAGAATCAAATTAGAAACATTACTGAGAAAACTTGATATATTTTGGTAATGAGAATTTGTGGGAGGAAAGTGTTTAAATGTTATGAAAATAATGTTGCAATGCAAAAAACCGTAATGATCCTGAAATAGGCTTCTGTTGATTTTGGGTGAAATATGGCTTGGACAGGATCTTGACTCACCTATTTAGCTCATACAGCATTGTACGCTTATTTTTAGGTCCTCTATATGTTTTAGGTCTCAAGCAGCGTTTGGCTGGAGGCTGGTTTTATCACTGCACACAGCTCCATTACTCACTGCTGAAAATCCCCTGGCTCACGGGCACAAGTGTGTCGCACTTTATCACCCCCTCCCTGCGCACCCTCTCCTGCTTTAGTTCCTCTATAGAGGCAGTCAAGAGAGAGATACGCACTGTGCTTACAACATCTGTCCCTATGCCCTGCTCCACTGGCCTTGTGTGAATGTGTGTGTGTATTTTCAATCCTGTCTCATGTGTTTCTGTGCAACAGAAGCTTGAGGAAATCTCTAAAAAATAAGCATGATATAATAGAAATGTCATAGAATGTCCATATCACCAAAAGTCAGCATCAGAGAACAGGATCTGCGTCAGTGCCCCAAGATCTGCATTAGGTAGCATGAACATTATCAATCTCCAAAATGAGCATCAGATAACACAATCATATTAAATTGCCATGAAATCAAGGGTCATGAAATCAGTGTCTAATTATGGAATCATTATCAGTTTTGGAGCTCTTTGACTGTAGAATGCAGAATCGTCAGCCTTGAGTTTCAGATCTGGAGTGTAAAAAATAAGCATCAGACGACAACAACAAAACCAGCATCAGATCCAAAATTGGTTATAATATAGCAGAATCAATTAAATTGTCCAAATTCAGCATAAGATAATAGAATTACATTTTAATCTACATCAGGTAACAAAGTTTGCACGGGGTCATAAAATCAGTGTCCAATAATGAAATCATCGTTAGATATGGAACTCAGCTTTAGGATGCAAAATCATCAGCCTCAAGTTACAAATATGGAGCATAACCATTAAAATCAGCATTAGATAGCACCACCAACAACTAATGAGTTTTAGATAACAGAATCACATCAAACTGCCCATATTCAGCATCAGATATTAGACAGCATTAGATAGCAGCAGAGCAGCAACAACAACAACATGAAATCTGCATCAGATAACAGAATCAGTGTGGAATCTTCAAAATCAGCATCATGTAACAGAAGCAACTTCAAACACCTTAAGTCAGCATCATATAACAAAATCAGCATGGACTCTTTTTACGTCCATTTTTTACAGACATCAGATAAGAAAATTATGAACATTATGAATCTCCAAAATAAGCATCAGATTACAGAACCATGCTGAATTGCCCAAATTCAGCATCAGATAATATAACTACATTGGAATCTCCAAATTCAGCATCAGACGACAACAACAAATCTGCATCGGAAAACAGAATCAATATTGAATCTTCAAAATGCGTATTGGTTATCAAAATCACCATCTCTGAACTGAACATCAAATACCAGTATCCAAATCCAAATCAGCATCAGATGACATGAGCTGTATAAATCTCTAAAATCAGAATAAAATCTGATAAAAGAATAACTAAGAATGTTTCAAAATTTGCCCCAGACAATAGATTTGCCTTGAAATGTCCAAAATCAGCATCAGAGAACAAAGTTAGTATAGGGTCATGAAATCAGTGCCTGATTATGACATCATGTTCAGATCTGCAACTGAAATTCACAATGCAAACCTTGAAATCTGTAAAATCAGCATCAGAAAACAAAGTTAACACAGAAATCCTCATTAGATCTGCACTCAAATTTACAATACAAAATCATCAGCCTCACATTACAAAACTGGAATATAATCTTCAAAAAATTAAGAAGAGAGAAAAGCATAAATCAGCACAGAATCTTCAAAATCAGCATTAGATAACAACAAATCTGCACCAGATTACATAATCAATGTAAAATCTTTAAAATCAGCATTAGTTAGCAGAATCAATGTTAAATCTCTGAACTCAACATCAGATAGCAGAATCAGCATTAAACAAAATCTAAATCAGCATCAGATAACATGAAAAATATCGATATCCAAAATCAGCATCAGATAACAAAATAACCAGGAAATCTTAAAAACCTGCATCAGATAACAGAATCACGCTGATTTTTTCTAAATTCAGCATAAGATAATTGAATTACTGTACTTTGAAATCTCTAAAGTCAGCTTTGAGAACAAAGCACAGAAATCATTGTTAGATCTGCACTTAAATTCACAATGCAAAATCATCAGTCTTAAATGACAAAACTAGAATATAATCTTCAAAATCAGCATCAGCCAACAACAAAATCAGCATTAGATAATAAAACTAGAATGCAACTGACATCAGTATAGAAAACCCCACACGAGGTGCAAAATTTTCTCTGATCTTTATATGATCCAGATGACAGTTTTACACCAAAACAAGCATGACGACATTGTATATATGAACATGTAATGAAATTTCTCTTGAAATGAATATTTATTATTGTGCCACACTAAAGTGAATTACACTTTAGTTATTAAACACAACCTTGTTTTTCCTCAGGCTCCTGTGAAACTTGACATGTCTGAGATGTTCGTCTTGAGCTGTTGTGATGGACGGTTCCGTGTGAGATACCAATCTCCTGTTTTGACCTGCTGTGTGGAATAGCTTTAGCATTTGCTGATATTCAGAACATGTGAGGGAACGTCAAACGCAGTGATGTTTGGAGCCGGTGCGGGATGCTTGTTGGCGAGCCTCGCTCTGCTCTGCAGGGCCCCTGTAGGCAGACGGTAATTGACCTAATCTGGCCCATATGCAGTGTGGAATATGCTTAGCCGTGACCTCAGAGGAGCACTGCTTTATGCTATGACTACTCAAGGTCTTTTGACTTTCTCTGGCATTCGATATAATAAAACACACAGAGTCAAGACCTGCAGACTCCTGCAGCTCCCTCACAAAACAGACATCAGAAGTGGAAAAACAAAGCTTACTGTACGTCCTGAGTTAAATATTTTCAGATGCGTTCATCTAGTTTCTGTTATGCAAAGTTTGGCATGATTTTTTTTTTTTTTTTTTTTTTGGACTAAAATTTCTTGAACAAGAAAACAACATAAGGAAGGATCCAATTTCATTCATTGTGAAAAGAATAAAAAAATAATTAAATAATAATGAAAAAAAAAATGGGTCAGGACAAATTTTCCTAGCCAGGAAGTGTGATGTACTTTAAAAAGCTTAAAACTGTAAGGCTTTCAGGTTGTTATATGGTTGCTAGTGTACTCTGGGTGGTTGCTAGGTCATTGGTTGTTCTGAGTGGTTGCTATGTGGTTGCTTAGATGTTCTGTTTGGTTGCTAGTGTGTTCTTTGCGTTTCTAAATGGTTGCTATGTTATTTCTGGGGTGTTTTGTTTGATTGCTAGATGGTTGCTAGGTTGTTACGGTGCTCTTTGGTTGCTATGTTGTTGCTAGTGTGTTTTGGGTGATTGCTGGTGTTATTTGTGGTTGTTAGGGTGCTCCGAGGGTTGCTAGGTAGTTGATATGTGTTTGTTATGATGTCCTGAGTGGTTGCTAAGTTTGTTTGTTGATGCGTTTTTTTTGGGTGGATTCTAGGTGGTTGCTCTGTTGTTGATGGCGCTTTGCGTGGTTGTTCATGTGTTACAGCTTCTGTGTTAGTTCTGTTTGGTTACTAGATTGCTATAAGTGGTTGCTAGTGTGTTCTGAGTGGTTGCAAGGTGATTGCTATGTGGTTGTTTCTCACTGGTTGATATGCGACTATTACAGTGTCTGATTGTTTGCAGTGTGGTTGCTGAGATGTTCTGGGTGGTTGCTAGGTCATTGGTTGTTCTGAGTGGTTGCTAGGGTGTTCTTGGTGGTTCCTAAATGGTTGCCATGTTATTTCTGGGGTGTTTTGTTTGATTGCTAGATGGTTACTGTGGTGTTTGATTGCTATGTTGTTCCTAGTGTCTTTTCGGTGATTGCTGGTGTTATCTGTGATTGTTTTGTGGTTGCTAAAGTGCTCTGGGGGTTACTAAGTGTGGTTGTTGATGGGGTGTTATGGGTGGTTGTTCGTGTGTTATGGTTTTTGTGGTATTTCTGGAGTGTTCTGCTTGGTTTCTAGATTGCTGTAAGTTGCTATGTGATTGTTAGTGGTCGCTAAGTGGCTAGTGTGTTCTGAGTGGTTGCAAGGTGATTGCTATGTAGTTGCTTCTCACTGGTTTCTATGCGATTGTTGTATGTCTGATTGTTTGCCATGTGGTTGCTGATATGTTGTGGGAGGTTGCAATGTTATTTCTGGGGTGTTCTTTTTGGTTGCTAGGATGTTCTGAGTGTTTACTAAGTGTGATTGCTAGTGTGTTGTGGGTGGTTCCTAGATGGTTGCTATGTTGTTGCTGAGGTGTTCTGGGTGGTTGCTGGGTCATTGGGTGTTCTGAGTGGTTGCTTGGATGTTTTGTTTGGTTGCTAGTGTGTTCTTTGTGGTTCCTAAATGGTTTCTGTGTTACTTCTGGCATGTTTTGTTTGAAAGCTAGGTGGTTATTGTGTTCTTTGGTTGCTATGTTGTTGCTAGTGTGTTTTGTATGACTGCTGGTGTTATCAGTGGTTGTTATGTGGTTGCTAGGGTGCTCTGGGGGTTCATATGTGTTTGTTAGGATGTTCTGAGAGGTTTCTAAGTGTGGTTGTTAATATGTTCTGGGTGGTTTCTAAGTGGTTGTTCTGTTGTTGATGGGGAGTTCTGAGCGGTTGTTTATGTGTAATGGCTTCTGTGCTATTTCCGTGTTAGTTCTGTTTAGTTTCTAGATTGGTGTAGTTTACTGTGTGATTGTTAGTGGTTGCTAGTGTGTTCTGAGTGGTTGCAAGGTGATTGCTACTGTATGTGGTTGCTTCTCACTGGTTACTATGTAATTGTTAAAGCATTCTGATTGTTGCTATGATTGCTGGCATGCCATGAATGGTTGCTATGCTATTTCTGGGGTTTTCATTTTAGTTGCTAGGTGCTTGCTGTTTGGTTGCTATGATGATGTCACAGGCTGTTAAGTGTAGTTGCTAGTGTGTTCTGGGTGGTTCCTAGGTGGTTGCTATGCTGTTGCTGAGGTGTTTTGTGTGATTGCTGGTGTGTTATTGGTGATTATTATGTGGTTGCTAGGATGTTATGGGGGTTGTTAGGTGGCTCCTAAGTGTGGTTGCTGATGTGTTCTGTTTGCTTTCTAGGTGGTTGCTATGTGATTACTAGGGTGTTCTGAGTGGTTGCTAGGTGATAGCTGTATGTTTGCTTCTTGCTGGTTGCTATGTCATTGCTAGGGTGTTTTGAGTATTTACTGTGTGACTGCTGTTATGTTATGGGTGGTTGCTATGTTGTTGATGGTGTTCTCTGTGGTTGCTAGTGTGTTATGGCTTCTGTGTTTTCTCTGGAGTATTCCGTTTGGTTTCTGTTGGTTGCTGTGTGATTGTTAAAGCATTCTGATTGTTGCAATGATTGCTGGTATGCCATGAATGGTTGCTGTGCTATTTCTGGGGTTTTCTTTTTGGTTGCTAGGTGCTTGCTGTTTGGTTGCTATGATGATGTCACTAAGAGGCTGTTAAGTGTGGTTGCTAGTGTGTTCTGGGTGGTTCCTATGTGGTTGCTGTATTGTTGCTGAGGTTTTCTGGGTGGTTGCTGGTGTGTTGTATGGTTGCTCTGTTATTTGTGGAGTGTCCTGTTTGGTTTCTAGGTGGTTCTGGGTGGTTGCCGGTTGTGTTATCGTTGGTTGCTAAGTGTGGTTGCTAGGGTTTTCTGAGTAGCTGCTATGCAGTTGCTAAAGTGTGCAGGTGGTTACTATGAAGTTGCTGGGGTGTTCTGGATGGTTGCTAAGTGGCTGCGAGTGTGTTGAAGGTGATTACTATGTGGTTGTTTCTCACGTGTTGCTATGTGATTGCTACAGTGTTCTGATTGTTTGCTATATGGTTGCTGATATGTGGTGGCTATGTTATTTCTGTGGTGTTCTTTTTGGTTGCTAGGATGTTCTAAGTGGTTGCTAAGTGTTTTTACTTTTGTGTTCTGGGTGGTTCCTAGGTGGATGTTATGGTGTTGCTGGAGTGTTATTGATGGTTGTTATGTGGATGCTACTGTGTTCTAGTAGTTGCTAGGTGGTTGTAAAGTGTATTTGCTGATTTGTTCTGGGTGGTTTCTAGGTCGTTACTATGTTGCTGGTGTATTATGGTTGCTGTGTTAATTGTGGAGTGTTCTGTTTGGTTTTTTAGGTGGTTGGTATGCAGATGTTGGGGTATTCTAAGTGGTTGCTAGGTGATAGCTGTGTGATTGGTTATTGCTGGTTGCTATAACGTTGCTAGGGTGTTCTGAATGTTTACTATATGGCTGCTGGTATATTATGGATGGTTGCTATGTTATTTCTGGGGTGTTTTGTTTGGTTGCTAGGGTGTTCTGAGCGGTTGCTAAGTGTGGTTGCAGGGGTGTTCTGGGTGGTTTCTTGTGTCTTATCACTGGTTGTTAAGTGGTTATTACTGTAGGGTGTTTTGAGGGATTGGTAGTGGTTGCTGTGTGTTTGCCAAGGTATTCCTTTGCATTTGCTAGGGTTTTCTGAGTAGCTGCTATACAGTTGCTAAGGTGTACGGGTGGTTGCTAAGTTGCAAAGAAGGTACTATGGCGTTCTGGATGGTTGCTAAGTGTGGTTGCTAGTGTGTTCTGGGTGGTTATTGTGCTCTTCGGTTGCTTTGTTGTTGCTAGTGTGTTTTGAGTGACTGAAGGTGTTATCAGTGGTTGTTATGTGGTGCTGGGGCATATTCTGGGGGTTGCTACAGTAGGTTGTTCCTATGTGGTTGCAAGGATGTTCTGAGTGGTTGCTAAGAGTGGTTGCTAAGTGCGGTTGTTCTGGTTGGGTCGTAGGTGGTTGCTGGTGTGTTATGGTTGCTGTAGAGTGTTCTGTTTCGTTTCTAGGCGGTTGCAATGCAGTTGCTAAAGTGTTTTTAGTGGTAGCTTCTGGCTGGTTGCTATGTGATTGTAAGAGTGTTTTGGGGGATTACTAGGTGGTTGCTGTGTGGTTGCTATGGTTTTGCTTTGCATTTGGGCTAGGGGTTTCTAAATAGCTGTTATGCAGGTGTTTGGGTGGTTTTTGAGGTGTTGCTATGAAGTTGCTAGGGTGTTAAAGGTGGTTGCTAGGGTGATGCTGTGCAGTTTCTAGGGTGTTCTGAGTGTATGGTAGGACATTGCAAATAGAGAGACACAATGAAAGACAATTCCTTTAATTTCAAAATGTAAATATTGGTATTTAAAAAACTAACAGCAGGTGAAAGTGTGAGTTTTGTTTTAAGAATCAGAGAGCTGACACAATTCAAAAGCTCACTTAAAACAATACAACAACAACAAACGTGTGTGTGTGTGTGTGCAGTAGCGTAACCAGGCATGATGGGAACAGTGAAAGCGGTCCAAATGTTAATTAAACATGGCTGTGAGTGAGCAGTGATAGAGATGCTTCATCTTTCTGCCAGACATAAACGAGTGGAGCCAGTTCTCACTCGCACTGATAAGACACCAGAATAGAGAGACAATTCAAAGTAATGAGCTCTTTCTGACAGCCAAAGAAACTTCTCTTCATTTTCTTTGGTGCTGAGAAGACGAACGAGAGATAATTATGACAAGAAGAGCACTTCAAATTAAGTGTAATAGCACGCCGACTAAAACGCATCAACGCGGAACGTCGTCACATCTGTCGTCAATCCTGATAATGGACAGAATGTTATAAGAACGTTTCTTGCACGGATTGGAAATTTCAGACAAATTTACAGATTGACCGGTTGAGTTAATTGAGTTAGTTCTGATGGCTCAGATCGCACACACTTCACTGAGCATCTGACGCTCCAATCAGATCGCCTGATTCACACGCAGCTTCAATCTGTCCATCTTCATCTGATTCACAGTTACAACAGTTACTGATAGAAAATAAACATAATTACCAGCAACTAGGGCTGACATTTTAACATAATAATTTGATTTAAAAACAATGCAACAAGCTTGACAATTTCTAATGTGTTGCTAGGCAGTTGCTAGGCAGTTGCTAGGGTGTTCTGGGTGATTGCAGGGATTTTGTGAAAGATCGCTGTCGCTCTAGGGCAGTGATGAAGTAACACTAGATCAGTAAATTAAAATGATTTCAGTTGAAATCAGACCTTTACCCTCACAGCAGTGTGTACTATTATAAATGCTCTTTATTCATTTTAAGCAGTCTATTGAAATTATAATCAGTTGAAATTTAGCAAATTAACTATTGAAATTTAACAAAAGCTGTTAACTTGCAGTGAGAATTACTGCATATAATCATCAATGTCAGTATAATCTTTAATCATCACAGATATCAGGGGTCATCAGGCATGTGCTGAAGTGTGTTTGAGCAGTCATCTGGTCGTAGTCAGGTGGTTTTGGGAGGAATCGGGCGGGATGTGGTCTTTCTGTTGCATGTGGAGGTTTTAAGCATTTCCACCCTCAGCATCTGATGAAGCGTCTCTGTGCTCTTGTGTTTAATGACGCAGAGCTGCTGGAAGCTGTGCTCATGGCTGTCATTGATTCACATGCTGTGCATGTTTATTATGGAGGCTCAAGATGAGTGTGTTTGCATGTGTGATTGTTGATGTCTGGCTGTGTAGTCATAACACTGAGAACAATTTATTTGTATTTATTATTATTATTATTATTATTATTATTATTGAATTAATTAATTAATTAATTGTTTATTTATTTATGGTTATCTGAGTTCATTCTATATGCTTATAGAGATGCACACGTTATTAGAAACACAAATGTGTGTCTTCAATAGATGTATTACTGTGATTATTATTATTATTAATTCATTATTATTTTTATTACATGTATTAATTATTGATCATTGTTATAATTTATTGTTAAAAATATGTTCCTTTTAAATGATTCTACGAATGCAGAAATAATAAAAAACTCAAACTCTAAAACTCTCAAACTTTTTTTTAAAGAGCAAGAATTTTTTTTTTTTTTTTTTTTTTTTTTTTTTTTTTTTTAAGAAGTCTGTTCTGCTCACCAAGCCTGCTTTTTTTTTTTTGATCCAAAATACAGCAAAAGCAGTAATATTGTGAAATATTTTTTACTGTAGAATAAACTGCTTTTTATTTGAATATATTTTAAAGTATAATTTATTCCTGTGATTAAAGCTGAATTATCAGCATCATTACTGCAGTCTTCAGTGTCACATAATCCTTCAGAAATCATTCTAATAAGCTGATTTGCTGCTCAAGAAACATTATTATCATTATTATTATTATTATTATTATTATTATTATTATTATTATTAACAATATTTAAAACAGTTAAGTACATTTTTTCAGGATTCTTTGATGAATAGAAAGATCCAGAAGATCAGCATTTATCTGAAATAAAAGGCTTTTGTAACATTATAAACTATACCATTCAAAAACTTTTTTTTTTTTGGGAAAGAAATTATAGAAATTAATACTTTTATTTAGCAAGAATGCTTTAAATTGATTAAAAGTGATGATAAAGACATTTATAATGTTACAAAATATTTGCATTTCAGATAAATGCTGTTCTTCTGAACTTTGTTCATCAAAGAAACCTGAAAAAAAATCTACTCTGCTCTTTCCATCATATTAATAATAATAATTAATGTTTTTTGAGCAGCAAATCATAACATTTGAATGATTTCTGAAGGATGATGTGACTAGAGTAATGATGCTAAAAATTCAGCTTTGAAATCACAGGAATAAATTACATTTTAAAATATATTCAAATAGAAAACAGTTATTTTAAATAGCAAAAATATTTCAAAATTTCAAGTTTTTGCTGTACTTTGGATCCAGTAAATGCAAGCTTGGTGAGCAAAAGAGATTTCTTTAAAAAAAAACAAAAACAAAAAACATTTAAAAATCTTACTTTGGGGTGGACTGCACCAAAATTTTCGAATAGTTTAAAATCAGCGTGTTGAAGACGTGTGCAGACGGACAGCGTGTGTCGTTAGCTGATCCCATTAGCCTCCATTCTGACTATCACTGTTCTTATCTATAAAATGGCCAAGGCCAAAAATAGAAAAAAAAAATAATAATCAGGTTGATTTGCTTCTTTAAAAGTATAGAAGCCCTCTGGGCACTACTTATTAAAGTTTTAGAAGAGAATTAACTCATGCAGCAAGTGATGCTGAACTTTTAATTGCTCATCAAAGAATTAATAGTGGCCAGGTGTAGGGTTTGTGGAATTAATAAACATAATATTAAGTTACTGAAATAACTTCATTACATTACAGCACATAAAAACACCGGAGTGAATATTAACATGTAGATGTAGTTTGCATGCGACCAGACACTCAAGCAATTAGCAACTTTAAAGGAGCAGTTTATCCAATAATGAAAATATGATGAAAATGTACTCGCCCTCAGGCCATCTGAGATGTAGATGAGTTTGTTTCATCATCAGATTTGGAGAAATGTAGCATTGCATCACTTGCTCACCAATGGATGTGAATGGGTGTTGTCCGAATGAGAGTCCAAACAACTGATAAAAACATCATAATAATCCACAATTGATCCACTCCAGTCCATCAATTAACATCTTGAGAAGACAAAAGCTGTGTATTTGTATGAAGCAAATCCATTTTTAAGACATATCTAACTAAAATATAAGTCCATAATCCATAATAACGCTTCCTCCATTAAAAAAAAAAAAAAAAAGGGTCTGGCAGGGGAGCGCTGAGAGGAGCTTCAAAGGTTTCTATGTGTTTTTGCAACGTTGAGTAATGTATCACAGACATATCTCACCAATCCTTTCATAAACAAAGTGTAGAGAGATTGTAAATTAGACATTCACTGTGCTTTGTTGATTATAATGGAACTTCATGAGATTGTGATGAACTAAGATGAGTAACAGCTTTAGATGACTTTAAGGGAGTTTGTAAATGAGATACTGAATTAATACAGCAGTTAAATAAACAAGAAGTTAATATTAAGTGACTGTCTGGCTATAACACTATTGCCTGGTTTTGCTCTATTTCGTCATCAAAAACAGTCTGAAACAAGTCATGAATGAGCATGCCTTTTTAAACGAATCCAGTGAGTCAATGAATCAATTTCCCATTCATAAAGAGAGTCACCTGCTTTATTCCTGAATGAATCAGCCGTTCGAACGAATCAAATGAATGAATGATTCAGTAATTAAATCAGTGACTTGCCGCCACCTACTGGCAGATTTAGTTTCATTTTTAAAGTTATTTAAATCATTTAATATTTCTGTATTCAAAATTTTATATTTAAAACATTAATCTTAACATGAATTTATGAATTTGATTGCACTCATGCCACCTCTGAGCCACTTTTTTTTCTGTGGCACCTCTGTAGTACAAATTAATTTTGTTAATACTGATTTCATTTGATTGGTAACTTATTCTTATTCTGTTGTTTTGAAAAAGCTTAAAAAATATATTTTTTAAGAAATTGACATAAAAAATAACATAAAAAATAATAATAAAGTTAGAAAAATGCCATTACAAATGTAAAAACTAAATTCCCCTGTAAATCACTTTCAGGAGTCAAATATCACCTTGTAATGGGAAGGCTAATTTTTTTTTTTTTTTTAATCAGATTTTTTTGATTATTGATTACAAGGTGCTCCTAAAGTTTTGACTGTGCTCATAATTTTTTTTAGTAGCATAAGTGCTCCTAAAAAGAAAAGTAAGTGTAGAGCTCTGTCTGGTCTGAATCAAGACATAAATCTGCACAAATCATGCACCACTTTGTATCAGGGGTCCAGTGGGTTATTGATGGACTGGAGTGGTGTGGATTATTGTGTTGTTTTTATCAGATGTTTGGACTCTCATTCTGACGGCACCCATTCACTGCAGAGGATCCACTGGTGAAGTGATGTAATGCTGTAATAGGGAGTGATTTGGTCCTTGTCAATGTATTTATTTCTGTTTTGTTCAAAACACTTGAGTGTAGTCTGTGCCAATAGCCTCATGGTTAGCGCGCCGACATATAGTAGGGCCCCTGTGAAATCCGTTTTATTTTTTTTCCCAAATTCCGTTTTATTTTTTTCCAAATTCCGTTTTTTCCCATTTTAATTTTTCTCAACTCCTTTTTGATGGTTAAATAAAATTGTATTAATCAAACAGCATGTCTAAGTAATTAAAATCATGACACTTACACAATTTCACATCAATTTAATAAAGCTTTAACAAAAATGACATGTTTAGGGCCCTATGAAATGTTTTATTTTTTCTCACCATATGTTTTTTGGTGTCAAGTTCTGTGTTTTAGCATATCTAATTATTTGAGTGCATGCTTAATTTATTCTTAAAATAGCCTTATGAAAATGTAAAATGTATTTAAAATGTTGTGGTTATCAAATGAAGGCATAAAACATTAATTTCATTTATCTTTTAATTGTTAAAAATTTAGCCAACTTTTTTTGGCTACTATTAAAATTAAAAGATAGAAGAAATGTTGTGTGATTATACCCTAAAAAATAATGTTTGTTTCATTTTAGTAGTAGTAGTAATAGTAGTAATGTATATCTGGCACTATGCCGCCAAATTAAACCGGACTTTTATTTTGACGGGTTGCCGTGTCTACCTTTACATTTCTGTGTGTGTATGAAATTATGCTAGTTTTCCTAAAATGGAAGGGTCAAATGCTCATGAAGTGACTGTCAGCAGATATTGTTCATGTATTTATGTCCATATTTAGTGAGACAACAGATGCTGAAATCACCGCGAGCGTCACATGCGTTTCAGTGTGTGTAGTAAACAAAACCGCTCGTCTGCTCCATTCATTAAAACAAAGATGCGCAGAACATGCAGGATTTACATTTAAATGGTATTTTTGCGGCGTAATATTTACAGATACTAGTCCATATTGCAGTTTGATTTAAGTGTATTGACCTACTTTTGATTAATTCATTCAAACTTTGACAAATTCCGTGACATTCCGTGTCATTCAGGAAATTCTGTTTTTATGACTGGATTCCGCGATTCCGTCCTCGTTTTTCTGCAGCGGGGAAATCATAGGGCCCTAATATAGCGCTGTTGCGCTGCGGGCGTCCCGAGTTCGAATCCTGGCTCGTGGACCTTTCCCGATCCCACCCCCTTCTCTCTCTCCCACTTTACTTTCTGTCTAACTACACTGTCCTATCTAAATAAAGGCATAAAAACGGCAAAAACAACAACAAAAACAAAAAAACAAAAACACTTGAGTGTAACGAGACAAGTCTGTTCATGGGTTGTGTGATTAGTTGTTGGTCAGGTGTCTCTTCCCATCTAAATAAACAGCTCTTTGCCAATAGTCTGCGGGAGACTCTTGTATTAGTGAAGTTAGCGGTTGCGCTGCTGGCCGTACACGGTCAGTTGGTGAAAACGGTAGGAAATGTAATTTTCTGTAATGTAAACAATTATAGATCAGAGTCGATGTTCTGCCCACACAAACACAAGACCATTACCATCACATCACCCTACAGCACAAGAACCTCTGTGTGTGTGTGTGTGTGTGTGTGTGTGTTGTTTCCTGGGTCGTGGGCCTTACCCATAATTCCTCCTGAGTCTGTTGTGTTGGCTTATTGCTTTGTTTTCCTCTCTCTCACTGGTTTCTGTGTTTATTAGCACATTAGCTCCTTGGAGGCTCAGAGTATCACAGACTCACAGAAGCAGCCAGATCATTTCAGCCCTTTATTTGTGTTTGGAGAACTGACAGCAGCTGATCATCCGCTCTGTTTACTCACTCCGTGCACATTTCTGCTCTTGCTCTGATCCGTTCATCAGTGCGTGTTATTGCAAGTAAAAAGTTTGTCTTTGCATAATTTGAACAAACTATCAATGTGATTATTGTGAAATATATTACTCTCTCTATAAAAATGCATAGATATATTGAGTGTGCGTGCACTTTGGAGCAGGCTGTGCTGTTTAATTGCATCTTATTGCAGTTGAATACTCATTTAAAGCCATATTGTGTTTTTGATTTTGATTAATTGTGCAGCAGCCTTTCTTTATAAAATCAGAATGTATTTATTTGCTTGCTTGCTTTTATCTTTTATAATTGCACTAGAGCTGTGTAATGCCACCTGTTTCTGTTTATAGATGAACAGGTATTGTGATGAACATAACAGTTTGGTTAGTGATTTATATGTTATTTATAAAGCAAACTTTCAATTTCATCATTTTTAAACTGTTATTATTATTATTATTATTATTATTATTATTATTATTATTATTATTATTATTACTGTTATTATTATTATTGTGCTCTGTACATTATAAAACAAAATTTCCAGTTTATATTTTTTAAATAAAATGTATTATTATTATTATTATTTTAAACATTACAATAATCCACAAGTAATCCACACCACTCCGTTCCATTTTTTAATAGAATGTATTTTTTTTCTTTACCTGACAGAGAAGTAATTTTCTTTTCTTTTTTAAGTAACACATGTTTCTTTTCTTTTTTTTTTTAACATTTCTGCTGCATAATAAAATTTCTTCATATTTTAAATGTGCATATTTTTCAGATGTTTCTGTAGTTCACTGGTGTACTACAACTAAAGATAAAACCTTTTTTTTTTTAATGTTCAATGCTGAGGCAAAATATTTATTTGGTTTACCTTGCTGTATTCAAATATCTAAAACTAAATTGAAATAAAAATAAATAAATAAATAAAATGAATAAATAAAAATAAATAAAAAAATAAAAATAAAAATGACAAAAACACAATGGAAAATTACTAAAGTTTAAAATAAAAATGGAAAATAAAATAAAATAAAATAAAACAGTATCTTAATGATGCTAAAGTGTAGGGTGTTGTTGCCATAAAACCATGTGGTGGTTTATTTTACAGATGTAGAGTTGAAGGTGTGGTTACCATAGCAACATGTTTGGCATAATAGCAGTAGGCAGTGAAGATATATTTTGCCTTTGAACCTCCAGTAATAATAACCATGTTTCTAGCACTTCTTTGACTCCTAATAAGAATAATAAAAATATTCCTTGAATCGCTAACAATGCACACAGTACAGCTTTGCTTTTGAACATCTATTAAAGCTTCCGGAGAAGGTTTCCAAGGTTAAACTCAATCTTTTGTGCTTTATGACAAAAGTTTACTTTGACAGAAGAAATCTGACAGTAAATTTGATGTAAATAAGAGAAATGTCTGCATTAGAGCCGCTAGATCTTTATGCTGCTGTGTGATTTTGTATCTCAGCATGTGGTCGTTTTCTTCAAGATGCTGCTTTGTTGATATTCATTTAAGCAATTTGCAGCTAGATAGCAATGCACTATGTGTATTTATAATACTGATTGTTATTACAGGAAATATCAGTGTGTTCTGATTTGAATGTCATTTGTTGTGTTCTATTTATTCTTCTGTTTCCAGAATCTTCCTCATCAGGAAACGTTTTAATGGACACGACAACGACACGCACCACGACTCGCCCCGTCACCGTCACCATGACGACCACCTCCACCTCCACCTCCACCACCACCACAACCACAACAACCACGACAAGATCTCCCGCCACGACAGCGGCGGCGGCTCCGCGCAGCACCACCACAGATAGGCAGCCGGCGGCTCTTCCCGAGGTCACGGCGCGCTCGGACCCGTCCTCCGTCCTGCCCAACATCGCCGTGGAGTTCTGCAGCCCCTTCACCGACTCCTCCATCACCTGGCCCAAAACACGCCAGGGCCTCGTCGCCAAACAGCCCTGCCCACCCGGAACCATCGGTAAGTTACAAGAGTTCAGAAAATCAGCCTGCTGGTTACCAGAGCAATCGTAAAGTGATTCTGAGAGATACTCTGGTTACTTAGTGGCACCCCAATACTTGGAGGGGAACCTGGATGGAGCAGAGCGTTATTATCATCAGTTTATCAATAGAAACACCCGTTATCGGTTTTAAGTCACATATGAACTATTTACGTTGAAGCAATACTGGAGCAGCTTGTTTTTTCTGCAAAAATAAATAAATAAATAATAATAATAATAAAATAAGGTAATTTCAACATATTGTTCCTCAGAACTCTGAGAAAAAAATATAGATTTAAATATTAAACTCAAAATTGAAAAAAAAAAAAAGGTTACGTCTCGTGAAATTGACTTAGAAGTCTGACTTTAACAATTTTAGCTATTTTTCTTTAAATTCATTTACATCTCACAATTCTGACTTTTTCTCAGAATTGAGTTTGTCTCACAATTTAGACTTTTTTTCTCATAATTCTGAGAAAAAAACCATTGAAGAAACAAAGTAAAAATAGCAAGAAATGAAGTCTGACTTTGGCACAATTTCCCTGAATTCTGGGCTACATCGCTCAATTCTGTTTATTTCTAATTTATTTCTGATTTTTCAATTTCTAATTCTAGTTTGATTCTAATTTAGTTTTTCACAATTCTGACTTTTTTTCCCTCAGAATTGAGTTTATATCTCAAAATTCATCCCTTTTTCCTCACAATTCTGAGAAAAGTGGTGAGATATGAACTCACTGATATCTTGAGACTATTTTCCTCAAAATTCTGAGTTCTAAATTCTCAGAATTGAGAACAAAAGAATGTGATGCATGAACTCCAAAATGGAAAAAGTTAGAATAACGAGAAGTAAACTCAGAAGTCTGACTTTCTTTTTTTTGGAATTCTGAGTTTACATCTTGCATATCTGAGTTCATTTTTTTTTACAATTCAGACTTTTTTCCAAAGTTTGGAGTTGATATCTTACAATTTAGACTTTTTTTTCTTACAATTCTGAGGAAATTTTGAGTTTTCTTAGTTTTTTCTCAGAATTGTGAGAAAAAGTTTGAATTGTGAGATAGAAACAGAACTGAAAAAAGTGTTTTTCTCAAAGATTTAGAGACGTTTTGAGTTTATAATTCTTTTTAGGAATTTTTTTATCCTCAAAAACTGTGAGATATAAACTCAAAATTGAAAAGAAAAAAAAAAAGTCAGAATTATGAGAAATAAACTCAGACATCTGACCTTCACGCAATTCTGAGTTTATTTCTTTATTTCCCTGAGTTCTGAGTTTGTCTGTTTGAGTTTGTTTCTCACAATTCTGACTTTTCTTTCTCAGAATTAAGTTTATATATCAATTCTGAGAATAACGGTACAATCTCTCAATTTCTGACTTCATATCTTGCATTTCTCACTTCTTTTTTTTTTTTTTTTTTTTTTTTTTCTTTTCAGAATTGTGAGTTTGTCACAGTTCTGACTTTTTGTTGCATAAACTCCAAAATGGGAAAAAAGAGAGAATTATGAGAAATAAACTCAGAGGTCTGACTTTCTTTTTTTGCAATTCTGAGTTTACATTTTGCAATTTAGATCATTTCTTGCAATTCAGACTTTTTTCCAAAGTTTATACATCAAAATTTAGACTTTTTTTGTATTGTATATCACAGTTTTTCTTAGAATTGTGAGAAAAAGGTCTGAATTGTGAGATATAAACAGAATTGTGAAAAAAAATGTTTTTCTCAATTTTTTGAGTTTATAATTCTTTTTGAGAACTTTTTGTGAGATATAACTGAGATACTCAAAATTGAAAAAAAAAAGAAATATGAATTATAAGAATAGAATTATGAAAAATAAACTCAGAAGTCTGACTTTCTTTTTCATAATTTTACTTTTCTCAGAATTAACTTTATCTTGCAATTCTGACTTTTTTCTTGCATTTCTAAGTTTATATCTCACAATTAAGACTTTTTCTTGCAAAACGGAAAAAAAATTAAGGTTATATCACATTTTTTTTTTTTTTTTTGTGAGGAAAAACAAGTCAGAATTGTGGAATATAAACTCAGAATTACTTATTTATTTATTTATTTATTTATTTATTTTTAATCCCATGGTGGAAATACAGCATAACAGGCCTGAACAGCATGCAGGGTTGTTTTGCACAAAATTTTAAACGTTCCTGAAAATAGTTCTCTCACACACCCAATATGAATGAATAACAAATCAACTAAACAAATTTGCAGAAAGCACCGACTCAAAATTGTGCTGAAATTGAGCCTGAAATGCCAAAATAATAAGCCTAATTAAGGATGTTTCCAAAAGCACGAATATGAAAAGTTTAAAAAGTTGTAATTACTGGATAAAGTATATTCAGTGAGTGAAAATAAAAAATAAAAATTTTAAATACTATTAGAAAATCTTTAAAATAAATAGAAATATTTCATGTTTATTTATTATATATATATATATATATATATATATATATATATATATATATATATATATTAGTTTAATAATGTATGTTTTTGTAAAGTCATTATTTTATTATAATACTGTTTTGATCTGTTTGCTGTTTGCAGTATTTACTATTTTTCATAGTGTGATTATTGGTAAATTTTAGTACAACCAGTTAGATGTACAAACATGATGATTCTAAATGATTATCAGTAATAATAATAGTCATAATGATAGTTGTTGTTTTCCTCAGATTTTAACACATGAGCTTTCAGTGATATTTTGACCACTGAACTAGTAATTATCCCTGGTTTTCATTTCATTTTCAATCTGCTCTTAACCGAGAACATCCTAGCAACCGCATGGCGACGCCTTGCCCATTTCCTACAGAGCAAATAACCCCTCGTCACTACATGTTTAACAGCTTGTTTTGGTAACCCAGGTGTCGTGTTTTTCTCGGCGGTTATTAGTGAGTGTGTGGATGTGCAGCAGACGAGCAACGCACAGCGTGAGCCCAAATAACACAAACGCAGCACACGCATCAAACGCGCCGCTGCAGCGCTCGCTCTCTCGCTCTCCTCTGTCTGTGACTCTCCTCCTTCTCCTTTTCTTTCTCTAAATTTCAGCTCTTCCCTTCATTTCTCTCGCCGCCTCCTGCTCATATCAAAATGCTTCCAGTCCTCCTGTCTGTTTCCATGGTTTCGGGTGATTGGCAGTTTCTTCATGATTAGTTGTTTGTTCTTGAGGTTTTCAGAGCGCCAGACAGGATTCGTCCTCTGGCCATTTCTCTGAGTAACACGTTCACATTCACATCCTCATAAACTCATTCATCAAAACAACAGCATCTAAAAATGCTAGCATTATTATTATTATTATTATTATTATGACTTAATTATGCTTGGTAAATTGCTCACTTTCATTAATTGGACAGTCAGACAAAGCTATTAGCCATACTGATGTTTTCATACATACATAAAAAGTATAGTAATGTTCATACTGCAAAAAATAACAATAATAATAATAAAAAATGTAAGTAAAAAATAATAATAATACGACACTGTAAAAAACAATTTATTGAGTCAGCTTAAAATAATTTGTTACCCAGCTGCCTTAAAAATGTAAGTTCACTTAACTCAAAGTTTAGTCAACTTGTAATGTTAAGTTGTACTACATGACAACTTAGATATTTGAGTTGATTCAACTTAAAATTTTAAGACAGTTGGGTTACTTACCTAGCTTTTAAGTTTAACAGATCTTTTCTTTTTTTTTTGTTCAGTCAACTCAAATATCTAAGTTGTCACATAGTACAACTTAACATTTCAAGCTTGACTAAACTTATTTGAGTTGACTGAACTTAAAATTTTAAGGCAGCAGGGTAAAAAATTATTTTAAGTTGACTCAACAAATTGTTTTTTTTTTACAGTGTACCAATAAAATAAATAATAATAATGTTCAAATTGCAAATGGATGCACACGTAAATTAAGTAATATTAACAGTTAGATTGTAAATAAATAAATAACTAAAAAAAAATAAATGTAACAATTTGCTGTTTTAGCTAGGATAAAGTCTTTCAGTACAATGTATATATATATATACAATGTTTCTTTTCTTATAAAAATTCCCCCACATATAAACTAATGGTCTATATTATTTGGCTAAACTGTGTTTATTTGATTGTTATAACTATTGGTAATGCATTGGTGTTTATTGATCATAGTCTTTTTGCATTTGTGTTTATTAATCATAGTCTTTTATTTCACTGCTGTTTTTCTGAGTGTGTGCCAGAAGCAGCCATACATCTGGTGTGTGTGCGTGTGTGTGTGCGTGCGTGTCGGTGATGTCACCTGAGTGCCGATACAGTCACCCGACTGGAAGAATATGACATTTTTTCCCTCTTCTGTCCTTCTAATTAGAGCTTAGAATGAGATGTCTCTCTCCACCAGCTTTAATTGACCTTTACCAGTGCTCTCCAGGGAACGAACACACACACACATATATACACTCACACATCTCTGCATCTGGCTGTAGTTAGAGCTCACACACACACACACACACACACACACACACACACACACGCTGCAGTGATTTTATCTCCATCAGAGGAAGTAATTACACATTCTTTTATGATCACAGACGTTTGACAGTGTTTCTTGTCATCAGTGGAAACAGCAGTGAAGGACGTTGATGTGCGTGCGTGTGTGTGTACAGAGTAATCTGAACACACAATAACGGCTGGTTTCTGTGTACAGGGATGGCTGTGTTCGCCTGTCAGGGGCCCGAGGGACTGTGGGACCAGCAGGGGCCCGACCTCAGCAACTGCACCTCTACATGGGTCAACATCATCAACCAGAAGGTTTGAGAAACACACACACAATCAAACATATGTATGGGATGATGTACAGTTAGCCTCATTTTGGCCTCGGCAGTTGGACCTGTAATTGATTGGTAAAGCCAGTGTTGTTATTGTTAACTGAAACCATTATAACAGACTGTCAAGAAAGTTGTGAAATATTCACACCAAATACTGAAGTTAGCAAATTTGAAATACTTTGGTGTCAGCTCAGAAATTATAACCAACAAGTCCAACAAAAGAATCTTGCACATGTGAGAAATTACGAAATGCTTTTATTCATATAACATTGTCTTTGTACCAAGCATGTTGTACTTTTTCAGGAATCGCTACTATTTTTTCCTTTGCGCTGAGCATGTTGCACTTTCTTTTTTTTTTTTTTTTTTGCACTTTTTAAATAAACATTTTGCACATTGATTTGCACTGAGCATGTTGCACGTTTTTGCACTTTTTTATGAATCAGTAATATTTTGCATGTTGCACTTTTTTGCACTTTTTTAAAGAATCTGTAACATGTTGCACTTTTTATGAATCAGTAATATTTTGCATTGAGCATGTTGCACTTTTTTTATGAATCTGTAATGTTTTTCCTTTGCATTAACCATGTTGCACTTTTTTGCACTTTTTATGAATCAGTAACATGTTGCACTTTTTTCTGAATTGATAATTCTTTTATAAATCTGTTACATTTTGTTATTGCACTAAGCATGTTGTACTTTTTTTCACTTTTTTATGAATCAGTAATGTTTCGCTTTTGCATTGAACATGTTGCACTTTTTATGAATCAGTAGTTTTTAGTGAATGTGTAACATTTTGTCATTGCACTGAGCATGTTGCGCTTTTTGCACTTTTTTTAATGAATCAGTAATGTTTTGCATTGAGCATGTTGCACTTTTTTGCACTTTTTATGAATCAGTAATTTTTAGTGAATCTGTAACATTTTGTCATTGCACTGAGCATATTGCACTTTTTGCACTTTTTTTAATGAATCAGTAATGTTTTGCATTGAGCATGTTGCACTTTTTTTGCACTTTTTATGAATCAGTAATTTTTAGTGAATCTGTAACATTTTGTCATTGCACTGAGCATATTGCACTTTTTGCACTTTTTTTAATGAATCAGTAATGTTTTGCATTGAGCATGTTGCACTTTTTTTGCACTTTTTATGAATTGTAACATGTTGCACTTTTTTATGAATCAGTAATGTTTGACCTTTGTCATACTTTGCATAGCTTGCATGCTTTATACTGCAGACATACAATATACAATGATTATATTTACTCTATGCAATTTTTTAAATACACTCAATATACACACTTTTCTCATGTCATTTCAGATAGTGTTATATATGCTACCTGAAATTAAAACGTAAACTATGAGTAGTGTTTTTGGCAAATGAAATAAAACTAACAAAAATTAGAAACACTGTCCTGGCAACTAACTGAAATTAATAATAGATAAATATTAGAGGTAATAAAAAAATTATAATAATAAGTTTGGTTATCGTGTAGAATGTAACCAGAATTGTAAATCAAACCATCACTAACTATATTCATCACTCTCTCTTGTTCACATGTATTTACATATTCTTCAGTATGTAGCAGCATGTAGAAAGCTACAAATAATGTGTTTTCCAGTGTTTTCCTGCCACCTTTTACTTGCAGTTCATGTACCGCTGACATGAAGAAGCTGTTCACTCAAATCAGTCCTACAGATTTACAAATGTGAAAAAACTGTGTGTGTGTGTGTTTGTGTGTGTGTGTGTGTAGACCAAGCAGGCAGCCCAGAAGACAACATCTTTAGTTGCGTCTCATTAGCAAATAAACACATCTCTTCCTTTAGCTGGAGGAGTGTTGTGATTAAACTCAACACGAGAGTGCGTGGCTCTCGTCTGCGCTTGCGTTTTTGCCACGACTTGAAAGAGCAGAGCTGCACTGTCTGGGAAGTCAAGAGTCGTTCGCTGCTCACGTCTTCAGCTGCCTCTAGCAGACAAACACAGGAGAATGATCTGATCGGCAGAGCGATGTGAAACACTGCCATTGAGATGCATGTGTTTGAGAAACTACTGACCTCACATGATGCACACCTTATGATGTTTTAAAGGTTTTTTATCCTTGAAAATCACAAACCACAGTGGTGCTATATAGTCTATTTTTTTTTGGCAGCTGTTACAGAATTTTTTCTAATAAATATAGATTATTATTTGATCTTGAGCTTTGAATTACTAGACAGATTAGATGGCTTCATTATTTAAACACTATGTATAACAATAATTCATCATGCAAAATCAAAACAAATACAATACAAAAACATTACAAGCACTATTGAATGTCCTTAAGGAAAAATTAAATGTAAATCTTTGTAAATGCATCCCGATATTAATAAACAAACAAACAAATAAATAAATAACATTCATATTTTTATCCATGCATTGACTGGGACTCAAACCAATGATGACCTTGGCGTTGTTTATCGTCACGCTCTGCTGTTTAAGCTACAGGAACATTAACACCTACCCCAACACCTTCATTTCTGCTGACCGTCATCAACACATAAACCCACACCTGCAGAATAATCGCTTTACTGAATCACTTCAGTCAGAGCTTCGGTGTAAATGAACCAGATATAAGATATACAATCAACTGATTTTTTCCTACTTAATCCCTGTGACATTTCACATCTTTTTGTGTAGATAATGTTTAAGGTGATGCAATTGTTATCTATATTAAACACATTCTCTTATACCAGTTTAACAGCTGGAACTAAGCAATGTGTTGGTTGATTAGCCTGAATGTGTGATGATATGACTGTGTATAAACTCTCACGGTGTGAGTGTGTGCGTGTGTGTTTTAGATCCGAGCGGGTGAACCTGCGGCCATAATCTCCCGTGAGCTTTCCGAACAGACCAAGGGCCACATGCAGGCGGGTGACATCACCTACACCGTTCGGGCCATGGGGCACCTGATCGACCTGCTGGACGTCCAGCTCAGGAATCTCACCCCTGGGGGAAAGGACAGCGCCGCCCGGAGCCTCAACAAGGTACTGCGATATACAACACTGATATCAGTCAATAAATGTCAAGCCAAATGTATTAGTATAGTGCTTTTCACAATACTTTTACACAAACTGTTCTGTTTCAGAACAGCTTTAGAGAAAATCATGATGCTAGTGTTTGTAATGTCTTAAGGAATAGTTATTCCTAATCTAATTAATGATGGAATTTTTGGGTAAACTAATAGCTGAGCGATAATATAGTTACATTTTGCAATCTGAAATGATTCATAGCACATCATACTGCCTTTCAGTAAAATGGTTGCGAATGGTTGCGCACTTCCCGAACTGATTATTTCATGGACAAACAATGAGGAATATGTAATGGATGTACAGTCAGACAGTTATTTTCACAAAATAAACCCTGACTGGGTGATCGGGACCCCGGTGCAAAGCTCATTACACGACTACTTAACAGATAAATAAAGGGACATGAAATATTGATTTGAGTTGAAATAATTCAGTAATGTGAGAAGAAAGAGAACAGAGAGTATACAGCGGCAATGAGCAAAGTCCTGATCAATCTGTCAGTGTTTATCTTGTGATAATGACCGTCTGACATTATCTAGCACATTACACAGATATTCACAGGTGCACTACACATTTTTTTCCTGTTAAAGAAGTGCAAGAAGAAACTTGTGGTTCTTATTTGCACTAAACCAAACAAAACTAAATGTCTTTCAATGATGTGATGCCTCCAAGCTGGCAAACGTGTGTGTGTTTAAATTATATTATATATAAATATAAATATAAATATAAATATAAATATAAATATAAATATAAATATAAATATAAATATAAATATTTTATATATAAATATAACATATTTTTCGTAAATGTATTTGTGTGTGTGTATATATTATTGAAGATGATTACATAGACAAAGCGGTATTGGAGTACTGTTATTGAGACAATAACAGAGAAGATAACAGTATTGGAGACTATACCGGAGGTGATAACAGTATTGAGACAATAACAGAGACGATAACAATATTGGAGACTGTAACGAAGACGATAACAGAGTCAATAACGGTATTGGAAAAAATAAAGGAGATGATAACTGTACTGAGACAATAACAGAAACGATAACAGTATTGGAGACTATACCATAAATGATAATGGTATTGAGACAATAACAGAGACGATAACAGTTTTGGAGAGTATAACGAAGACGATAACAGAGTCAATAACGGTATTGGAAAAGATAAAGGAGATGATAACTGTATTGAGACGATAAAAGAGACAATAACGTTATTGGAGACTGTAATGGTATTGGAGACAATAACAGACGATAATAGTATTGGAGATGATAACAGAGATGAAAACATTATTAGAGATGACAGTAGTATTGAGACAGTAACAGAGATGATAACGGTATTGAAAACAATTAAGGATATGATAACGGAGACGATAATGGTATTAAGGTGATAACAGAGACAATGGTATTAAAGACGATAGCGGCGATGATAACATTATTGAGACAATAACAGAGACGATAACAGACTCGGTAACGTATTAGAAACGATAAAGGAGATGATAACTGCTGAGACGATAGCAGAGACGATAACACTATTGGAGCGATAATGGAGACAATAACCGTATTGAAGACAATAATGAAGACAATAAAAAGGACGGTAATGGTATTAGAAGTCATAAAGGGGATGATAACTGCACTGAGATGATAACAGAGACAATAACGTTATTGGAGACAGTAACAGAGACGATAGCGGCAACAATAACATTTTTGAGACAATAACACAGATAACAGTATTGACGACGATAACAGAGGCGATAACATTATTGGGACGATAACAGAGTCGATAATGCTTTTGGAAACGATAATGGAGATGATAACTATTGAGACAATAACAGAGATGATAACGCTATTAGAGACAACAATGGAAACGATAACAGAGACGATAATACTATTAAAGACTATAATAGAGACAATAACCGTACTGGAGACAATAATGGAGATGATAACAGTATTGCGATGATAACAAGGACGATAACGGTATTGGAAACCAAAGAGATGATAACTATACTGGGACGACAACAGAGATGAAAACATTATTGGAGACAATAACTGAGACGATAACAGTATTTGAGACGATAACGGCGACGATAACGGAGTCAAAGACGGTATTGTAAATGATAAAGATGATAACTGTATTGAAACAATAGCAGAGATGATAATATTATTGGAGACAATAACAGAGACGATAACAGTACTGAAGATGACAGCGGCGATGATAACCATATTGAGACAATAACAGAGCTGATAACATTGTTGGACACTAAAACGAAGACTATAGAAGTATTGAGAGGATAACCGAGACAATAATGGTATTTAGACGATACAGAGATGTAACAGTATTGGAGACGATAAAGGTATTGGAGACAAAAGTGCTATTGGAAACAATAACAGACAATACAATGTTGTGTAAACGTCCACTAGCAATAGGTAATCAGTAGTTTACAGAAATAAATGTAAATCCGTTTGCTTTCAAAGATATCCAGCTGAAGTGTTGCTAAAATAGCAGAATATCTTTGAAAATTTGCCACTAAGAATGTCTTTCAAAGACTCAGTTGCAAGAATCTCACAAATGTTTTCAAATACAGTGAGTTTTTCTTCCTCACAAATGCTCATTGGATCAATCTGCTAACTTTGAAATTGTGTCCAGGTGGACTGATAAAAACTTTACCTTGAAAAAGTGGTAGACATCAGTCAATCAGTTTGGAGCATGTGGATTTTGTGACATTTTTACATTCAATACACATCAAACGGTTGGTGGACGTGTAGCCTGAGGCTGAAAAACAAACGCTGTTCATGAGTCAAACCAGTCTGACGTATCTGGACTGCAGTGTATGACGCATGAATCTGGTCTAGACCAGTTTATTATAAATATTTAATAAATGTTGAAATATGAAGTTATTTTTATATGAAACTAAAACCGCCAGTAGGTGGCAGCAACCCACATGAGTCTAACTGAGTGAGTCGTTCAGTCATTCGAAGTCATTCAAAGAGAATATCTTTATGAACAAGTCACTGAATCATTTGCTCACGATTTGTTCAAACAGCTGATTCATTCAGAAATGAAGCAAGTGACTGTCTACGAATGGGTCACTAAATGTTCAAAAGGCGGTTTCAGTCAGAAACTGAAGTGACTGTTTTAATGAATGAGTCACTGAGTTATTCAGAGATAATGCAAGTGACTGTCTTTATGAATGAGGCACTAAAACATTTCCACACTTGATTCATTCAAATGGTGGATGTAGTGAGAAACAAAGCAAGCGACTGTCTTTATAAATAAGTCACTGAATCATTGGCTTACTTGATTTACTTAAATGGCTGATTCATTCAGAAATGAAGTAAGTGACTGTCTTTATGAATGAGTCATTGAATCACTGGCTCTTGAGATGTGTTCAAATGGCGGATTTAGTCAAAAATGAAGCAAGTGACAAGTGTCTTCATGAATGTGTCACTGGTTCGTTGGCTCACTTGATTCACTCAAACAGCTGATTCATTTAGAAATGAAGCAAGTGACTGTCTTTTTGAATGAGTTACTGAATCATTGGCTCACTTGATTCACTCAAACAGCTGATTCATTCAGAAATGAAGTGAGTGACTGTTTATGAATGATTCACTAAATCAGTGGCTCACTCGATTCGTTCAAATGGTGGATTTAGTCAGTAACTAAGCAAGTGACTGTCTTTATGAATAAGTCACTGAATCCTTGGCTTACTTGATTCACTTAAACAGCTGATTCATTCAGAAATGAAGCAAGTGACTGTCTTTATGATTGAGTGACTGAATCATTGGCTCTCCAGATTTGGTCAAACCACTGATTCAATTCAGAAACAAAAAAGTGACTGTCTTTATGACTGTTGTGTTTTGCTCAGAGACCCACAATGGTTCTGCTGAGGCTTTGTTTGGAACTATTCTTGTTGGCAATCATGTAATCATGCAGAAAGAAAGGACTCTTGCTTGTGTGATATTGCTAAATGATATCATATGATATAAACATAAGACAAGACGCCCTGTTATCTTGAATTTTAGGGCATATAACTGCATTTTCAGTCATCAGTCGTCCTGCATCGTGTTCGTCAGCGACTGCATCAGTGTAAGATGATGCACAGGTCTGGGTGGAATGGGTTTTTCCATAATGAATCACACCAAATGAATGCATTAAATCGACAACGCTACTTTTTATTATTACGTTTGATTTCACCAGAAGAGAAACAGACAGGAAGCGCGAGGCAGATAAAGCGGGAACGAGAAGCGCCCTCTTTAATGCAGTCTGTACGGAGAGCAGGAGGAGGAGAGCAGTGGGTGTTTTTTTAATGATGTCCGTGTTTGTCAGGATGAATGATCCCCTGTGTTTCTCCCCGCAGTCAGCCGTCTGTTTAAAAATAGGCTTAACTTGGGCGAAGAGAAACTCTCGCCGTCCTGAAGCTCCTATCGCTCCGAGAACATTATGCGGCATGAATAATCGCCAGCGTTATTAAAGTTTCTGCGGAGTTAAAGAGGTTCGCTTTGACACTGTTTTCTCCAGACCTGCGTGCAGTTTGTCTTCAGACACTCACAGAACAAAGACCGTTCATTCAGACAATGTGTGTGAGTGTGTGTGTATTAATATTACACACAGAGTCCAAAATTAACAATCCAAGGTACAGAGTGCCAAAAAACTTGGCTTTGGTGAGTAAATAAAACAGTTGGCAAAAAACTTTGTTAGGAGCTGCAGCATTTAGGCTGTTGATTAATTCAGTGACACATTATTTATATACTACAACAGTATTAATTAATGTCTTGAATCAGTTTTTCTTTTAATTTATTTTTTAATTTTAATTTAAGTCTTTTAGCTTTTCTCTGTTGCAATTTATCTTTCATTTCATGTCAGTTTTAGTAAATTTAGCATTTTAACTTTTTAATTTTTTTTTTATCAAAAGCATATAAAAGAGTGGGAGTTTTTTTTTGTTGTTTTTGAATTTGTTTTTTTGCGTTTGTTGATCTTAAATTTTACTTAATCAGCAAATCATGCAATTATTTCAAATTTGAAGATTTATTTGTTTTTTACAGTTATATTGATCCTCTTTTGTGCAAGCAATAATGCATTTATTTATTTGTTTGTTTATTTGTTAGTTCCAAGCATCTAATTAACCATTTACAGTATAAATATTGCTGGTCAGACTGTCGTAATTCATCCACCATTAACAGGTTTAACTAAGTAAATTGTTTGTTTTTGTCTTTGATCCAAACCATTCCATTAAAATTATGCAATTTTTGCATTGTATGATCTGCAATTTTTTCTATCATTTTGGACCCTGGATGTTAATACTTTTAAAAAATCATCAAATTGTGCAATTCATTAAAATTTAATTGCAATTAGTTAAAATTTAAGGATTTTTTTTTTTTTTTTTTTTTTTAAAGAAATATTGATCCTCTTGTTTGCAAGCAAAGTGCATAATGCAAATATTTATTTATTTATTTATACTTATTTCCAAGCATCTAATAAACCATTTAAATAAAAAAATGCACATTTTCTTAAAATACAGTATAAATATTGCTGGTTACATTTTCTCAATTTTCTAATTGCAATTAGTTAAAATTTGAGGATTTTTTTTTTTTTTTAAATAGTTTAGTTTGTTTTTGTTTTTGATCCAAACCATTCCATAAAAAAAAAAAAACTATTAAAATTGTTTATTTAATTTTGGACCCTGGATGTTATTACTTTACTTAATCAGCAAATTGTGCAATTATTTAAAATTTAATTGCAATTAGTTAAAATTTGATGATTTTGTTGTTGTTGTTGTTTGCTTGTTTTTTAAAGATATATTGATCCTACTATTTATTTATTTTTACTTACTTATTTTCAATCTAAAAAAACAGTTAATAAAAAACACAATTAATTGCAAATCATGCAATTAATTAAAATTTGACAATCCTAAGCTTAATAGATTTTTAAGTCAAAGATTAAAGACCCTTTAAGGATAATATAATACACTTCTTTGTGCATAACTCAAATCATTTATTCATTTAAACTCCAGTTTTATTCCAATCAGAAATACAGTAAATCTATACTGATGGATACATTTTCGCAATTTATCCACCATTAGCAAGTAAACGTTGGATCCTGACAACACACACGTTCAGAGCACTGCCACTGGTTTCTGTAGAATAACGTATTCATAATTAAAATATTATCAGTTTAATCAAACCCATCATCTTGGACCTTCTAGCGGCAGCCTGTACCGCCCAAGCTACAGGAGCGCTCAAAATTAATTAACTTGGCTTTTAAGAGTGTCATTTTTCAGATCGGGACGCCCGAGTGCGGAACACAAACACCTGTTTCCACGCGTCTTCTGTGAAATTCACACTTCGTTTCCACCCACAATTCTGCAAACTTCACTTTCCACAGCGATCAGCGCGTGTCACGCTCACACTTTCTGACGGAGGCCGTCACACTCTTCACGCTAATTAATCGAAGCAGTAATTTTAAACTGAATCTGCCTTTGAATTTCACAGCTGGTTGATTTGAGCTTCAGACTCGACCGACATCTGCTTCTGTACAGGGATCATTGATTTACAGCATGTCAGCTCTGTGTGAGCCGACTACTTTGACGACTACAGCTTCAGTTCATCGTCATGAGTGAGGGAAATGTTTCTTGTGCAAAATAGTGATCATAAAAACATTTATGATACAATAATAATATGATAGTATTATTTCTATACTATTATAGTCTATATTCATATTTTGAAATAGCTTTTTTTTATATTTTTGGTTTCATTTTAATTTTAAAGTTTTAGTGATTTTGTTACATAATTTTATTTATTTATTTATTTATATTAATTTCCTGTTTAGCTTTTTTCAGTTTAAGTAATTTAGTAATTTAACTTATTTAATTTAGTTTTTGAAGTAAAATTTCTATTTTTTATTTTATTTACTTTTTTTTTTTTTACATTTTTACATATGCAACTACTTGCAATTATTCTATTATTTTAGTGTTATTTATATACTATTAATTAATATCTTGAATGTACTTGTATTTTTATATGTTGTGTTTTCATTTTAATTTTAGTTGAAGTTTTAGTGATGAATTTGTCATTTTTATTTATTTATTTGTTTATTTTTTACATTTTATTAATTACATATTATTTATTTTTAATTGTATTTCAGTTTAAGTCATTTAGTAATTCAACATTTGATTTAGTTTCTAAAGCAAAATTCGTATTTTTTAGGTTTAATTAACTTTTCTGTTAATTTAGCGTTATTTATATACTATTAATTGTTATCTTGAATCGGATTGTATTTTTATATAGTATAAAAACAAATTTTAGTGATGGTTTTGTCTTTTTATTAGTGGTTTTTAAAATTTTATTACATATATATATATATATATATATTTTCAGCTTTAGTTCTAGTAATTTTCTTCAAATTAACTTATTTAATTTAGCTGCAACATTTGTAAGTTTAAGTTTTAATTACATGTAAATGTTCATTGCATGCAGATTTTAATGACATCCTAATACTGTCAGTGTTGAAATCAATGTTTTATTATTATTTTTTATGTACTATTATAGTATTTATTACAATTTTGGGTTCACATTTATTTGTTTATTTATTTTCACTTTTCATTGTAATTTAAGTTGTAGTGAATTTGTTGTGATTTTCATTATTATTATTATTTTTTTCTTCTTTAAATATTTATATTTGGAGTTTTTCTAGTTAATTTTTATTTCAGTTTAGTTTTAGTAAATTTAATATTTCAATTCAACTTAATTCAGATGGTTGCTAAAGTAAAACAACAACAACAAAATTTAAAATAGTTAAAATGGAGTTACTTGTTTTTGCAAATGAACTCTTCATATATTACATTTTACATCTAATATCATCTTTATTTTGGTTACTGTAAACAAATTTTCATTGTTTTGGTTTTCACTAACAATAACAACACTGACTGAAATATACATATCTGTATTTAGAAGTTTTGTCTGTGTTCAAGATACCAAATTGTTGACGAATTATTTGGTTGTAATGCAAAAATCACACATTTTTATTTTCAAAATGCTAACTCGATATCACTCGCTCCATTCCCAAAGCATCACGATTGTTTGTACAGATACAGTCAGCAACACGTTGGACACACTCTGCTAGTCAACTAAAACCTTTGAAGGCAAGATCAAAATAGTTTACAGTCGAGAGACCCGAAGAGGCGCTAACAGGAGCCACTAAAGAGTGAAAGTAATGTGATCTAAAGATGGCTGCCGTCAGCCGGAATCAAGCCGCATTAACATTCAGGCACCAGCGGAGACAGACCTGCCTGCTATTTATTTTTATCTGTTCCCTTCCCTCACTCTTCCTCTGCGAGACTCAATAATTCATGGCGTACAAACACAAACACACACACACACACACACACACACGGGCCTCACTGCTCTTTATTCATGTGGTGACGAGAAGAGTTTCTGCACAATCACAGCGACGATCAGAAGCTGTCAGAATGAAGGCCGGTCCTCCAACACACCAAAACCAGATTAAACACCCTTACTCTGACTAAATGTACAAACATCAAGCGTGAGGCTGCGCGTGTTGACATGAGTAAAATACATTGTGTCAGTGGTGAATAATTAATATTTTTGATGATAATTCAAGCCCAAAAAAGACGTTTCTGTGCTCTGCTGTTCAAAAGTTTGGGGTCAGTAAGATTGAAAGAAGTCTCTTCTGCTCACCAGGGCTGCATGTATTTGATCAATACAGTAAAAAATGATAAATATTTTTTTATTATTTTAATAACTGTTTAAATAACTTATATAGTAAACTGTAATTTATTTCTGTGATCAAAGCTGAATTTTCAGCATCATTACTCCAGTCTTCAGTGTCACATGATCCTTCAGAAATCATTCTGATATGCTGATTTGCTGCTCAAGAAACATTTCTGACTAATATCAATGTTGAAGACAGTTGTTCTGCCCAATATTTTTGTGGAAACCGTCATACATTTCATTTTTCAGGATTCACAGATGAACAAAAAGTTCAAAAGAACAGCATTTATTTAAAAATACAAATCTTTTGTAACATTATGAACGTCTTTACTGTCACTTTTGGTCAATTTAATGCGTCCTTGCTGATTTTTTTTTTCTTTCCAAAAACAAAAGCAAGCAAACAAAAAACATATTGACCCCAAACTTTTGAACAGAAATGTTACAGAACCGTAGATTAATGTGTATTTTTAATAATAAGTCAATAAGTTAATTCAACTGAAATTTGATTTTTATTTTAATTGATTTGGATTTTTTTTCTTGGTCATTTCTTTCTTTCTTGAAGAATTTGAAAGGAAAGCAAAAGATACAAAAAAAAAAAACTGTTGTTATTATTATTATTATTATTATTACTATTATTATTATTATTATTATTATTATTATTTCAGTTTAAGTTGTAGTAATTTAGCACTATATGTGACTCTTTTATTACTTTAGTGTTATTTATATACTATTAATTATTATTTTGAACTGGCTTGTATTTTTGTATGTTGTGTTTTTATTTTCATTTTAGTTAAAGTTTTAGTAAAGTTTTTTTTTTTTTTTTTTTTTTACATTTTTTTTCTGTTGTGATTTTAGTAATTTACTTCACCTTAAAATTTATTTAGCTGTGAGATTTGTAATTTTCATAAATATTCATTTTATGCAAATTTGAATCACTTGCTAATAATGTTTCAGTGTTAAAACATTATTTATATTATATAAATAATAGTATTATTTATATTTGAAAACAAAGCAAAGCAATATATATATATATATATATATATATATATATCTTTTGCTTTGCTTTCAAATATAATAGTAATATAAATAACATGGGAATAAAACATCACATCCAGTACATAATCAAATTATAAAATAAATAAAAAGCTTTAACATTATTCAAAACGCATACTCAGTGACTCATGCAGTGTTTTTCAGGGGAAAAGAAACCCTTCAATTTGTACGTTCTTCCTTTTCCATTTATTTTCAAGCTCTGAGTTAAATGATCCATTCTATCTTTCATTATGACCATTAAAGAAACACCAAATATTATTCAAACTCAAATTAAACTTTATTTGATGTTATTAAAACTCCATCAGTACCTGATCTGTCAGCTGTGAAGCTGCAGAAATAGAAAAAGTTATAACAAATGACCACTAAACGACACGAATGCGTCAAAACTAAACACTCTAAAATGCCACTCTCAGGAAAAAAAGGTACAAAAGCTGTCACCGGGGCGGCACCTTTTCAAAAAGGTACAAATATGTACCATTCAAGCACTAATATGTACACTAGAGGTAGTAATATGTACCTTCAAGGTACTATTATGCACTTTTCAGGGCTAAATAAGGTAGAAAGTGTGTACTTTTGAATGGGTGTCGCCCATATGGCAGCTTTTGTACCTTTTTTTTTTTCTGAGTGCATGGAAAAGTGTTGCAAATGTTGCAGGTGCTCACTGTGACCAACCACTGATCTAACAAACGATATGAAGGAATTTTGTGTATTCGTTTTTGCTTGTATTTTGATTCTTTGCTTTTTTAAGGTTGATTTTACCAGATAATGTCCTTCCAGGTCCTTCCTACGGAATTTCTCTTTCAGCGATCGTCTCTCTTTTGAGCAGGGCACTTCTGACACGTTGAAGTGTTTGATCAGTCTCGTACGTGCCAAACTGGATTAATCTTTTCCTCTGGGTTCAGTAGGATGTGATTCATGTAACTGATGTGCTTCTAAAGGCTCTTTCACACCAAACACCAGTGCGTTTTCAATTGACACTATAGATTCCTGCGGAGCTCTTCACAACGTTCGCTTTGTAGGTTCACTCACGCATCAACAGATTCTGTACAATAAGTAAATAAAACATTGAATAATACAGACACGCCACTCAAAGCTGCTTTAGCCTTGCACCAACTACCGCTTTTGTTCACTTCGATTATTTGCCTGAATAGATGCTTCGCTGCGTTTGGTGTGAAAGGCCTTGAAAGTGTCGAATGTTCTGCTTGATACTAAAGCGGTTCATTTTCTTTGGGTTTTCAGCTGCAGAAAAGGGAGCGCTCGTGTCGATATTTCGTCCAGGTATTTTCCTCTTTATATCTGCACCGCTTTCATCCTCACGCCTCATGCTTTTCTCTTCATTCGCACCCGCCTCATCCTGGTGTTTTTGTGAGGTCCTGTTGTTGTCATTTGAGGCCTTGACCAAATTGAACCTCCACCTTTGCAAATTACCCATAATAAGCCACTCGCTCTTAAACGCTTCCATCGGCGAACGCAACCTATGATCACAGAAACACGCTTGTGAAAAGAAGTGCACTTTGGCATGCTTTTAGTGTGGAAAAAATACACTTTAAAAGAACATGCTTAAGAGTGAACTGTTAATTGCAATTAATGGAAGTGTGTTGTAGTTTCGATTTATATCAAATGCAAATAGTTTAACTTAAGTAAAACTCAACTACAACTTGATATGTAATACTTGTAATTGCTTCTATAGTCGTTGAAATATGGTTTAAGTGCTGCTGAATGTACCGACAAGCATTTATGATAAACTAAAATATACTTTAATGTAATTTCTATTGAAACAGGTGCTTAATGTGCTTAAATCTATTTGTAATTACACATTTGCAATGATGAATTTGTAAGTTAGCTATTTAAAATATATTCATTTTACATGTAATATTGAATAATACAGTGATGTTTTAGTGCCATTTAAAAAAAAAAAAAAAAATCTAAGATTACGAGGTTAAATTACGAGTCTAAAATACTTAAGTTAAAATACTATATGAATAAAGTTGTAATATTACTAGAATAAAGTCAAAATATTACAAGAATAAATTCGAAATACTACAAGAATTATGTCAAAATATTATGAGAATAAAGTCGAAATATTACGAGAATAAAGTCGAAATATTATGAGAATAAAAACGAAATATTACGAGAATAGTCAAAATGCTACAAGAATTAAGTCAAAATACTATGAGAATAAAGTCAAAATATTTTTAGAATAAAGTCGAAATACTAAGAGAATTAAATCAAAATACTACGAGAATAAATCAGAAATATTAGGAGAATGAAGTTAAAATATTATGAGAATAAAGTCGTAATATTATGAGAATAAAGTCGAAATATTATGAGAATAAAGTCAAAATATTTAGAGAATAAAGTCAAAATACTACGAGAATAAAGTCAAAATATTTTTAGAATAAAGTCGAAATACTAAGAGAATTAAATCAAAATACTACGAGAATAAATTAGAAATATTACGAGAATGAAGTCGAAATATTATGAGAATAAAGTCGTAATATTATGAGAATAAAGTCGAAATATTATGAGAATAAAGTCAAAATATTTAGAGAATAAAGTCAAAATACTACGAGAATAAAGTCAAAATATTTTTAGAATAAAGTTACTAAGAGAATTAAATCAAAATACTACGAAATAAATTAGAAATATTACGAAAATACTAAATATTATGAGAATAAAATATTACAAATAGTCAAAATGCTACAAGAATTAAGTCAAAATACTACGAGAATAAAGTCAAAATATTTTTAGAATAAAGTCGAAATACTAAGAGAATTAAATCAAAATACTACGAGAATAAATCAGAAATATTAGGAGAATGAAGTTAAAATATTATGAGAATAAAGTCGTAATATTATGAGAATAAAGTCGAAATATTATGAGAATAAAGTCAAAATATTTAGAGAATAAAGTCAAAATACTACGAGAATAAAGTCAAAATATTTTTAGAATAAAGTCGAAATACTAAGAGAATTAAATCAAAATACTACGAGAATAAATTAGAAATATTACGAGAATGAAGTCGAAATATTATGAGAATAAAGTCGAAATATTATGAGAATAAAGTCGAAATATTATGAGAATAAAGTCGAAATATTACAAAAATAAAGTTGAAATATTACGAGAATAAAGTTGAAATATTTCAAGAATAAAGTCAAAATACTACGAGAATAAAGTCGAAATATTTCGAGAATGAAGTCAAAATATTATGAGAATAAAGACAAAATTTTATCAGAATAAAGTCAAAGTATTACGAGAATAAAGTCAAAATATGAGAATAAAGACGAAATATTTCGAGAATAAAGACGAAATTTTATCAGAATAAAGTCGAAGTATTACGAGAATAAAGTCGAAATATTACAAGAATAAAGTCAAAATATTATGAGAATAAAGTAAAAATATTACGAGAATAAAGTCAAACTATTATGAGAATAAAGTCAAAATATTTCGAGAATGAAATCGAAATATTTCGAGAATAAGGTCAAAATATTATGAGAATAAAGTTTAAATATTACGAGAATAAAGACGAAATACTATGAGAATCTAAATATTTCAACTTTATTCTCATAATTTTGACCTTTTTTTCAAGAAATATTACATTCTTGCAATCTTAGATTTTTTTTTTAATGTTTTAAACGTGGCACTAAAATCCTGCCGTAGAAAAACACACGAGTTCAAATGAAAATCGAGTGCTTCGCATGTACTTTAGTATGTTAGTCAGCACATCAGAAGAAGTGTACTTCTTTAAAACATGATGAAAGATTATTAAAACATGATGATTTAAAATGAACTTTAAAGTAAAACTTTTAATTTGACATTGTTACAAAGGTGACTTTTTAAAAGTCTACTTAAGTGTGTTTAGAAACAGTCATGAAAGTTACTTAAGTGGCCTTTATTTCATTAATATTATATTATCTGCAAATACAGTTTATTAAAAATATACATTTAAGATTTGACATACACTACAAGTGCACATTCAGTACAATTAAGCACACTTCTTTTTCACAAGGGCAGTGTTTTCAAAAGCAAATGCAATTATCGGTCAACTACTAGGCAGAGATCTATTTTTGTTCACGGCCTCATTATTACCCATAACGCTGTGTTTTTGCATCAACGAGAGCAGCTGTGCTTATTATCTTTGAATAAACTAGTTTTGGGTCACATTTGTAAGCTATAGGTTAGAATTAATTCAGGAATGCAGGTTGGAGAAGCACAGCTGCTCTCGGATCAACAGTCGCCTGCAGCTTTTTTGCTTGAGCTCTGCTGCTGCTGCATCCTGTCAGGTCATGTGACTGTCAGCCTTCCCAGCATGCACTCGATGATTGTGAAGCAACAGCTGTCTTGACCCGGCAGAGGTCAGTGTGTTAGTACAGACGTCAGAGATCATGACTGTTAGTGAAGACGCTTCGTCTTTTTGACTCAGTGATGACATTTTCACACTAGAGCTTATAGTGTGAATCCAGATCAGTAATTCACATGAACTCAACTGTTCATGCAAACTCAGATGTGAACATGATGGTGTAAAACAATCAATTATATGTATAGAGGCCCTATATACAATTCAGTGATAACTGGGAAAATGTAGTCATATTATTTTTTTTTTAAGCGTTATTGGAAATAGAGGCAGTAATGTACAGGTAAGACCTCATCTCATTTGTTAATTTGTTTGCACATGTGACCTGGAACAAAACCATGTTTTTAGCAAAGTTAACGGTTAACAGATTTAGTTTGAACCAGTGTTATTTGCATGCTTTTATAGTTTTTTCTTTTTCTATTTTGAGTTTCGTGGGTTTCATTTGTGTATTTATATATTTATATTTTATATATTTGTATATTTTAGGTTATTTTTACTTATGTTATTAAGTGTCATTTTTATTAGTTATTATTCTTTTTAATTACTGCTATTTAAGTTTTAGTTTATTATATATATTATATTTTTAATTATTGTTTTTTAATATAATATTACTAATTAGCCAACTTATTTCAGTTAGGTGGCAAGGCAACATTTCTAAGTTTGATTAAGTTTGTCATTTAATATTTTATTTTATGTATTACTTTTTTTATTTTTTATTAATTCAATTAGCAAAAATATTATTTAGTTTTCTTTAGCAATAATAATAATAATAACTTCTGTTCACTCAAATTTTGTTTTGAAGTCATAACAAATATATATATATATATATATATATATATATATATAAAATCCACTGTATATATGACTGAAGGAAATGAGAAAAAAAAAAAATTAACAGAAAGGCACATTAAATTTAGATTTAAAAAATGGCAATTTAAGACATTTATAATGTTACAAACATTTCAAGTAGAAACTGTATGAAATGTATGACAGTTTCCACAAAAATATTGTCCAACACAACTGTTTTAAACATTGATAATATTTAGAAATGTTTCTTGAGCAGCAAATCAGCATGTAAGACTGGTGTAATGATGCTCAAAGAAAACAGCTGTTTTGAATTGTAATAATATTTCACAATTGAACTGTTTTCAGCACATTTCACAAATAAACACAGCCTTGGTGAGCAGAAGAGACTTCTTTAAAAACATCACCAACCCCAAAAAGCAGTGTTTATGTATCATAAAATCCATATTCTAAGCTTTTTAAGAATTAATGACAAATTGTCGATTATCTGTGAATTGAGCTCAAGTTTTGTTCAAGTGAGATGAAAACATTTCACGAATGTGAACTTTTTTTCCTGCTTTATTGTACGTGTTATGTTTATCAGAAAACATCTCATACATACCGATCAGAAAAGCTGTGGTCTATTATTCCTGATGCTAAGAATTTGATGAGTGTAAATCAATGGATTTGCTTCTGCTGGTCGGTAGATGATGTTCACAGAACATCCAGTGGTTCTGGACAGGAGGAGCAGTGTATTTCCACTGAGAAGTGCCGAGATTTTGATTATTTTTGTTTCGTGCTCCAGCGCAGAGTTTGACTTATTAATAACGGCGATGGATCGATACCCGACCTGATCCCGCGTTAAGAATAGATTTCTAGCGCTGCGTTCAGAAACCAGAGCTCAGTGTACATTACGGGTACAGAGCGTGTTTTTCTGAGGGGAAATGGGTTTGATGTTTAAACTATTGATGCCCTTTCACGATCAATAAACGACCCGCAACAAACTGAGCCGCGTCAGCTGTTGTTCTGAAGGAATGAGATGTTTGCGGAGATCTGGAGATCTGCTGCGGCTCGTCTGGATGGAAATTACAGGGTTATTCTCTATATTTATCAGTCTGTGTGCACACTGCAGCTTTCTTTTTTCAATTTACACAAAAATGATTGTGAAAATAAGGAATATTATTTTACAAAACAATGAACAGAACATTCATTTATTAATTTCTGCAACATTATTGATAAGTCAATAATGCATAAATGTAAACATATTTATAAACTTCAACATCTATTTTGTATTACTTTTAAATAGCTGCTCAAATCAAAATTGCAATCATGAGCAAATGATGTCTTGAAAAATGCGCTTGCCGCTCTTTTCCCAAGCAGTTACATTGAGACTAAAGCTTCAAAAGGAGGCAGAAGTTGCTGATCAATTTCTCATTATGCTGTATTATCACCAAATCCTGGATTCAATCTTTTCTTCAACTTGTTTGCTTTCAATTAGCACAGGTTTTGCATTTCTTTTTGGAACTGAAAAAAGCATTTGTGGATATTTTTGGTCAGTGTTCACTGAGAAACTAAGGGGGAAAAGGGGTTCAGATCAATGAGGCCTGTGATTAGTCTCATAGAAATACAAAACCTGTGCTAACTGAAGGAAAACTAGTTGACAAGAAGGTTGAATCTAAGAGTTGGTGATCATTGAGCATAATGAGAAATTTATGAGCACTTTTTCGTAGGTCGGTCATTTTTGACTGGGAGCAACACGAGTGGAAAAACATTTTAAAAACTAGGAAGTTGTGAGTTTTATTCCAGTGCGAAAAATAAATTCCTCTTTGGGTCAAAAAGACCAAGACACAACATGAGCGTTAAAAACTGCAACTCAATTATTGAGTATATATTTATGTATTGTAATGTCCTATTTGGTACTTTAATGATATTTTATAGTGCTGTTTTGGTGGGGAGATTTTTGGCCGATGTATGTTATGAAGATTATTCACAATCTCTCTGTTTTGATCTGAAAAAGAAAATTTGCTCTAGACATTTTTGTGCAGATATTTCTTTGACTTTATTTTTCTTTCTCTTAATATTTTGCCAGTAAAGCATTTTGAATTGCCATTGTGTTCAGTACATGTGCTATATAAAGAAACTCAATGCAGGTACTGCTGGTGTTAAGAAAGTCATGCTTTACCTTGTGGGAAAAAGTGAATGTCTGTGCTGAAGAAACGTCATCACATCACAGCTCTTATATTTCAGACGTGTAAACGTCAGCTCAGTGAGATCAGAGAGAGATTTAACCGTTATCTGAGCATGTGAAGCTCATGTAAGTGAAGCCAGGCCTGAAGCCTGACCAGCCTATTGCAAATAGTCAGAATTATGACCGTCTGTTTACAGCTGACTCATGAATAGACAGCTGACAACATGATTAAAGCTTGCATTAGCATTGAAATAATTAAAGGAGCATCAAAACCTTCAATAAATGTATGCATTGATTCACATATGTGGTTCATTTCACATATGCACGCAGAGGATCATTTATAAACATCTCCTGTAAATGCATATGATATATAGGATGCTAAGCCATAATTACATTATATAAGTACAATACAAGTCATTTGGTTTCTGTAGTTTAATGCACAAATAGATGCATCTGTGCTCAAGTAAAGGTGCCATTTTCCATTAGTGGCTTTTAGAGATTACTTAACTTTTCTGACTCTGGAATATGGAAGCATATTTCTGCCACAAAATAAAAAAAAATGAAAAGAAAAAGATACTTTTGACTTCTTTTTTCACAATTCTGCTTTTTTTCCCTTTAGAATTCTGAGCTTCCATTTGCAAGTAATAACTTATAATTTGGAGAAAAAAAAAAGTTTTACTGAAATAAATTAATGGAAATAAGCTTCCATTTCTGATATTATATATATATATATATATATATATATTTTTTTTTTTTTTTTTTTTTTTTTGTCAACGGTTATGACTGTTATAGCACCAGCTGTGGTCTGATCCACTTAAAACTTTGCATGTTTGTTCAGAATCAGCTGTCGCATATGCTCAGCAGGTTTTGTGAAGTTTTGAGTTTTTCTTTAGGCTTTATAGGATTTGGGGTAAATTTGGGCAGGCCCCTTTTTTAAACGATGCCATTATAGCTTCCTAAAGGGTACATTTCAGGGTTTTTTTTGGATAATTATTGGCCTAGAGAGAGTCCAGAGAATTGTACTGCAGTATTTTTTTCCAGATTGAGCAAAAAAACCTAAAACTAGTTTGCAAAAGTAGGTTTTCCACGTCTTCTCAGTCATTTAACAAACGATTTGATTGACAGCAGTGCTTCTAGAGGCAAAGTGGTCCGGAACGGAAAGTTCTACCATACTATATGGATATTATGCGTACGTGTGGAAAAACTGTGCGACCTACAATCGTTTACGCCCTTGAAAAATGCAATGTTAACCTTGTCTAACAGGTGCTCAAACTTCGTCGGCCAATGGCGGCCATGTGTTTTGAGATACGCAAATGTCCTTGTACACACCAAGACCGTGCACACTGATTTTCACATTGATAGGACAAATGTTTGCGCAGTTATAGCCATTTTTAAGTTGTTTTTTTTCCCGCGTATAGTGCCACCAAGTGGCCAAGCTCAGCATTTTTTTTTCCTGTGACCTCAGATTGAGCTGTTACATAAGTGTTGAGTTTGGCGTAGATATCTCATTCCATTCAGGAGTTATAGGCATTTTACTAAAAGTGGCTCCGCCCCTTTTGAATGTTTTTTGATGATTGTTGATATTCACTCTCCGATCAGGTGAAAAACCTAGAACTAGTTTGCAAAAGTAGGTTTTTCAAAAAATTCAAAATACCTGAAAATTTCACCAAGCTCACGATCAAATCTGAGGTGTGCGTTTTGTCTGGCGTGAGCCAACAACATAAGACACTTGACTCTGCGACTGACGGTTTAGGAGTTATGACAGATTTCATACTTTTGATCACTGTAGCGCCTCCGTCAGGCCAATGGGGTCGAGCCTTGGTCACATTGTCGGTGGTGTGAGTACTACCATCCCTCCAAGTTTCAAGTCTCTACGACTTACAGTTTGGTCTGCACGATCAGTTTTATGTGGATACCGCTGATCCGTGACCATTCTAACAATTACAATAGTGTTTCAGCACTACACACTTGAACCCCTAATGAAGTCTAAGACTGAACAGAAGCCTTTGCCAAAGTGTTGCTTTAGTAGTAGGTGGGACTAATGCACAAACTGTAATCTCATTGGCTAGTGTTCACTTTTCACTGTCCGCATTTTAATTTCAGCAAATCACTTTGGGCGAATATGGCAGCATGATGAATATTCATGAGCCCAACAACTATTAGATAGTTGGGAGTTCATTATTGTTAACATTTTGTTCACAGAAACACTAAATGACCAATAATCTCTCAAACACCACCAGCAAACTTAATAAACACGGCTGAAACAATGTTTTAGTTCTAATTATTAAGTTCTGTTATAAAAAATGCTTAATTGACTGACATCTCTTAAATATGATGGTATTTTCATAAAGCATGTTGTATTGTGAAAACAGGCTGATAATATTTAAAAATGGTTCCCAAAATGCAGTTTTCAGATCACCCATGTACTGCTTCATTAACAGATACATTAGTGACCATACAAATGCAAATGACTTGATTTTACAGTTTGACATTCATGGATGCGTTAAAAACCTCCGTCGACACTCACGAGCGCAGCAGCACTTTTGTGTCTTGTTTTATGTGCTGCTGCTTTGCGGTATCATAAATTATTAACTGTTAAACAAATCGTTTAATGATGGTGACAGCTGGTTTGTATGTTTATAGTTGCCTAAACGCCATCCTACTGTGAGAGTAAGAGCTCGTAATCATTCAAGTTCAAATATATAATGTAAATGGTGTACAACTCATCAACTATACAAGCAAATACAAATACGTACAAAATTTAAACAATCAGACTTTGAACAATCAGTTTTATTTTGAAAATTAAAAATGAAATTGTGCTGAAAATGTGTTCATCCTCAGGCCATCCAATGTGTGGATGAGATTTGTAGAAATGTGCATTGCAGTGAATGGGTGCCGTCAGAATGAAAGTCCAAACAGCTGATAAGAACATCACAATAATCCAAACAAGATACTCCACACCACTCCAGTCCATCAATTAACATCTTGAGAAACCAAAAGCTGCGTGTTTGTAAGAAACAAATCCATGATTAAGACATTTTAACTAATATATATGAGTTCATAATACATCATAATGCTTTCTCCAGTGAAAAAGTGATCTAGTCTGAATCAGGAGAGAAATCTGCCCAGATCAAGCACTTTTTCACAAGCCAACATGTGAGTGAATTTTGACAACAGGAGATGGACTTTTTCACTGAAGGAAGCATTACTATGGATTATGGACTCATGTTTTAGCTGAAGCAACAGTTTAAAGTCAAAAAAATGTATTAATCGTGGATTTGTTTTTTACAAACACGCAGCTTTTGGCTTCTTAAGATGTTAACTGATGGACTGGAGTGGTGTGGATTACTTGTGGATTATTGTGATGTTTTTATCAGCTGTTTGGACTCTCATTCTGACGGCACCCATTCACATCCACTGGTGAGCAAGTGATGGAATGCAACATTTCTCCAAAACTGATGGAGAACAAACTCCTCTACATCTTCAATGGCCTGAGGGTGAGCACATTTTAGGTAAAATTTCATTTTTAGTTAAACTGTTCTTTTAAGGACACATTATGAAGACATAAATGTGTTTTGGAGCTTGTTTTCTCAGTTTCTTTTACCAGCCGAGGAGATTTCAGATATTTTGCTTATGTATCTGGTCAGTGTGATTGCTTTGAAAAGTAACAGGTCATTTCTCCTCAACACGCTGCTCGATTGACATTGTTTTTCCAGTTAAATCTGAGTGCTGCGGTTTGGCACGCGACGGCTGGTTTCTGTCTGACGGGTCATTATTGAATGGACTTTAATGGAGAAGCAGTGTTTAACAGGATGTGATGTTTTAAAGATGAACGTGACCTTACTTGAGCCTTATGTGATGCTGTTGAATGAGAGACGGACACGCAGACCGACGGCTGCTTTATAGATGCTAAGATCAGTGCTGTCTGTCTGCCAGGATCAATCTCTCACACACACACACACTGCAGAGACTAAGAGTTTATTTCCTAAGTCTGTTAAAAAAGGCATTATGGGTCGGTCTTGGATCTAAATGCACAACTTTAAAACGGGATAAAATACAGAGCATGTATTAAAAACACAATATGAATTTCCCACTGCTGTCAATGTGATTGGCTACACACACACACACACACATTTTTATTTTTCCTCAGTACGTCTTTCAGAAAGTGCAATATGAGTGGAGCTGGTGTCTATATGCACAGCATGAAAGCCGCATGCAATATGTGTTTTAAAATTAGAACTTGTATTAAAAACACAATATGAGTTTTCTGCCTTTAATAACTATCAGATTGATCAGTGACACACACACACACACACACACACACACAGACTGAGAGTTGTAATGCAGGCTGGAAGTCATTCGTATGTATAAGGAGGACCATCTAGACGAGTGAGAGCAGAATGTGAAATGCGTATATTTCAGGAGTTGTTGGAGTTTCTGGTTGTTTCTTCTTCTCCTCTGCTGCTGTGTGAGATGATGATGATGATGATGATGATGATGATGATTTCAATCTTGTATGTCCGGCCTCACTCAACACATGTGCTGCTGAACATGTGAGGGTGAAGCTGTCAGGAGAACTGTCTGGAAATGACAGAAAGAACAAAAGACCACCTCATATACAGCCTATTTTTAGGGCTTGAGGTGTCACATTATTTTCGTGACATTCAAGCACTTTGCACCTTACATTCGCAGTAGCTGCTACAGATGTGTGAAAAACATGCTCTTGTAGGTGTTATGCAAAGTTGTAATAAACAAAGAAATAAATAAATAATATATGGTAGTGGTAGTAGTAGTAGTAGTAATAATTATAATAATTGTTAATATGTTAATTATTTATGCATTACGATTATTAGCATCCATAATCAATAATAACAATAATAATATTTTTATTTTTTGGGGGGTGAATAGAGACATTTTTTGGTTAAAGTTTTTTAAAGTGTTGTTTTGACTTATTTATTTTTGGTTTTGTATGTGTGGCTATCATAGAAAATACATTGCTATTTAGATTAAATGCTGCTTAATAATAATAATAATAATGTTTTTTTTGGTTAATATTACTTAGTTGAGTAGAAATGTGCCGTTACTTTTCTAAGTGATCAGACTGACTGGCAATAATTAAAAATATGATTTAATTATATTAATGTTTGTATATTTATTATATTTTTATATTGCATTCTGTGTTGCCTGATTTTATTTTATAATAATAATATGTTATTGTTTTTTATTATATATAACTTATATGTTGATATTTATATTCATATTAATTAGTGAGTTGAATAGACAAGTTTTTATTTTGTTTTATTTTTATTATATTTTATTTTATTTTAATTTATTTCAGTTTAGTTTAGTGCCGCTTTAATAATAATAATAATAATAATAATAATAATAATAACAATAATATATTTTTAATTAATTTATTAATATTAATTAGTGAGTTGAGTAAAAATATGCCATTACTTTTCTAAGTGATCAGATTGACTAGCAATAAATAAAAATATTATTTAATGTTTATTTTATTTTATTTTATTTTATTTTACATGGCAGCTCATAAAAATTACATTTCTTTTCAAATTGAGTGCCGCTTTAATAATAATAATAATAATAATAATAATCCTTATTATTATTATTATTATTATTATTATTATTATATTATTTGTTGTCTGATTTTATTTTATTTTATTTTAACAATTAATTCTAATATTATTGTTGTTATTATTATAACAATTTTATTTATTATTTATTTAATTTTATTATGGGGTGAATTGGGACTTGATAATCCATGTAAGGCAAATTTGGTCTCTTCCTTTGCTTGTAATCATTGTTAATTTGTATGGCAGCTCATAAAGCAGACGTTTCTATTTAAATCCCCTCACGTACGTCGTGTCAGATCAAGCTCTCAATTTTACATTTGTTTCTAATGTTCTGCTAATACGTTTACCTCCCAAATCCTTTAAACGGCTCATCTGCATCACAAATCTCCTCTCAATCCGTATGTATTCATCTCATCTGCATTGAGCAGTCGAAAACGAGACGTTTAAGTTAATCGTGAACCTGCGATCAGCACCAAATGTTTTCTGTATGAATATGCATGGCGTGATTCACCGTGATTCATTGGTTGGAGTGAACAGGCGAGCGTTTGGCCCGATCGCGTGGCTCTGAGCTCAGACAGCCTGACCCGGGATCAGTGTTTAATCTGCTGGCGTTCCCGTCGGGCTTTGTGAGGATCTGAGGTCAGGTGCTGCTAAAGCCGCTCGCGGGAAGGATCGAACCCGTGTAAGCCGAGAGACAGACCGCTTCAGTTCGGCCTGAGTCGGTTCAGCGCTGCGGCGGATTACAGAGATCAGCGCTGGTGCGAGAACCGGACGGGACGGGACATTTCAGAGTTCATACCCGCAGAGAAACAGTAGATTAGCGCACTAATAACAAAGGTGTGTGTGTGTGTGTGTGTGTGTGTGTGTGTGTGTGTGTGTGTGCAGCGCAAACTCCTCCAAACCACCGAAACACACACTTCAGTGTGCAGGATTAGTTCAAGCAGGCAACGTTGTCAGCGAATTACTCAATAAAGCTGTGACTTTGTCATTAAAAGTGTGAAAATGTCATTTAAATGTGTGTATTTAGGATGCATAACAGGCTGGCATATTAACTTAAGGCCTTTTTTCATTTACTGTATTTCAAAAATGTTTAAAATATACAATTATCATAAACAAAAAATTTCAACAAATATAAGTTAAATACGACTTAACTATTTAAAAATGTATTTGAAATTAATATAATATAATATAATATAAATAGGAAAAAAAAAAACAACAACAGTTTATTAAAATAAATCTGAAATAAATTATAAATATTATTCAAGAAAAAAAAGGGGGGGGGGAAGTTAATTGCCAAGAATTAATTTTTTTAATTTACTATTATAGGACTGAAATTACTAACTGAATAAATAAAAATAAAAAAGCTTTCGTTTTACATTTTACTTTATTTTTATTGAAAATACAAAAAATAAACTAAACTTAAAATGAACTTTTAAAAATGAATAATTCTTTATATATAAGAAGATATTAGAATAAAAGCCAGATATTACAATAAAATAAAATATATTAAAATCAGAGACTAAAACCACTCTTTGTTCTATTATACTTTTTTATATTATTATTTTTTTTGTACTATTTTTTTATGTATTTGTGTGGCAGTGTTTATTTAATTATTAATATTTTTTTTTTTTTTTTATTTCATATATTAGATTTTATTTTATTTCTTTATTTCTTTCTATATTTTTAATTTATTTTTAATTTAATTTTATTTTTATTTTTTATTTTTCCAAATACTGATTTCAGTATCTGTTGCTGTTTGGTACTGACTTTTGATATCATGACAACATTAATTTGTTCTCATATTTTTATTTTATTTTATTTTATTTATTCATTTATTTATTTTCCGAACACTAATTTCAGTAGTTGCTGTTTGGTGCTGACTTTTGATATCATGACAAAATGAATTTGTTCTCATATTTTTATTATGCTGTTGTTTTGTTTTGTTTTGGATTTCCCCTCCAAATACTGAATTCAGTATTTGTTGCTGTTTGGTGCTGACTTTTGATGTCATGACAACGTTAATTTGTTCTCATATTTTTGTCCGTCTGTTGCAACAAGGTGTGTTTAGAAATGCATGACCAGTGGCGGTTCTAGACAAATTTTACTAGGGGGGCCAAGAAGGGGCCAGTGTTTAACCAGAGGGGCACATTAAAAAATGACAACAAATGATATTTAAAGATTATAAACTTTATTTTACTTTAAAATCATACAAACATTTATTATGTACAAGAGTGAGTGCAGGTGCAAAAGAGGTAGGGCCATAAAAAAATGATAAATACAGTACAGTACACATTAGTTCATGCACTGTGAACTAACATGAACAACTGTATATTTTTATTAACTAACGTTAACAAAGATTAACAAATACAGTAACAAATGTAAAAGTGTTACCAAGCTTTTAAACATCTCGAAACCAGCCATTTACAAACTTGATTTCATTATCAGTGTGAAAAACAAAAGTAACACGGTTATGTGCAAGAACAACAAGTCACTCACGAGATGAAATTGTTTCGCTTACCTTCGACTCTTGCAACAGGAGAAATGAATCGTAGCTCCTCTATCCAAGAGTAGTTAGTTGTTGCTGCGCTCTCATTCACCGAGCAGCGCCACAGTGTTTCGGTGCGCCGCTCTAATTTACCCGTGTAGAACGATGCGTCGCATTAGTTCCGCTTTTGGCGCTCGTGTGTAAAATCTTAATAAATTCATAATTGTTTTATTTGGTCAGCACGGGGGGGGCCACAGGGGTGGCCAGGGACATGTCTACAGAGGCACGGGCCTCCCTAGGCCTCCGTGTAGAACCGCCACTGTGCATGACCATGAATGAGATTTGAGAGTTGCAGATTTTGCATGAATCATGGCTTAATGTTAACTATAAAGCTTCTTCAAAACATCTTTTGTGTGAGGAAAGAAAGACATACAGTGGAAAAAAGGATGATTAAATGTCAGTTTTGATGTCTAGTTGATCTGTCGTTTCATGTGTGAGCGCTGAAATAAACACACAAATGCACGATCAATCCAGCACGAAGCCTCCATTCACCTTCTGCTCTGCCTGTAAGTTTATCTTCTGAGTTTCTCTTTCATTCTCTATTGATCAAGATCGCGCCGTCCTCGTGAGGTTACAGCGGACCGCTCGCGTTCGCTCGTCTTCAAACTCCTCAGACGGCGACTTAAAGCCACAGCGTCTTTGAAGTTAACGCCGATCTGCTTCTCTTGAAAGTTTACGTGAGCGAGAGCCGCCGGTTTCTTCTTCCTCTTCGGCACATTTGAGTGTAAATCGGCTTTATTAGCTCGTTCGCCGCACTTGTTTGGGCTTGGTCTGATTAGCATTCCTGTGGCGTTTTTGGCCCGTAGTGTTTTAAATGTTTAATTGGCGGTGCTGCTGTTGAGTGGAGTGATGAGGTTTTGATGATGGAGGTTAAACGTTATTAAAAGGCTGAACGATCGGCCACAGCTGTAGCAGATCTGTGTTTCTGAGAAGCCGCTTCTTCCCAGAATCAGGCCGCCGTCGCTCAAGTGTCGCGCTGCTTACTGATTTCAACAACTGGATATCCGGCGTCGCAGAAACCCAGAGCCAGGTGTTAAATGACTCTCTCTGTGTGTGAGTGTGTGAGTGTGTGTTTTGCACCATCTGTCATGTTATTACCAGTGTTTTGGATGTGGTTTCATGGTAATGAAGGTTCATATCTTTTGACCAATGAATTTTCGTGACTTTTCCGGTCATTTGGTCTCATTCACTAAACGTGTGTATGCACAAATTTGACAGATGTGACAGCTGTATTTTTCTTTTTCTGTATGCATCATCATCTTCTTCTTTTAATCTTGTTTTGTAGTCCGAGAAATGAGGAAAAATATTATTTTATTTATTTATTTATTTATTTATTTATTTTTTTTAATATATATTATTTTAACCTTTAGAAAATTTTAATTTGTCAACCTTTGTCAAGGTTAATGGTCAAGGAGGTCAGTAGGAAATATTTGCTTGATCATTTTGTTATTTTTATTTCTCATAAAAACAGGAGACAATATGTGCTTGATCATAGTTATTTATTCTTATAAAAAATTAATTATATATAAAAAAAACTTTTTTGAAAACTAATTGATCACTATCCTTTAAAAATACTTGATCATTTTATAATTTGTTTCTCATAAAATACAGAAAAAAATATATTTGAATGATCTTTTTTTTCACGTATTTCTCATAAAAATGTTAAGTTGTTTATAGTTACCATAAATTGCAGAAAAAATATTGCTTGATTATTGTCAGTTATATTTCTCATGAATTATAGGAAATTGATCATATTGTCCTGTTTATTTCTCAAAAAACAGGATGTAATGTTTGCTTGATCATTATTTATTAAAAATCAATAAATAAATACATAAATAAATAATAATAATAATTTGATCATTAAAAAAATCTCCTAAAATCTTTTTTTTTTTTTTCATTTATATTTCTAATAAATTATGGTGGAAAAAAATATTTGATTGACCATTGTAATGAAAAAATTGCTTCATAAAATACAGACTTTTTTTAAATAATTTGTCTCTTATACTTTTCATAAAATAAAATAAAAATGCTTAATCATTGTCCTGTATAGTTTTCATAAATTATAGGAAAAAAATATTTGCTTGATAATTTTGTCAGTTGCTTCTCATAAAATACTGAAAAAAAGAGATATATATATAATTTTTTTAATATATATATAATTTTTTTCTTCATCATTTTGTCTCATATACTTCTAATAAAATAAAAATGCTTGATCATTGTCATTTAGAAATTTCATACATTACAGAAAAAAAAATGATTGTTATCATTTATATTTCTCATAAATTACATGAAAAAAAATGATTTGCTTGACCATTATAATTTATATTTTTCATGAAGTAATGAAACAATTGCTTGATACTTTTGTCAGTTGCTTCTCATAAAATACTGAAAAACATATTTTTAAAATAATGTGTCTCTTATACTTCTCAGAAAATGAAATAAAAATGCTTAATCATTGTCATTTATAGTTTTCATAAATTACAGGGAAAAAATATTTGCTTGATAATTTTGTCATTTATATTTCTCATAAAATACAGTAATGTTTTTTTGTCTTATTAATATTTCTCATTGCACAACTTGATTGCTTGATGTTGTCATGTTTATTTCTTGTAATTTCTAGAATGAGATATTTATATATAACTTCTGTCATGTTATTACAAGTGTTTTGGATGTGGTTTAATCCAGGAAGGTTGACATCATTTCACCAGTGACTTGTCATGAGTTTTGGTGTGAGTGGGTTTGTGCGTGAACTCATGATCCGTCTCTCAGAAGTGCTGCTGTGTTTGTATTCTGTCATTGCTGTGTGACAGACATCATTCTTTCTGTTTGCTGTTGTCAGTCGTGTTTCTGAGGATGTTGCAGGTTTTGCGCTCGCCGCGTCTGAATGCTAACGCTGTTTTTCCCGCGGCAGGCGATGGTGGAGACGGTCAATAACCTGCTGCAGCCGCAGGCGCAGACGGTGTGGATGAAGCTCTCCAGCGCCGATCAGCTGCGCGCCGCCACCATGCTGCTGGACACCGTGGAACAGGGCGCCTTCGTGCTCGCAGACAACCTGCTCAAGACCGACGTCGTGCAGGAAAACACAGAAAACATCCGTAAGTCTCTCAGATGCTTTACTTGCAGCGCATTGAGTGCGTGTTCTTCACGCATTCATCATCAGCTCAACACTTGACCTTGCCGTTGGTGGCGTCTTGCTCTGCTGTTTGAGCTACAGGAACACAAATCACTGTTCAGATGAGTTTATCACAATCACACGTGAAAGATGACATGAAATCGTACATCTTATCTGTTATCTCATCTCTTATCTGTTGGTGTGTGGATGTTTTGTGGACTTCTCTTCAGATAAGAGTCAGAAATGAGGTGCTTAACCTGCAGAAAATATGAACTGTCAACCAACGATTATAAGAGCTCCTTTAAATTTGTATTTCTCTTATGAAAAAAAAGTTTCTTTTTCACATTTATATTTTCCAGAAATTACAAAAGAAAAAAGATTGCTTGATTATTTAGCAATTAAACGCTCAGAGTACAATGTAAAAATAAATAAATAAATACTTCAATGATTTTGTCATTAACATTTTCCTGAAATTACAGAAAAAAAAAAAAAAAAAACTTGCTTGGCAATTTTATAATTTGCTTGATCATTTTGTCATTAATATTTTCCATAAATGACACAAAAATGTTTGCTTGAACATTGTAATTTATTTTTCCATAAGTTACAGAAAAATATATTTGCTTCATTATTTTATGTATTGTTTATTATGTAAATCTGGATATTTGTCATTTATACATTCTATAAATTTTGGCATTAATAGTTATATATTTATAAATATTTATATAAATACAGAAAAAATAGAAAAAAAGCTTAATCATTGTATTGTATATTTATTTTTCAAAAGTAAAATAGAATAGAATATAAATTCTTGATCGGTGTCATTTATACTTCTCATAAATTACAGAAAATAAATTGCTTGATATTTAGTGAATTATATTTCTTATATATTACAGTCAAAATTGTGTGATCATTATGAAATTTAGATTTCCCATTAATTACAATCAATCAATCAATCAATAAAAATGCTTGATTATTTTGTCATTTACACCTATTTTTTTTTTTCATGGATTACAGGAGAAAATTTCTTAATCATTTTATTATATTTTTATTTTTTGAAAATTAGAAACAATCTTAATCATTGTCATGTATAATTACAGAAAAAGCTTGATATTTAATCATTTATATTTCTCATAAATTACAGAAAAAAATTGCTTGACTATTTTGTCATTTATATTTCTCATAAATTACAGGAAAAAAATATTTACTTAATCATTTTATTGTATATCTAATTTTCAAAAATTACAGAAAATCTTGATAATTGACATCTGTACTTCTCATAAATTACAGAAAATAAATTGCTTGATATTTTGTCATTTATATTTCTTATACTTTACAGTAAAATTTGCTTGATCATTTTGACATTTACGTAAAATTACAGAACATTTAAAAACATACAGACATTTAATAAATTACAGAAAAAAAAAATATTTGCTTGATCATTTGGTCATTTAAATTTCCCATAAATGACAGAAAAGAATTTGCTTGATTATTTTGTCATTTATATTTCCCATTAGTTACAAAAAATAATAAATAAATAATTGATTTTGGTACAGTTTGTTTCTCATGAATTACAAGAGAAAATTTCTATCATTTTATTGTATATTTATTCTCTCTCTCTCTCTCTCTCTCTCTCTCTCTCTCTAAAACGTAATCATTGTCATGTATAATTACAGAAAAAGCTTGATTTAATCATTTATATTTCTCATAAATTGCAGAAACAAATTGCCTGATCATTTTACCATTTATTTTCTTCATAAATTACAGAAAAAAAAAAAAAAAAAAAAAAAATATTCGCTTAAATATTTTGTCAGTCAACTCAATGCTGTCAGCACTATAGTTTGTGTAAAAATTAAGAGTATAAAACATTTTCCATCCTCCAAATTGTCACTTCTAGGGCGTTACAACAAAAAAAACATGGGATTTGTACATCCAATGTGTTAAAAAAGTGAAGTGACACCAGAGCGAGCCTTATCCATGGAAAGCGTCAGACCGTGTGTTTTTTCATTCTGATCGTGTTGCCAGAAATCGGCAGATCCCGGCTATCAGCGGCGTCCATGATCCTGAGCGTCCCTGATACACACCGATAAACCTGCTTTCATCACAGATAACCTCATATCAGCGCCGCGCCACCGTTAGCACACGCGTTTGACTCCTTTACGTTGCGAATCGTGTTATTTCATTCACCGGAAGGTGTAATTAAGCGCTTTCAAACGAAAGGCTGAGTGAGCATATGCTCCGAGCGATAATTTACCGTCGTTTACGACGCGTTTCTCAACCCGCAGAGGAGTCGGACGAGACGTTTTGAGGACGCCCACGCTTTTCCGTCCCGCTCGCATCTGTTTGCGGATATCACGGTGTGAATGTCAGCATTCCCGAGATCAGGCTGTTGTGGGATTGTGTGTGTGCGCGCGCGTGTGTATATTCCTCCGGGATGAAAGCGGATGCATCTCCCGTTCCTAAAGACGGGGATTTAAGGCGGTCTGGCTGCCATGGAAACTCCAGAATGTAGGTCTGCCGTCTCTCTGCGGAGATGCTCGCATTTTGGGAATTAATAAAACAGAATTTATCGTGTCTGGCATGCGATTTATCCTGATATTAAGGGATCCGGAGCTCGGCTCCGCGGGGGGAGGGAGTCCCTCCGACAAACTTTTTACGAGGGTTATTTTATATCCTCCGTGCAGCGCGACGATTAATCTGCGGGCTCTGACACCTTTAGCAGACCTTCAGGCCCTGTTTGATGGGGTTAGTTTGCAGCGTTATACGGTTTGTTTGGCCCGTGGGGCCGCTGAGTCCGTCACCGGCACCGGCGAGCCGAAAAGCAGCCTTCGCTTAAAGGAATAGATCAGCCGAAATTGAAAAGTTTACATACTCTCGTGTCATTTCAAACCCGTGTTGTATTCTTTCTTCTGTGGAACACACAAGGAGATGCTGCTTTCCATAATACAGCGGTACAAACAGGTTTTCTCTCAGAAATTCACAATTACAAAGAAATGACAAGTAACACATTGAATTAAATGTGAAGTTTTGAAGTAGAAAGACTGAAATAGTAAAACTTATTCCAGGAATCTGTTTTATTTACTTTGCTTTTGTGAGGAACGTAGTGAAATGTAAAAAAATAATTATCTGACATGTGCAACAAACAATGACATTTGATGTTTAACGTGGCAAGTAAATCATGTAAAGGTGCTGTTTGCAATCGAGGCTCAATGGAAAAATAAGGCAAAACTAAATTTTAAAATAAAATGAAAAAAAGATCATTTCAAACATGATAGTACATTTTTAGCACTCTCTAGTGTTTTCTTGTAAAAAGTGCTCTAATAATTTTTATTTACAACTTCGAATTGTTTTTTTTCTTCAGTGTACAGTTGAGGTCCAGTGTTGTCGGTGTGACTTTTGTGCTTTATTTCAAGCTTTTTGAAGAATGGTTGTGTGAGGAGCACAGTGAAATATAAGAATTATTCATCCGAGATGTGCACAAAACAATGATGTTTTATGTTAATCCTGACAATATGGATCTGAAGTGCTGTTTGCAACCCAGGCTCATTGAAAAAACTACATTTCTCCTAAATAATAAACATGTACGTATTATTCACTTTAATTTTCAGCTAAAACGAACACTAGTGACAGTAAAACACCAACAAACTTTATTCCTTTATATACACATTATGATTACGTGGCAGGTTATTAATTGATAAAGGTTGTTCGTTCCTTGTAGAATGTACAGCATTTCTGATGTAGTAAACTTGCTCGGTAGCTCACCCGGTACAGCATTGCATTGTGATGTAAAATGCTCTGGTATGAGTCGCGTAAAACACAAATCATGACGAAAGAGATCAACGACTTGTGGTGTGTTCATTTCAAAGAAAAAAGACTGAAATAGGGTTTTCTTGTAAAAAGTGCTCCAATAAGTTTTTTTTTTTTGTTTGTTTTATAACTTTGAATAGTCTTTTTTGCACTGTACAATCAAGCTCCAGACACTGTATGAGGAACATATTGAAATGTAAAATGATGCAAAAACTACATTTCTGCTAAATAATACAACATATAATTCACTGCAATTTTCAGCTGAAATGAACACAGCAGTGGCAGTAAACAACAATTTTTATTCTTTAGCACACAAATTATGATTGCAGGGGCAGATTACTGATTATTAAAAGACATATTTTCACCTAGTTTCATGCACAATACTATATTATGAGCTCAAAACACATTTACCATAATGCATGATTTGTAGACTAACCTTTTGACTAACCTTTTCTGATGTAGTAAACTTGCTCGGTAGCAGCATTGCATTGTGATGTAAAGTGCCCAGGTATGAGTCCTGTAAAACACAAATCATTTGGTGTGTGTTTATTTCAAACGCAAAAGAGCATTTTTTTAGCTTACAACCAGAATTGTCATTGGAAATTTCAAGTAAAAAGACTGAAAAAGCATTTTCTTTAAAAAAAAAAAAAAAAAAAAAAGTGTTTCAACAAGTTCACAATGTCAAATAGCCTTTTTTCCAGTGTACAAACAAGCTCGAGTATTGTCCATGTGACTTTTGTGCTATTTTCCAAGCTTTTTGAAGACATGTTGTATGAGGAACATAATGAAATGTAAGAATTAATAATTCAAGATGTGCAAAATCCAATCCAATGATGTTTTATGTTAAACCTGGCAACATGGACCTGAAGTGCTGTTTGCAACCCAGGCTCATTGGGAAAACTGCATTTCTGCTAAATAATAGAACATGTACATTAAATTCACCACACTTTTTAACTAAAATGAACAGCTACAGGGGCAGATTATTAATTGATATGGACTTATTTTCATTCAGTTTCTTGCACAATACTATGTTATGAGCTCAAAACACTTTTATCGTAGTGCATGACCTGTAAACTAAGCATACTGATGTTTATCAAGCATTTAGAGCATTATCAGCTCTATATATCAGACTTTTCTGACTTAGTAAACTTGCTCGGTAGCGCACCCGGTAAGAACTAAAATACGAGTCCTGTGAAACACTAGTCACAACAAAACAGCTCAAAGACTTGTAGAAACAAGCTAAAATGACATGGTTGCTCCAGTATGTGTTTTTATCACGTTTATTGGTTAGGGTTAGGTAACTTGGACTAATTTCGAAACAGCTGCAATGCATACAATAACAAACGTAAAACATTCATCTGATTCAGATAAAACATGCTTTTAGTACCACTCACTGGGCATTTCCCTAACTGCAAGATGCAACGTAAAATCATCTTTTTAGAAATTAGCTTTTTTCAAATGGCCCTGGTTTGTTTGTTTGAATGCACACAAACATAAAGCAACAGAAATATTAATGACTTAAATGTTTGGTCACACAAAGCCATGATACAGCTCCACAAGACTTGGACCAGCATTTAAGCTAGTTCTGTTTTTGTTCATTTTGAAGCTCAACACCCCTCTGAATGTTCCTCAGATTATCTCCTTTTGTATTTCACAGAAGAATGTCAGTCAGACGGGTTTGCATTATCATTTTCATACGGACTACCCCTTTAAGGCGACGCAGAGCGCCAACATCGCGCCATGTGGGGAATCGAGAGGAGATTAGCGGCGTTGCCATCTGATGATAGTGTTGATGACACAGTTGTTTGGGGAAATAAAAGCCTGTTTGTGCGTGAGAATGGATGCTCGTCTTTTGCCAACTTACCCTGAAGTGGTTGTTATCCTCCTCCTTCGGTTTAATATAATGCGCTTTAAAAAAAAAAAAAAAGGCACGCCGTTGTATTTAGATTTCTCTCTTTTTGATGGAGAGCGTGTTTGTCCTCACGCTCATAATCTGGCGAGCAGATTTTGGGCGATTAACGTGTTATTTAAACCGGCTTTTGATTTCTCTGGAGGCACAACAGCGTCTCGGCCCGCTGTTTGCAGTCTTAAGCTTTTCACCGCGACGCTAGAAGAATGAAAAAGTATTTCCTGCAAGCTATAGTCATCTGGTTCTGCCCACCGCTCTTTATCGCTCTCCTTTGTCCCGTCGGCGACAAAAAGAGGGCCCGCGCCGCCCGCCGCCGAACGAGAGTCTCCTTTGGGATTTTTAATGCTAATTTCGGTTTGATAAGTGTTTGTGTAAATGCCAGGGGATTTTGCGGCTGACTTCTTTTCAGGTTTTCTGAAAGCATGTTTATGAATGCCCGAAATCAGACTGCAGGCCTGGCGGTGATGCAGTGAGTCAGTGCATTCATACTTTGATTAGAGAGCGGCGCTGAATCACTGTTGAAATCTCAGACGGCGTGAGATGCTTTGATTTGTGCAAACAGCACAGCAGGAGTTTCGTTCTTTGTTTGAACTTTTTTAAACCCCAGATTCTACGCAAGCGTGTGACGCAAATGCTTCCACGCGAGCACGATGTCGTGCTTCCTTGCGTTTTAAAATGTGCGTTCTCTTTCACTTCCACCACTGTCATGAAGGAGCACTGACTGAGAGAAAAGTATAAAAAGAAGTAGAAAAGTGGTCAGTGTGAACAGAAAGCAACAGGGCGCTCTTGTAACAGACAGCTGTGACAGACTTCAAGTATCACCTCTGCTGAAATGGCTGCAATTCGGTCAAATAAACCTGTTTCCGAGTAAGTTTGGCCTTGCCGACCTATTGCTATGAGAACAACTGAGATGAGTTTGGAGGAACTGAACGATCCAGATCAAGTCAAGATTTTCATTGAATTGTGGTTTAAGTTTCTCAAACAGCATGCTTTTATGGCTTCGGAAGATTTGGAAAATTGCACACAAGTGGGATGGAGCACATATAGTCCTCATTTACTTTCATTATACTGTCATATACTCTGTCAACTCTTTCACAGCATTGCGAGAAGAACTGTGCGCTTGTCATGCAGTGTGTGGATTGTTATTCTGGCCTAACTGTGTGTGTGTGTTTGTCTTTGTTCAGAGCTGGAGGTGGCGAGGATGAGCACGGACGGAAATCTTCCCGATCTGAAGTTTCCACAGACGGGAGGCCAAGGGAACGCCATCCACCTGTCAGCCAACACCCTCAAACAACACGGAAGAAATGGTACAGACACAACACAGCGGCAGACACGGGTTATGGGACGGTCATGTGTGACGCTAGCTAAATCTAAACTCAGCTAAAAAAAAAAAAACATATTTTATTTCAACTAGTTGCCAATACAAAATGTAACATTTTCATTTAATGAAGTAGTTTAGAAGTACTAAAATAACTACAAATAAAGTAAAATCAAAAACTTAAACAATAAAAAAATAATTTCACAATAACAGAAAAAAAAAAAAAAAAAAAAAAAAAAAATATATATATATATATATATATATATATATATATATATATATATATATATACTTATTTATTTCAACTAGTTACACATGCAAAATTGATCATTTTCATTTTGAAGAACTAAAATAACTACAACTAAAATAAAATAATAAAAAAAACTTAAACTTGTTTTATTTTCAACTAGTTGCCAATACAAAATGTAGCATTTTCATTTAGTAAAGTAGTCTAGATGTGCTAAAATAACTACAAATAAATAAAGTAAAATAAAAAATGTAAACCATACAAAACAATTTAACAATACTTGAAATAAAATAAAAAAATACTTTAAGAATGTAGCTTATTTTATTTTAACTAATTGCCAATGCAAAATTTAACATTTTCGTTCTAAAGTACTAAAATAACTAAATTAAAATAAAATAAAAAAAAATTAAACTTATTTTATTTTAACTAGCTGCCACAACAAAATGTAGCATTTCATTTAGTAGTTTAGAAGTACTAAAATAACTACAAAGAAATAAAGTAAAATCAACAACTTGAGCCATAAAACATAATTTAACAGTAACTGAAATAAAATAAAATATATTTTAAAAATCAACTTATTTTATTTCAACTAATTAGCTATGCAAAATTGATCTGTTTCATTCTGAAGAACTAAAATGACTAAACCTGAATAAAGTAAAACTAAAAATTAAAACTTAAAAAAAAACTAGACATTAAATGAAATCAATTATTTAAGAGATACAAAAACTGTCATTGCAGCATTTTGTTCTTTCATTTAAAGTTGAATTGCTAAAATAACTAAAACTAAATAAAGTAAAACTAAAACTGAATGTTAAAACCATAAAAAATAAACATTACATTAAATTAAATAATATATAAAAAGTTTATGCTTTAAAAATAAAGAATTTTAATATTTTATTTATAAGCATTTCTTATTTTAATTTAGTTTATGTTAAAGTAGTAAAATAAGTATAACTAAGAAAAGTCAAACTAAAAAGTAAAACCGTAAAATAAATGTTAACTGAAATGAAACAAACAAACAAAAAAAATTTTTTAACAAGTTGCATTTTTCCTTTTAATTTAATTTAAGTTGAAGTACTAAAATAACTACAACTAAAATTTAAGAAAACTATATAGACATTTATAAAATAAATGCACAACAAAATGTATTAAAATTTTAAAATTCAAAATAAAAACTGAAACTATTTAAATATACTGGTACATCAGTGATACTAAAAACTAATGCCACTTCCATTCTCTGAAACTCTTTTCCATTTCCAACATCCTGCCTGGCGAAATATAACAGAGAACTAATAAGTGTAGATCTTCCACACTTATTCCCATTTTATGAACTGGTTTCCTTCATCAGAGGTTGTCTTCCCACCACCAAACGCTTTTTACCGTCAGCAGGAATCACAAAAAATTTTGTTTTGTGTTCTTGTGAGTCGGTGATCCAGACGCGGCGGGGGGTTATTTTTCATTTCTTTTCACGAAAAAAAGCAAGCGAGACGTGAAAATAACGAGCAGAACTGTAGCTCTGTCAAAGGAGGCAGTAAAGTGCTAATGACATTTCAATAAAGCTGAATCAAATCGACTCTGCGGTTGGATTTTTTCCTCCCTTTTTCTCGCTGCTCACCCGAAACCTTTGTGGCTCTCGGTAAATGCTGCTGAGAGGAACAAAGCATTATGGGTATTATGTATTCATTACGTGATCTACCGAATCCCATCTAATCAAAGCTCAAATTATTTCACTTCATTGCTCTTTTCCTCTAATATAACGCCTGAAACGGGGCTTCGATCAGCTTGAGACGGTGTCTGCTCGCTCTCTATGATGTGGTAATGAAGAGGCTTTTTAGTGAACTCTAAAAAAAAAAAAAAAAAAAAAAAACGCCCCGTCAGGCCATGTTCAACAGCACATTTAACAAGTTTTGCCTTGTTATTCTGTCGCTTTAGGCTTTTTAAAAGCTTTCTCCCAAACGAGCTCCCCTCCGATTGCTCACACTGTCAAAGAAATTAACTTTTCCATAAAGGACCAATATTTGTGCACTTAAAGTGATTTACAGGAGCTTTTTTACCTTTTCTGAGACAGAGTTTTTCTAACCTTGTAAGAAAAGTAAAATATGCATCATCTTTGATGTCAAATTCTTCAATGCAATTAATAAATTAATACATTTACCAATCAAATTTAGTCTGGATCAATAAAATCCATCTTTGCATGTCAGAGAAGGCACAGGAAATGCATATGAAGTATCTTTAGATTGACAGTAATGTTTACATTTAAAAAAAAAGAATAATATTCAACAAGGATGCATTATATTGATGAAAAGTAACAGTAAAGACATCTATAATGTTACAATAGATTTCTATTTCTAGATTTTGTATTCATCTAAAAATCCTGAAAAATAAAATATATTACAGTTTCCACAAAAATATTGGCTGTTTTCAACATTGATAATAATCAGAAATGTTTCTTGAGCAGCAAAACTGCATATTAGAATGATTTCTGAACAATCATGTGATGCTGAAGACTGAAGTAATGGTGCTGAAAATGCAGATTTGTTCACAGAAATAAATGACATTTTAACATAGATTGACACAGAAAACAGGTATTTTAAATTAGAATAATATTTCACAATATTACAGTTTTCTCTGCATTTTTAATCAAATAAACGCAGCTTGGTGAGCAGAAGAGTCTTTTTTCAAAAACAAAAAATAATGAATTTAATGCAGCTCATAAATGGCATGAATGCATTTACACTACAATAACATATATAATAGACTTTTTAAAAAAACGTCTTCAGTATAGAAATAATAAAAGATATTTCTAAATATGAAACAAGTCTTAATGAGAGAGTCGTTGAATCATTGACTCACCTGATTCATTCAAAAACACATTAATTCAGTAACAAAATAACACTGTTTCACTGTGATTTTGTGTTGAGCTGTTTTTGCTTGTGAAATAGATCAAAACAGGCAATCTTGTGTCTAAAGAAACTTAATATTAACATTTTGGCATTGAAATGCATTGAAATGTCACTAAAATGCATTGAATTTGCAGTCATGCCGGTATTTGGGAAAAGCTGGACTCTAGCACGTGTGATATGTTATAAATATTAAAAACAAACTCAAACAGGGCCTTTTTTGCCAGCTCAGATTTGGAGGCATTTTTATTCATTTTGGAGGCATTTATTTGATTCCCTCAAATGTAAAGATTTTTACAGCTTCTTTTGATTAGCCAAATACTTCTAAATGAACTAAAACAACTGATATTTGTCATAATAATGCTGAATAAATTCATAATGAAGCTAACAGCTGCTCTCTTTCTGTCTGTCTCTCTTTCAGGTGAGATCCGGATGGCGTTTGTCCTGTATAAGCATCTGGGTTCGTATCTGTCCACGGAAAACGCCAGTATGAAGTTCAGCAGCGAGACGTTAAACACCAACTACTCTGTCATCGTCAACTCTCCCATTATAACGGCGGCCATCAACAAAGACAGTAACAAAGTGTACCTGTCCGACCCCGTCATATTCACCGTGAGACATATTCAGGTACGGAGCCGTGCGGTTTGTGTAGGGTTCATTCTGGGATTTGTTGTCGAAATGAAAAATCATTTTTCCAAGGAAATTCCTTATCTGGAATAATCATGCTGGTCTGTGAATGTGTGTGCGTGATTGTTAGTTGAGGAGGTGCTGAATGAACGGTTGCTTTAACAGTGGGTCCCTTAGTCACACCACCAGTATTTATGCCTGAATTACGTTTCTCCAAGCATTTAATTAAAACACACACAAAAAATAACACACAAACTCTGCCTCAGCCATGATTAGACAGGTTAGGAATCTGAGCCCGCAGAACTCATGCAGATTTCCACAGAATCACAGTCCTGCATGTGTGTTTATCATAAATTGTCTAATTTCATAATACTTTTAGCCACCGGTAAGAGTGATAGCAGCTTCTTTTAACGCATTTTACTGAGTTTAAATCCATTTTGTAGAATTTTATAGTTTTTTTTTTTCCTCAAAAAATGCAGAAAATGATTCCGTCTGGGTCAAATATAATCTGGGTCAAAGTCAATTTTAGGTGGAAAAATGTTTTGAAAATGATCCCAATGATATCACTTGTCTGTGTCATTAACGTTATAGTTGTAGTGTGGACTGAAAGTAAAGTTTCATTTTCATTTGATTAAAAGATCAATTCAATTAATGTTTAATGCCTTCATTTGATTACCAGAAAAAATAAATATATTCACAACAGAGAATTTCTGGGGACAAAAAAAGCAAAAGAAATCACAGATTTTAAGTTTAAAATTTTTTTATAAAAATAAATAAGTAAATAAATAAACAAACAAACCGAAATTTCATTGGGGTTAGTTAAATAACTTGCAAAGTTTCTCAAGTCAATAAAATCAAAAGTGTTAGCAGATATTAAGCAGACAGTCTATTAATACTAACAGCCAGCTGACATGTAGTTACAAAATTGCTATAGGTAGTAGAATAACCCAAGTTATATACAGTCAAACCAAAAATTATTAAGACACTAGATATTATTTTTGATATTTATTTTAGGGCTGTCAAACAATTAATCACAATTAATCGCATACAAAATAAAAGTTTGAGTTTACCTAATATACACTGACCAAAATTATAAACGCAACACTTTTGTTTTTGCCCCCATTTTTCATGAGCTGAACTCAAAGATCTAAGACTTTTTCGATGTACACAAAAGGCCAATTTCTCTCAAATATTGTTCACAAATCTGTCTAAATCTGTGTTAGTGAGCACTTCTCCTTTGCCGAGATAATCCATCCACCTCACAGGTGTGGCATATCAAGATGCTGATTAGACAGCATGATTTTTGCAGAGGTGTGCCTTATGCTGGCCACAATAAAAGGCCACTCTAAAATGTGCAGTTTTTTCACACAATTTCGCACAATGCCACAGATGTCACAAGTTTAAAGGGAGTGTGCGATTGGCATGCTGACTGCAGGAATGTCCACCAGAGCTGTTGCCGGTGAATTGAATGTTGATTTCTCTACCATAAGCCGTCTCCAAAGGTGTTTCAGAGAATTTGGCAGTACATCCAACCGGCCTCACAACCGCAGACCACGTGTAACCACACCAGCCCAGGACCTCCACATTCAGCACCTTCACCTCCAAGATCATCTGAGACCAGCCACCCAGACAGCTGCTGCAACAATCGGTTTGCATAACCAAAGAATTTCTGCACAAACTGTCAGGGAAGCTCATCTGCATGCTCGTCGTCCTCATTGTGGTCTTGACTGAATCTCAACAGTTTATAAGTGTAGAGGAACAAGCCGAAACTGATCGACACACTAATCGATGGCACAAACAGGGAGCAAGACCCAAAGGCACTCGAGACATCAGATTGTCACGAGTATCTCGTATTGCTGCGGTAGCATCCTCTACCCCAGATATGGCTAAGACAAGGCTTGTAAAAACTGGTATTTTACCACCTCCTATACAGCTTGAGAACAGATTTGAAGCACTAATGAGTGTGGGTGAGGAATCCCCAAATGTGATTGAACATAAATCGTATGAGCCAGCAGCTAGCATCGCTACAAACAGGCGCTCAAGGTCGAGCAGACAGTGGCATTCAGCTCAGAGCGCAGCCGAGCCCAGGACTCTGGTAGTGGGTGACTCCATTATCAGAAATATCAGTAGCAGGACTACAACTACATGCTGCTTTCCTCAAGCAACCGTCTCTGATGTGAACAAGGAACTTCGGGAACATCCTAATGAAGCACAAGACTGCAAATCGAATCATCATCCATGTGGGGAAGAATGATATTCGGAAAGAGCAGTCAGAACTCCTGAAGAAGGATTTCAGAGAACTCATCGAAATATTTCGAAGACTTGAAGTTCAGCCGTTCATCAGTGGACCACTCCCAGCAAGGGGAACTAACATGTTTTCACGGTTGCTTGGGCTGAATACATGGCTACAAAGAACCTGCAGTTTAAAAGGAGTCAACTTCATCAACAACTTCAGTCTTTTGTGGGGCCATAGACAACTGTTTAAACTGGATGGCCTCCACCCAAACAAACTTGGTGCAAGAGTGCTAAAGGACAATATCTACTTTTCACTCCGTCATCCTTCAGTGGAGTGTGCCAGTCCACCCAACATGAATAACACACACACCTGGACAAAGTATGAGTGACCACAGGACTTCAAATCAGCTTCTGAGTCATCATGTGGTCGAAACATCCCACAAGGACACTGACAACGCTAAACAGCCACAACAAGCACTGCTCATGGACACCATCCTGGCTGAGCCCTGCCCACAGAGCTCATCACAGACAGACTGTGACGTACTACAACAGCTCCAAGACTCAGCGCCGAAGGACAACTTTCTGCTAAACAGCCAGGGAAGCCAGGACAACATATTTCAGCCACCGGAAACACCAGAGTCACAGCCCCGCTCACCAGACACATTATCCCTCTCTCCAGCATCTCCACTTCTAAGCTTCTCACAGAAAATGGAGGAACTAGTATATGCTGGAACCAGACTCTCCCACTCTTTTGCAGCAAGCCCCCAGATGTCAACTAAAAAACTGCGGGCACCACAACCGCCAAAGCCTGTGGGCCCAGCTCGCCCTCCTCCTCCTTTGAGAGCTCTCCGGCCACTGCCACAACGCCAGTTGTGGTCAAACAACTAAAAACCAAGTCAACATTCGATGGTGTCTGGCACTTTGGAGAGGTGTTCTCTTCATGGATAAATCCCGGTTTTCACTGTAGAGGGCAGATGCCAGACAGCGTGTATGGCGTCGTGTGGGTGAGCGGTTTGCTGATGTCAACGTTGTGGATCGAGTGGCCCATGGCGGCTGTGGGGTTACGGTATGGCGTATGTTATGGACAACGAACACAGGTGCATTTTATTGATGGCATTTTGAATGCACAGAGATACCGTGACGAGATCCTGAGGCCCATTGTTGTGCCATTCATCCACGACAATCACCTCATGTTGCAGCATGATAATGCACGGCCCCATGTTGCAAGGATCTGTACACAATTCCTGGAAGCTGAAAACATCCCAGTTCTTGCATGGCCAGCATACTCACAGCATACTTGAGCATGTTTGAGATGCTCTGGATTGGCGTATATGACAGCATGTTCCAGTTCCTGCCAATATCCAGCAACTTCACACAGCCATTGAAGATGAGTGGACCAACATTCCACAGGCCACAATCAACAACCTGATCAACTCTATGCGAAGGAGATGTGTTGCACTGCGTGAGGCAAATGGTGGTCACGCCAGATACTGACTGGTTTTCGGACCCCCCCAATACAGTAAAACTGCACATTTTAGAGTGGCCTTTTATTGTGGCCAGCCTAAAGCACACCTGTGCAATAATCATACTGTCTAATCAGCATCTTGATATGCCACACCTGTGAGGTGGATGGATTATCTCGGCAAAGGAGAAGTGCTCACTAACACAGATTTAGACAGATTTCTGAACAATATTTGAGAGAAATAGGCTTTTTGTGCACATCAAAAAAGTCTTAGATCTTTGAGTTCAGCTCATGAAAAATGGGGGCAAAAACAAAAGTGTTGCGTTTATAATTTTGGTCAGTGTATGTGTGTGTACTGTGTATAATTAAAAAAAAATCTTCATACAGTGGACTACCAGTAAAATTGATAAAAATTTGGGACCAAAAATTATGCTTAAGTGTTTTTTTTCTTTAATAACTTTAATTTTCTTTAATTTTCTTTAATCTTTAATTTCCACAGTTGAACTCTGAGTTTTTTTCATATTTTATTACCTTTTTGAAAGCTATAGCGAATAAACTCTGAGAATGTGAGAAATGTTGAAGGTGTCTGAATAAATGTAGGTACTGTATAATAAACAGAACAATACTGTGCATTAATGTGGACACTAATATAATTATCATGAGAGTTATCTTTATAGTTATCATTCCTGTTGTGAGTGGGCACTTAAGTACAGTTAATCATTATTACAGAAAGAATATACTGAAGTGCAAAATTAATTTAGTGTTTTCAGATGCTCCATGTGCATGTTAACAGCAATTAAATGAAAATGTATTATAGGTGAGATATATTAAATGCAATTAGCTGAACGTTAGAGAACTTAAGTATATATGAATATGTAATTTCATAATTACTTCTATTGCCTTGTAGTTAAAATGGCTCGTCAAATCATCCAATTGTATTGTTATCATCCTTTCTGCAATTTCATGATTGTTGAAACATAGTTGTGCTGGCTAAAATCTGTCAATTCCCTCACCACAAGCATTTATGTGTGAATTATTTTTCTCCAAGCACTTTATTGAAACGTACCCAAAAAATGACACACTCACAGAATCTCTGCCTCCAGGCTCGATTAGAGCTGGGGACGTGATCTCCTGTTTGTGTGTGCAGGATTCACTCGTGGGAGAAAGATATCGGCAGATCCACCAGGAATCTGCAGATTTCCACAAAATACCAGCAGCCAGACGCCCAGAGTGTCTGCTTCTTATAGATTTTGGCTAATTTGATAATGCTTTAGCCAAGAGTTAGAGTCTCGACTCCAGAGTTTAAATCCATTCCTTAGAATTCTTATTTCTATCATTATTTTTTTTCCCTCCGAAATGCAGAAAAACATTCTGTCTGGGTTGAATATTGTAGTTTAGAGGTCACAGCGTGGAATGGAGGCTAGATAGTTTGATGATATTAAATTGATCTGTATTTTCTTACCCTTGTAAAAATAAAAAAAGGGGGGAAGAAAAGAAAAGTGCACTTCAGTACTTAGAAAATAAATAATATACTTTAAAAGAACATACTGAAGTGTGAACTGAATGTAATGTTGAGATAATAATGAGATACTACATGTTAGAATCAGCTGTAATTTGTATAGTTTACATTTTAAAGTTTAGTAAATTGTTAAGTGTTTAGTTTGTTTTTATAACTTGTGTGTGTACAACTTGTGTGCCAGTCAAATGAGCGCCAAAATTTGGCTATGTTTTCTTGCTGAAGGGCACAGGTTATTTATATGACAGTTATTATAATGGGTTTATGTGAAGATTGTTGTAAGTTCACTTAAATTACAAGTCTAATAAATGTTAAACTGAGAGCTCTCAATTATACTGTAATGTTGAATGGGTATCAATGGTTAAATATAAGGAAAAAATTCATAGAGACATCAGTTGGTATCAGTGATACTTGCCTTCAGTCATAAAAAAAAAAAAGATGGCATTAAAGAAATATCAAAAATATACTTCCTTTATGTTGTTTCTACATTAATTTGAATGTGAAATGATTGCAATATAAAAGTATAATTAAAAATGTTAGGTCGGATTAATCATAATTAATTTCAGAAAAAATGTGCAATTATTATTATTATTATTATTTTTTTTTATCAATTGACACCACTATATATATGTATATATAATATATATATAGCATTTCTATTTTAGCTTTTTGTTTTGTTTTATTTTTCATTTTTTAGCACATCAGCCCTGGTAAAATAATAATAATAATAATAATAATAATACATTTAAAATGTATTTTATACTAAGTATATTTTAGACTTACTAGTATAAAAGTTGTAATTCAATTTTATTTGGAGTACTACTTGTGCACAATGCATATTTCTTATTTTTAAGCCAAAAATGTGTTTTAATGTCACTATTGATGAGGATTGTGTGATCTTTTAAATAATATTGGTTTTTAAATGCAAGATATTTAACGTGTACCGAAAGTATACTTGAAATATTTCCACTTTAGCACAATCACATATACTTAAGTATACTTATACTTAAATACTAAAAGTACAATTGCAGGTTATTTTAAGTGTATAACATGTAAATGTATTTGTAGTATACATAGCATGAAAAAAATGTATTTCAAATACATTTTAGTATATTTATTTTTCACTATGGAGGTAAAACTAAATTAAAATGTTACATTTTAACATTTGGTAACTAGTTGTTTATATATATATATATATATATATATATATATATATACATATATAAACTGGTTTTCAGACACTTAATTGCTTTTTAATTGCAGGTAATTTGTTAAAATTTATTATAGTTGAAAGTTCTATTAAATTTTGTTAGATAAACTATTTACATTGACATTATTTAACATTAACATTAACTGAAATATAACAACATATATTTCAAGAAATAAACATTTTAAACGTTTTAAAAAACATTTGCAAAAAAAATTATCAAGCTACTCACGTGATGTACTAAAATAACTGAAAAAAAAAACCTGGCTTAAAAGAAAATAATTGTTAACTAAAATAAAATAAAATATTTTAAAAATACATTTATAAAAATTACATTTATATAAACTTTGTTTTATTTAATGCAACATTTCTCAGTTTAATTTAGTTTAACTTGATGTACTAAAGTAATTGATACATTTTAAAAATACATTTAAATTTTAGTTAAAGTTTTAATGTACGTTTTTTTTTTGTTTTTTTTTTTTTGATACTGTGACTCCATTTCAAAAATGTAAAAATAATGCAATAAAAAGTACTAAACAAAACAATTTAGCACTTTTGGACTCAATTAAATAGGACTTAAGTACATCTTTAAATGTAATTTCATAATTGCTTCTTTTGTCATTGACATTTGGTTAAAATGGCTCATCCATCCTGCACTTTCACAATCAGTGAAATCATGCTGGTTAAATCCTTTGGCAAGTTTTGCGAAAGCTTTTGAACCCTGAGTGTCGTTTTTATTCTTGCCCATGTTGTGTGTTTGCTTTCCTCTCTGACGCAGTTTGTTCTTCCTCCTCTTCCAGCAGTCAGAGGAGAATTTCAACCCCAACTGTTCGTTCTGGAGCTACTCGAAGCGCAGTATGACGGGCTTCTGGTCGACCCAGGACTGCCGGCTGCTGGGAACCAACCGAACGCACACCACCTGCTCCTGCACACACCTCACCAACTTTGCTGTGCTCATGGCTCACGTGGACGTGAAGGTAGAGACGCCCTTAAACACATCTGTCCCAGATATAAACATCAGACGTTCATCTGTCAGCGCATCAAAACACTGCATGCCGAAATTGTTTGTAAAACCATTTTTGCACTCGCTTCAATGCAACAATTGACACATTGCAACAATTATGCATGTTTTACAAACGAACAGCAGTATTACGAACACCTCAAATATGTAATATATCTTATTAAAGGGTTTCTAGTTATTTAGCATGGTGCAAACCAGCAATCCACTCTATGAAAACGTGAAACACTTAAAGCTATTATGTATAATGAATTATAAATAGTTGTAACCAAAGTTAAAATGCATTATAGTGTTGGAAATCTGAAATTGGTTGTTTATCGTGTGTTTTAATGCTTTATACTTTCTAAAAGTGTAACAATGAATAAATAAGTGTTGCAACATATTAGAATTTAGATTTTAACTATTAATGAGATAATGTAATGCATTATAACTATATATAAAAGAAGTAAAAATACTTCTACAATGCATTATATATAAAAGCTTTAAGTGTTACCCAGGGTTTTCAGGTTTTAGCTTGAAATAAAGTTAACATTAACATGAACTGAAATATAACAAAATATATTTTTAATATATGTTTTAAAAACATTTTAAAAATATTTATCAGTATTTATCAAGCTAAGTTAATAGATGTACTTAAAGGACTAAAACTAAAACCGTTAAAAAAAAAAAAAATAAATAAATATAAAATAAATAAAATGTTTAATTTAATTTAACTTGATGTACTAAAATACTGAAATAACTGAAATAATACATTTTTAAAATACTTGTTAATTTTAGTTAAAGTTTAAGTAATTTTGTATTTTTGGCTTTTTTGATACTACGACTATTTCGAAAATATAAAAATAATACAATAAAAACTACTAAACAAAACAAAATTGAACAAAACAGAATTTTTTTTTACCTTATACATGTCTGAAAAGGAGTAGCATAAGCATTTAAGTAGTTTTAATATATGTATAAAATAGTAAAATGTATAAAACATAGTACTGTTAACATATAACTAAATTACTAACTACTAAAATGACAAAATGTGCAACAAAATTACTAAAAATGTAAAAAAATAAAATAAGTACATAAATAAAAATATTTAAAATATAAAAATAACGGTATACAACGTTTCGGTATGTACCTTGGTTTTAACATCACAGTATGATTTCAGTACAGCAGGGAAAAAAAAAACGTATTCACTTACACAGTGGCTGTCATAACATGTTTTATAACAGATTCATTTAAATATAATTAAGACTAACAGGTAAAGTACAATATAATGAGTATTTAGTGTAATATGCCACGAAACACTCTTCTCTAGACTTCATTTCTCTAGTAAACTAACGAGCTGTTAGAAGCAAGAAGCAGCTCTCCGAGGCATTTATACAGCGATCTGTCATTGCACATCAAAGACTGACAAATGCCATTTATTGTTTGGATTTACTGGGGGGGGGGGGGGATATAGTGTACTTGTTCGATACACATGTGTACCAAACCGAAAGACCCGTACCGTCATACGTGTACCGTTACACCCCTAGTATCTGCTGTAAATCATCCCAGGATGTTTGGAGGTGCTGAATAGCTTTGCTCTGAAGAAATCAGAAGACGTGAGGTGTGTTTATGTGGAGCAGATCTCTGTGGAGACTGTTTATTGTTTGCTGATGACTCCAGGCTGTGAGGTGCATTGTGGGAGATCAGCGGGTGGGCGGTCTTTATCTCTCCATATGATCCGTGATCAACGACGATTCCCAGCCGAGCGACTTAATACGCACCGAACAAACACGCATACGCCGGTGTGTTTGTGTTGTTTCTGTTGCTTCCGCTTGGTTTTGTGTGTTTTTTAAAGGCCAACATGATGCGTCTGACATGCAGCTCGACGCCTGCTGAGTTTTTGTGAGTCGCTGCCATGCATTCTTTTCAGCCGCTCACCTATTAGTGCCATTTGACTGTTTTGGTGTTGTTGTTTCTCTATTGAAGTCCATTGTTGTGCCGGTGTGGTCGAGCGCAGGGTTTTTTTTCTCCGTCTGGCAGACGTGGGGTCGCATGGGACGGAGCCTCAGCCAGGTGCGTTTAGTCTAAAAGCTTCATTTACATTTTCCATTCAGAGCCCAAGTTCGGCTTTACCTGGAGAGAAACAGAAGAACAATTGACGGGAGTGAAAAACAGTGAAAAATGAGGGGGAGAAAAGAAATTTTGACGGATGAAAGAAAGGCCCTGTGGAGCGCCGTCGACAGCCGGGGCTCTCGAGAGAACGAGAGAGAGGAGTAGATCGCTGACAGACGTTTTGATTAGCAAGCAAGAAGCGAAAAGTGCAGGTCTCCTTCAGGTCCTGCTGTTTAAAATAAAATCTCCCCACATAGAGACTTCATTTAGACTGTGTGAGTCACATCCGGTAGGAGATGTCAGTGAAGAGTTCAAATTGGGACACACCCATATGAGATCATGACATGCACACCACTGAATTGGACACACCCCTTCAGGCATAAACACGCCCACATTTGAACATAAGCACCAGTATTGTTAATGACAACTAAAGCATTTTTGATAATGGAAACAGATGAAATTTGAAAGCTGAAGTAAAATTTTACACTAAAATAAAATAAGTTGAAGTACTAAATTTATTAAATTTGAACCTAAAGAGAAAATAAATTACAGATCAATAGAAATCTGTAAAATAAAATGGCAAACGCAAACGTTTAAGAAGTACTCAAATTAAAATGAAAAGTAGAAAAAAGCTATTATGACTTGCAATATTAATAAATATTATTTAAAAAAAAAACTAGTAATCGGATACAGTCAGAAATAGCCACACCCCCAGCAAGTTTAGCCACACCCACCACGTAATTGGCCACACCCCCCATCATGGTTAGTTACATAGCAGGCTTGAACACACCTGTCTTGGGCAGAGCCACACCCACATCAGACATGGAAACACCCACTGTACACACGTTTGGTTTGTGAGCTTGTCTTTTTTTAAAAATTAAAAATTAAAATATAAACATCAGATGAAAAACTAAAATAAAATTTGAAACAAAAATAAAGTACTAAATTTACAACTAAAGAGAAAATCTAAATAGAAGTATTTAAAATAAACAAAAACTAAAAATGGTGAAAGCAAAATTTTAAATATTACTCACACTTAAAAGAAAAAGTATAATAAAAAATATTATTAATTACAATATTATTAATTAATATAATAGATTATAAATAATATTAAACCAACAAGCAACTGGGTGCAGTGTTCAGAAATAGACACACCCACAGCAAGTTTAGCCACACCCACCACATATTTTGCCACACCTCCATCATGGTTAGTTACATTCATAACAGGCTTGAACACTCCCAGCCTGGGCAGAGCCACACCCACAACAGGCATGGAAACACCCACTGTGGACTTAGCCACACCCACTGTACACATATTTGGTTTGTGGGCGTGTCTTGTTAGTCCAAGTTTAGAGCTTGTAGTCCTTTAGAAAAACACACACATATCAAACACCTTTCAAATACCTTTTATATCTATTGTTAAAATGTTATACATTTTGTTACACTGCCAAACAAAAAAAAATAATAATAAAAAAAAATCACCATTTGCTGTAAACAAAAACTAGAGAAAATGTTAAAATCAAAAATGTAAATATTACTCAAACCTAAATTAAAATAAAAAGTTTAATTTAAAAAAGCCATTATTAATTACAATATTATTAATAGTACATTATTATTAACAATAATTATTATAATAGATTATAAATAATGCTAAACCAACAAGTAATTGGGTGCAGTCATCAGAAATAGACACACCCACACCACATTTAGCCACACCCTCATCAGGGATTAGTTATATTCACTGCAGGCTTGAACACACCCACCTTGGGCAGAGTCACACCCACATCAGACACAGAAACACCCACTATGGGCTTGGCCACACCCACTGAACATATTTAGTTTGTGGCCATGTCTGTGGAAAAACAGACATATTAAACATCTTTTACATATTTTATATAAAAAAGAAATCTACATTTTGTTACTGCCAAACATGGAAAGTAATTTAAAAAAATTATACATATTGGATAAAAGCGTCTGCTAAATGATTACATTTAAATATGAAAATAAATGAAAGAAAAAAGCTGAAATACTAAAATTACTAAAACTGAAATGTAAATGAATGGAAGTCAGGAAAAAATTCCAAAATGTAGATCTTGTACTGCAGAGCTTTTAGCCACACCCACTTCATACATGGCCACACCCATTTAGGCTTAGCACACCCACATAACTGTGCAGCCTTATAGTTCAGTTTCATTTTCTGTCCATGCATCCATTCGGTCATGTATCCTTTTTTGCCCTCTGATTGTTGAGGAATGAGAGTGAGGTTTTGCGGGTCGATCCTCACAGGTGAGTGTAGTGTTGTTGCCATGGCTGCAGCAGCGGCAGTGATAGCGAGAGGCATATTAATGGACACACTGAGAGCGCTGGAGTGATGCTGAGTCTGGGGACAATGTCAGACAATAGTCATCCATCAATCTTAAAGGAGGCCGCTGGTAGCCATGGTTACCACATGCTCTCATCACAGAGGTGTGCGTGTGAAAGCCGACAGAATTACGACTCGTTAGGATGAGAAAACGAGCACTGATTGAATTCTGATAGTGAAATGTGTTCATGAGGCAGCGCTCAGCTGTGTGTTGTTTACTGCACTGACACGTTCACTCTCATCTCAGCTAAAGCAAACTTAACATTCCTCCAGACAAAACTCCTCCTGCTGCTATGTACATGCTTTCATGAGTCAAATATATATGTAGGAGCAAGACAGAAGTAGTGCAAGTAGTGCTGTTTAGAACCACACTACTAGTCAAGAGTTTGGTGGTGGTAAGGTTTTTTTACTTTTTTTGAAAGAAGTCTCTTCTGCTCACCAAGGCTGCATTTATTTAATTGAAAATACAGTAAAAAGTGTAAAATTGTGAAATATTATTACTATTTAAAGTAACTGTTTTCTGTGTGAATATATGGGAAGATGTAATTGAATTCTGTGATCAAAGCTGAATTTTCAGCATCATTACTCCAGTCTTCAGTGTCACATGATCCTTCAGAATTCATTCTAATATCTGATTTGCTGCTCAAGAAACATTTCTGATTATTATCGATGTTGAAAACAGTTGTGCTGCCCAGTATTTTAGTGGAAACTGTGATACATTTTATTTTGTATTATAAATGTATTTAGTGTCACTTTTAAATAATATAATGCAGCAATGAATAAAACTATTAATAAAAATAAAAAAACCTCACTGACCCTATCCCCAAACTTATGAATGGTATAAAAAAATAATAATAATTGTATTATTAGATGGATATCACAAGTATCACATGTTAGTATTAGTAATAACAAGAATATTTTCTGTAAAAGACTTTCAATTTGCACTTGAATGCACCATTAAAACATGTTTAAATCATATTAAATGTACATCTGGGAACATGTGATACTGTAAGAGAGCCAATGAACTGTTGTGTGTGTGTGTGTGTGTGCGCGTGTGTGACATCAGCTGATACTGAGAGAAGAACAACACAGGCGGGTAATAAATCTACTAGATCTTGAATCTGGAAGTACACACACACACACACACACACACTGATCTCTTTTCCGTTTTGTCTCGGTGTGTTTGATGGAGAGCAGAGCGCTATTAATCACACACCTGCTCCACCACATCTGTGTGTGTGTGTGTGTGTATTATTCAAAAGATTGTTTCCTGATTGTTCATCTGTGTCTTTAGAGGCGGGTGAAATATAATGGTGTGTCTTATATTTAGCCATTATGTTTAGCAAAGACTTATCAGCACTACAACAGTTCTCGCTGCTTCTTTTAAAATCATTTCTGATACATTGTTAGAAATTATATTTAAAAATGTTCTCTCAAAAATGTTCATGCAAGTTTAGAAAAAAAACTCTTTAATACTGAATATATTATTACAGTGATGCATTTAAATGAAAAATGATTCATTGTCATTTCTTATTTAAAAAAAAGAAAAAAAAAAAGATGCTTAGGCTCCTATCCACCTTACTTTTGCCACAAGAGTGGGCAATCAGTTTGTAAATTTTATAGGTGTGGCTTCCCGTTTCAACTATTTTTAGCTGTACAAAACAGCTAGTTTTGCTGCTTGATATTGCAAATTGGTGTGTCTTACCATGTTAATTTAATGTATTATTTTAATTGTAGTGTAGTGTAGTTTTTACTGCATGTTATTCTTCTTCTCGTTATTTCCCTATGGCAGCTAAAGAACCAGACATCTCGCCCATAGGCTTACTTCTGCATTGAAGAAAACGCTGGATTGTATCCATTAGTTGTCGTCGTATTCTGCTCTTAAGTCTATGGCAGCCCCTTGCAGAAAAGTTATGAGATTTGACACACAGATAGAGGACAGTCTCAACATTAACCATAGCAAATCTCAAGTCTCTAACTCAAACTCTCTAGCACCACCAACAGTTCAAAGTTGCACTCAAAATAATGTTAATAACACTTGAATCGTACAGGTTTAATCGCACAGGTTAGAAAACATTATTTTCTTAAGATTCTTCTGATCATCTTCAGACCATGTTGATTAAATTAAATAAAATTCAAGTTGATTAGTCAAACGGTTCACAAATGACACACAAACGAATTTGACAAAGAGCCCGCCAAAGTGGACGAGGCTCTATCTTGGTAACGCTTTAGTGCATTCAAACCAAATTTGGTGTGTCTTATAATAACCATAACCTTAGAGTACCTACAGAATTTCAGCACAGCGCCACCTAGTGGACAAGAGATATAGGAAATAGACATTCGTGCTTATAACTTTTGAATGTTTTAGCCAAAAAAACAAATGACTGGTTTTAGATTCGGTGCAGCATTCCAGTTGAACCATACTTAGTTTTATTTTACCATGTTGGACATTTTGAATTGTGACGTAAAATGCTATTGCAGTTGTCACTGGGGAGTTATCTTTTACCAAGATATTAATATGTACAGTTTACATGTCAATGTGTATTTAAAGTACTATTATGCACTCTTTAGGGGTAAATAAGGTACAAAGACGTGCTTTTTTTAAAGTGACAACTTCAGCTTCATATTCAGATCATCTTCAGACCATGCTGATAAAAAGATATGGAATTCAAGTTGATTAGTCAAATGATTCGCAAATTACACGCAAACAAATTTGATAAAGAGCCTGTCAAAGTGGACATGAGGCTATATCTCCATAACGCTTTAGCGCATTCAAACCAAATTTGGTGTGTGTTATAATAACCGTGACCTGAGAGTACATGCACAATTTCAGCACAGCGCCACCTAGTGGACAGGAGATTTAGGAAATGGACATTAGTGCTTATAACTTCTGAATGTTTTGGCCCAAAATCCCATAACTGGTTTCTTTAGATTCGGTGCGACATACCAGCCAACCATACTTTTATTTATTTTACCAAGTTGGACATTTTGAATTATAGTAATGTAAAATGCTATTGCAGTTGTCACTGGGGAGGGATCTTTTACTAAGATGTACATGGTATTGTTGGTATTGATATGTACAGTTTAGGTGCCAATATGTATTTTAAGGTACTATTATGCACTCTTTAGAGTAAATAGGGTACAAAGGTGTGTTTATTCAAAGGCAGCCCCTAGTGACAGCTTTTGTACTTTTTTTTTTTTTTTTTTCTGAGAGTACATGTACACGTGAGTGTGTGTATGTGTGTTTATAGACACGTAGATTTACTTGAGCTCAGCGTTGACTCTATAAAGTCTGAGACTCGCTGTAGATTCTGCTGAGCAGGCTTGAGCTGTTGATTTACTTACAGCACTGACACACACACACATACACACACACACACTGCTGTTGAATGTAGAGGAGATATAGTGCTCAAGGGTGAGTGGGCCTCAGGAAGAGTGATGTGTTATGTGCTCAACGGCCCTCTGGGGCTCAAACACACTCTCTCTCTCACACACACATACTCGTATATATAAGCTGTGTACTGTTACCTATGCAGCGCTCATAAATATTCATGTGCTATGTTCTTCAGAAGTGCTGACATCCGGTCTTCCAGACTCAAAGTCTTCTGGGATGCGTCCCATATCAGCTGTGCTCTTTTCCCCTGGCTGTGCGGCCTCCGTAGGGACCCTACAGAGGGAGTACAGTGGGAATCAGTGATGCCGTCTGCGGGATCTGAGCGCTTTAACTGCAGCACCATAATAAATCAAACTGACTGTCACACACGCTTAACAGGAAGTACACAATAGATGTATGAAGCGGGTTTTGTAGGGTTATTAACAGTGCTGGAAGCTAGTTTGCAGCTTTGCGGTAAAGATACTCTTTTTTTTTTATTTTTTGAAAGGTAATTAATTACTCTATAAGATATTAACCAAAAGCAGCTACCTACTTTTTTTGTGTCTATCTATCTATTTATTAGTTAGACCCTAGAACTAAATATATTTCAAATATATAATTTAAAATTATAGATTTTTAAAATTATTATAATATTTTTAACTATTTATTTATTTATTTTATTGCTTGGTACCTAGACCAATAATTTAAAAAAAAAAATATATATATATAATTTTAATTCTGAAATTAAATACTATACTAATTATTTAAAAATATTTATTCATAAGTAATTACAAAATGTATTTGTAAATGTTAGCAATAATCGATAATTAATTTAAAAATAATCTTAATAATTATTTACTTAAAGGTATAAAATGGTGTATAAAAATTTTAAAATATAATATAAAAAGAAATAATATAATAACAAATATAATAAATATAGTAATAATATAAGAAAACATAAATATAATTGCAAATTAAATGTACTATCATTTTCAATTATATATATATATATATATATATATATATATATATATATACACTACCGTTCAAAAGTTTGGGCTCAGTAAGACTTGTAATAGTCTTTAAAGAAGTCTCTTATGCTCATCAAGGCTGCATTTATTTGATTAAAAATATAGAAAAAAAAACAGTAATATTGCAAAATGTTTTTACAATATAAAATAATGTTTTTTTATTTTAACATACTTTAAAATAGAATTTATTCCTGTGATGAAAAGCTGAATTTTTATCAGCTGTTACTCCAGTCTTAAGTGTCACATGATCCTTCAGAAATCATTCTAATATGCGGATTTATTATTAGAATGATCAATGTTGGATAATATCAACAGTTATAAATAACAAATATTTTTTGGAACCTGTGATTTTTATTTTATTTTTTTTCAGGATTCTTTCATGAATAACAAGTTTAAAAAGTACAGTGTTTATTCAAAATATAAATATTTTATAACAATGTAAATTATTTATTATTAACTTTTAATAAACTTTTAATTATTAACTTAATACATCCTTGGTGAATAAAAGTATTAATTTCTTAAAAAAAAAAAAAAAAAAAAAAAAAAAGAAACAAAAAAAAATTTACTGACCCCAAACTTTTGAACGGTAGTGTATATTTATCCAACAAGGATAGAAACTTGATATGTGTCACCATCAAACCCTCTGCAGCAGTTTGGCAATTTTGCCAAACCACCATCTACTGAATATAAAAAAAGAAAAAATAATAATTTGTTCTAACTTTGTAAATTGTTCACTCTCCTCTTTTCAGACGCCTGCGGTCATGTCGAGTACAATGATACCCATCTTTTCAAAGCCTGCTGTCTTGAATTTTATTGAAAACTTGCTTTTGAAACTCCTACATTTTCCATCATCTTCGGCTCAGATTTTCTTGACACCATGCCAATAAAAAGATACCAACAAAATGTTGATACACTTTTGGCACCAGAGTGCTCGTGTCTGTCACATCAACAAAACCCACAATGAGTAAAAGCTGGAGTTTGGCGATGCTTTTGCCTATTCACATGAAACCATTTGAGTGACCTTGGAACCGCAACATGCACAGCAAAAATGATTTTCTTAATCAATATATTAGTCGTTTTCCATTGAAAATATGTAAACATTATCCTAAAACAAGATTTTACTTGAAGCAAACTTAGGTAAAGTTCAAGTAATCTCAAGTAATATTTATCTACAAGTAAATAAATAAATAAAAGAAAATATATTTATGTGGAAGTGTTATTTATTATTACATTATTATCAACTTCATCAATATTGTGATATTATTTTATATTGTTATATTGTTTTATCAGTTGTATTTTTGTCACTTTTTCTGATTTGTTTCATTTCTGCTTTATTTCAGTTTTAAAAAAAAACTGATTTCAAATAGTGTTAGTTTTAGTAAACAACAATAACACTGTTATGCAGATAATTTCCTGGAGAACAAGACAAATACAGATTAAAAAATAGTAAATTTAAAAACTATATATATATACTATATATATATATTTTTTCCGTGTTGTGGATATCATTGAAATTGTGGACTACTCATCCTGGTCTGAGATAATTTCATGGAAAACAAGACAAAAATACTGATTAAAATGAAAAAAAAAAAAAAAAAAAAAAAGCTAAATTGTTTTGTTTTGTGTTTTGGTTTGTTTTATATTTCCTAATTGTGGATATCATGTTCTGCAGATCATTTCCTGGAAAACAAGACAAAAATACTGATTTTATTTTATTTTATTTTTTATCTGTATTGTGGATATCACTAAAATTGTGGACTACTCTTTCTGGTGTAAGCGTGTGAAATCGCTGCTCTGATGTTCTCTCGCACTTTGATGGTGTCGCTGCGTATCTGTAATTGCTGCTTGCAGCGATATTTTGATATCCAGTTGTAATGTTGCTGTTCAGAGGATCTGAAAGTGTTCTGATCTGTGTGTGTGTGTGTACGTCTCTCTACAGACGCTAGACCCGGTTCATGATCTGCTGCTGGACGTCATCACGTGGGTGGGCATCCTGCTGTCTCTGGTTTGTCTGCTCGTCTGCATCTTTACCTTCTGCTTCTTCCGTGGCCTGCAGAGCGACAGGAACACCATCCACAAGAACCTCTGCATCTCCCTCTTCATCGCTGAGACGCTCTTCCTCACCGGCATCAACCGTGCAGATCAGCCCGTACGACGAACAAACACATACACACAGTGATATTTTAGTAGCATGAATAGCTGTTACAGTTCTTACTTTGAGTTTGGTTTTATTTTTATAGTTTCTTCTCCTCATTTGACATACAGCTTTTTCCGTACCGTGCAGCTGGGACGCTCGTGTATTTGGACAGGGGATGTTTTAAATGGCTGACTGCATGTTTTTATTAGTTCATGGGAGGGTGAAATAGCACAAGTGTGTGTGTCATAAAGATTTAATGAGAGAGTTAAGTGTGTGCGACTCTAATGCAGAACATTATGCATGATTCATAATCTTTAAACCCTCTTATTTCTTATTTTTCAATTGTCTGAGCAGGTTTGTGAGCTCGCTGAACAGCATTCGTCATTGTCCACGTAACGAGAACATTTGTGCGCATCTTTCAGATCGCTTGTGCCGTCTTCGCAGCTCTGCTGCATTTCTTCTTTCTGTCGGCGTTCACGTGGATGTTTCTGGAAGGCGTTCAGCTCTACATCATGCTGGTGGAGGTGTTCGAGAGCGAACATTCACGCAGGAGATATTTCTACCTGGCCGGATACGGCATTCCTGCTCTCATCGTGGCCGTTTCTGCCGCAGTGGATTACCGCAGTTACGGGACGGACAGAGTGTGAGTCTCTCACACACAAACACACACAGATGATCTGAATGAGTCTTGTTGGAATGTGTGTGTGTGTGTGGTTGCAGGACGGTTTGAGTTTAGGCTAATGTTGCGGAAATTAAAGTCTGAATAATTGAAAGAACTCTCATGTATCAGCCAAAAGACACAAGAACCTTGAAGACAAGTATTACTTCCTCTGTGTGTGTGTATGTGTAGGTTTGATGCTTGAGTGACGTGTTTTTCTTCTCATTATCAGGTGCTGGTTGCGGTTGGATACTTATTTCATCTGGAGTTTTATAGGCCCTGCCACACTCATCATCATGGTAACCAGCTCTGATAGCCTCTTATAACCTAACACTCAATCTACATCCTGGTCTCCTCACGTGTGAATCCTAAACCAATCCTTGCTTCTGTTCTTCCTAGCTGAATGTGATCTTCCTGGGAATCGCCCTCTACAAGATGTTCCACCACACCGCCATCCTGAAGCCAGATTCTGGCTGCCTTGACAACATCAAGTAAGCCCGACAGTGAGGGGTGGGCTCTTGGGAGGAAGGAGTCTTTGATGGGTGGGGCATATGGTGGGTGGAGCTTGTGAGCCTTTGGTGGGTGGGGCCAACATTGACTGTGGAATTGTTAATGAGTGGGGCATATGGTAGGTGGAGCTTTTGAGAAGTGGAGCCTGTGGCATGTGCTCTTTAGAGGGAGGAGTCTTTGATGGGTGAGGTCTGTAGTAGGTGGAGTCTGAGAGGTTGGGATGGTGAAGGGGTGGAGCCAGTTGTAGATGGGTCCTGAAAAGGGTAGGGCATTTGGTGAATGTGTTCTGTTAGGGTGGAGTCTTTGAGAGGTGTGGATTATGAAAGGTGGAGAAAGTGGGATTGGCTTTTTGGAAGGAGGTGCCTTTGAAAGATGAGGCCTGTGGTGGGTGGAGTTTGTGAAAGGGTGGAGCCAGGAATATAAAGGGTGGGGAATCTGCTCGTGGGTGGAGTCTTCCAGGTGAATTTATATGAGGGATGGAGCTTGTGGTGAATGGAGTCATCAAGGGGTGGAAGGTGGGGTCTTGGGGAGGGGCTATGGGTGGGTGGAGTCTTTAGAGGTGTGGTTGATTAGGGGTGGGGCCTATGGCATGGGCTCTTTGGAGGGAGGAAGTCTGAGATGTTTAGGACTGGAGCCAGATGTAGATGGGGCCTGTAAAGGGTAGGGCATCTGGTGGATGTGTTCTGTTAGGGTAGGGTCTTTGGGGGGTGTTCTAAAGGGTGTAGTCAGTAAAGGGTGAGTGGAAGTCTAAGAGGTTGAGCTTGTTTAGGGCTGGAGCCAGTCGTAGATGGGGCCTGTGAAGCAGTGGATTTCAATCCTGGACCTAGGGACCCATTGCTCTGCATTTTGTGTCTTCCTTATTTAACACACCTGATTCAGATCAACAGTTCGTTAGGAGAGGGATCCTCTACTGAACTGAGTGTGTCAGATAAAGAAGACATACAAAATGTGCAGAGCAGTGGGTCCCCAGGACCAGGATTGAAAACCACTGCTGTAAAGGGTGGTGCATCTGGTGAATGTGTTCTGTTAGGGTGGAGTCTTTGAGAGGTGTGGATTATGAAAGGGGGAGCAAGTGGGATTGGCTTTTTGGAAGGTGGAGACATTGAAAGACGAGGTCTGTGGTGAGTGGAGTTTGTGAGAGGTGGGACTTGTAAAAGGTCAGGGCCCGGAGTCCATACAAAGTGGGGCATCTGGTGGATGTGTTCTGTTAGGGTGGAGCCTTTAAAAGGTAGGAGCTGTTGAGGGTGGAGACTTCCAGATTTATATGAGGGATGGAGCTTGTGGTGGATGGGGTGGAAGGTGGGGTCTTGGGGAGGAGCCTTTGAAATGTTGGAACTGTGGTAGGTGGAGACTTTGAGAGGTGTGGTTGGTGAGGGGTGGGGCCTGTGGCATGGGCCTTTAAGAGGGAGGACCCAATGATCTGTGGTGATCTGTGGTGGTGGATTCTAGAAGGTGTAGTGGTGGAGTCTGGGGTGGATGGAGCCTGTTGGTCTGAGTCTTCCTTGAGGATCCTTTGATAGGTGGGGCCTGAGGTGGGTTGAATCTATGACAGGTGAATATGTGAGAGGTGAAGTCATGCAGGGATCTAGTGGGTGTAGTCTGTGAGGGGTGGGGCTTTTAGGGAGGAACTTTTGAAATGTAAGGACTGGGGTTGAGCCTTTTGTGAGGAGCCGTTAAGAGGTAAGTGGAGTCTTCCAAAGGTGAATTTATGAGAGATGGAGCTTGTAGGGCATGGGTCATTGAGGGGTGGAAAGTGGGATCTTTGAGGAGGCTTTGAAATATAGGGGCTGTGGTGGGTGGGATCTGTTTGAGGGGTGGAGCCTGTTGAATGGGCTCTTTTGTGGAGGAGCCCTAAAGTTGACTATGTGAACAGTGGAGTCATTAAAGGGTTGGCACTGTGGTGGGTGTGCTCGGAGATGGGTGGGATCTTTAGGGAGGAGCCTCTGGAAGGTGTGGCTTGTGATGGGTGGAGTCTTTGAGACATCTAAAGATTCTTGTAATGTTCATCATTCCTCCAGCGAAGGCTAATAATCTTATTTTGTTGAGTAGAGTGCCATATGCATTGTTTTTGGGATGTGTCAGGACTAGGCATTAGTGTTCATGCTACAAATTTCCAAACCTATATTTCACTGAGATTAGTTGAGTAGCTTGACAAAACCAATGGCAGTTAGGTAATGAGACGGAAACGTGGTAGGAGTGTTGTGTTTGGGAGACCTGTTTGGAAACAGCCATTATGCTGCTCTGTTTTATGGTGCTAATTGTGCAGAAATGACATACTTCACACTTATAAACAGAAGTGTAAGGCCCATTGAACATCTGCAGTAGAACTCGTCTGGCTCATTTTTCATATTGTTGTTGTAGGTTGAGGTGAAAGTAAAACTGGCACAGCTATCCCACAGTGTGCGTGTGTGTCCGTCTGTGTATTCAGTGGGGAGGTTGTCGTTACCTGAAGATCTGTGTTGTTTCACAGGAAAGAGCAGCAGACATTCTGCCCAAATTAACCTCCGCATGCACATGAATATTCATCACCGGAGCCACACAGCAGCCACTCAGAAGAGCAGAGCGCTGAAAGGACTATAAATATGCTAATTTATGACTGTCCCCTCAGATCCAGCATAGAGAGCAGGACAGTGAGATGATGTGTGGGTGCTCAGTTGTTCATGTGTGTGCTTTTGTATGCGTGGTGCATGCTAATCAGGCGGTTTGAGCCAATCATCTTGTAGTATCACTGCTGTGGATGAGGCGAGATTTGAAAGTGCATCAGTGCATTCGTGTGTGCGTTAAAGGGCCAAGCTGGACTGATATGTCCCTTCGCCCAGGGAACTGTGATGGACATCTGATTGAAGTGAATATATCCTGACTCTGACACATGTATTCTGAAGGGATTCTTGTATCGAGCTCAACAGCGACGTTTGCAGTGGCCTTGGGATTCGTTCTTGAATTATCTGTCTTGTTCTTGTTCTCTCTAGGCTTTTTAGAAACATATTCAAAGCTTTGAGCCAAACCAGAAATGATTCACAGCATTGAAAACATTGATTTGATAAAAATTAGCAAAAAACAGCCATGCGATAAGAAACTATTAAAGTATAAAATATATTTGATGTTTTTTGCAAGATATTAAAATGAAGGGTGCTTACCTGAATATGCACTTGTAGTGTAATTCAGATCTTAAAAAACTTGCACATAATATAATATTAATGAAATAAATGGTATTTAAGTGACTCAGAAAAGAGACACTAATGATTTAAGACACTTAAGTACTTTTAAATAGTCCACTTTATAATAATGTAAAATTAGAAGTTTTACTTTAATATTAATTTTAAATCATTGTTTCAATCATTTTCTGTTCTGCTTTAAAGAAGTACACTTATTTTGATGTGTTGACTAACATACTAAAGCACATGTAGTCATTTTAACTGTAGTGCTTTATTCAATATTAAGTTTATTAAATGTCCCAAATTTCAACTTTATCATTACAAATGTATATAATACATAGCACAGATGCGGTAGAAATTACATTAAAGTGTATTTTAGTTTATCATAAATGCTTGACAGTACATTTTACCCACTTTAATCATATTTCAGACATAACAGAATTATGCAATTATATATATAGATGTACTTAAGTCTACTTAACTGGGTCAAAAACATGTTCGGCTAATTGCAACTAATACGTTTTAATTTAATTGCACTTAATGTAATTAAGCATCTAGAAGCCTTGAAATTATGTTTGCAAATAACATATTATTTTAAAGTATATTGTTTCCATAATAAATACTCTTTTTAAAAGTTATGCTAAAGTGTATTTTTCTCAAAGGTATAAATGGTTGAATTAGAAACTGGACTGTTTTATGAGATTGAATGATTATTGTTACTGTACTGTAAAGATTCCCAGTGACAGATTCTTTGATTGGTGGATCCTGCTTATGGAAGGATTATGGGTAGTGTAGTGTGTAGTTCTTAATTTTCAGTTTTGGACCTCATGTTATTTCTGTCTCGAGAGGTTTATATGTTATTGCAGAATCAAATTCTCTGTGGTAGAAACAAATGGGACTTTTACTTCCAGAGCTCTGCTGCTGCTGCTGCTATGCTCTATTATGGAGAGTTTGCTATAAATATTTCTTCTTATTCATTTTGAAGGGGTTCGTATAAAACGGAATGACAACTGTAGAGGTGATGAGTTTGATTAATTCACAAGCGAGGGTCTTATTTCAGCCACACATCTCCTCCCTCCATTGGGTCTGAGATTAAATGGGATAATTCTTGTAATCAGATGTTCTATTCATGCTAATAATGAGGTAATGACAGTCTCTTGTTAGTAGTTTTCATACTCAGCTGTATTGGTTTGATCTGTAGACGTTTGATTGCATGCTCTAATAAGAAACACTTACAAAATCGTGAGTGTGTTTATTTGTTGATGTTCAACACCAAAATCTCATATCATGATGTGAGTAATTCTGTATTCTATATAACACAATTTACACAGTGTTTGAAAGAAGTCTCTTCTGCTCACCAAGGCTGCATTTATTTAATCAAAAATACAGTAAAAACTGTGAAATATTATTACAATTTTAAAAAGCCATTTTCTGTTTAAATATACTTTAAAATGTAATTTATTTTTGTGATCAAAGCTGAATTTTCAGCATCATTACTCCAGTCTTCAGTGTAACATGATTCTTCATAAATCATTCTAATATGCTGATTTCCTGTTTAACAAACATTTATGATTATTATATACGATATTTTTCTAAAAACTGATTTTTTATGAATGAAACATTTAAAAGAACATATTTTACTTGAAATCAAGCCCTTTGTCACATTTTAAATGCTTTACCGCCACTTGTGATCAATTTAATGCATCCTTGATGAATAGAAATTTTAATTTCTTTAAAAAAGCATCCCATCTAGGAGGGTGTTGATATGTGAAATGATTGACAGGTGGCAGCTGGTATATCAGATCAAGTGGGCGGGACACTGCCCCTCAAGGGACGTTTTATTGGCTGAACATTTAGACACGCCCCTGTTAAGATGCTGATGCTGTCGATATTTCTGGTCCACTTTCCCAGATGAGACAGAGTGTAAATTATAAAAGTCTGTATGTGCTGTTTTGTCCGTGTTTGAAGTCCACTAGCAGAACACTGAACGACCGCTGGACTCAAACACATAAATGAAGGCATATATCTGGATTTGTTGTGTGACAGAAGTGAGGCGTGGAGGTCGTGACCTCTGTGAGCGGAGCAGGGCGGCCGTAGGTTGGTTTGCGGTTAATAACTCGACCTTCCAAATAGCCTTATAAATCACATCACACGCTTTTAAATCTTTTTTTATTTCTTAGACACAACTGTTATAAATCATACAACAGACAACAGAAGTACTGATGTTCACAAACCTGAACAAACACATGCTGTATGATGCTGTGGTGAACGTAAAGGGACAGTTTGCTTAAAAATGAAAGTTTGGTCTTCATGGTCATCCTCGTGTGGCTCTAAACCTGTATGCTTTTCTTATTTCTGTATCTACAGAATATCTACAAACGAAATGTTTTTGTGCAAACAGTAAATGTCAGTGGGGTCTAAAATCATCTTTTGTGAAAAAAAAAAAAAGAAAGAAAACTTACATTAGCAGGTTTGACTTCAAATCTAAAGCTGTGAAGTTTAAGCTCAACTAAATGTTTCACTGCCCCTCCGTTATTAATGTATTATGACTATTTACACCAGATTTTGATTTACCTGATCAAAACAGTTTTATATTATTATCTTTACAAGCTCAAGTATTACAAAATGTGAAGCCACTTTATCCTGTCATTTCTTTTGAATAATCACATAATTGTTTTGCATCCAAGAAGAGCTGAATAAACAAAAACTAAAGTAATATGAGATTAAGTACTTTTCATCTGTAAATTATTCAATTGACTGTATTACCTGAAATTAACATTACTGAATGGATATCTAACACAGGTGTTAAAGGAGATGTCCACTTCCAAAACAAAGATACACATATAATGTACTCACCCCCTTGTCATCCAAGATGTTCATGTCTTTCTTTCTTGAGTCGTAAAGAAATTATGTTTTTTGAGGAAAACATTTCAGGGTTTTTCTCCATATAATGGACTGATATGGTGCCCCGAGTTTGAACTTCCAAAAGTCAGTTTAAATGCAGCTTCAAACAATCCCAAATGCGATCCAGCAGAGGAAGAAGGGTCTTAGCGAAACGATCGGTTATTTTCATAAAAATAATACGATTTATATACTTTTTAATGTCAAATGCTCGTCTTGTCTTACTCTGCCTGGACTGTTTTTGTTCCGGTACACAGAGTTCAGGGAGAGAAAGGCAAGATGAGCGTTCGTCATTAAAAAGTATTTAAATTGTTGTTGTTTTTTTTAATGAAAATAACCGATCGTTTTGCTTCTTCCTCGGCTGGGATCGTTTACAACCACATTTGTGATCGTTTGAAGCCGCATTTAAAAATTGGGGCACCATATCAGTCCATTATATGGAGAAAAATCCTGAATTTCTTTACGACTGAAGAAAGACAGACATGAACATCTTGGATGACAAAGGGGTGAGTACATTATATGTGAATCTTTGTTTTGGAAGTGGACTTCTCCTCTCGCAAAAACTGCAAATAAATAAATACTACCATTTAAAAGTTTGTGACATGTATAGAGATGAAAAAATGACTGTGAATGGGAAGAAAATTATGCTTGTCAAACTATTTCAAGGTCTTCTGGATTGTTCAATTGTTGTATATCGGCCGTTGTCATTGCTTCCTTTTAAGTTTCATTTTATTTCATTGTTGCATGTTTCAAAGGAGTTATTATTTTGTGTGTCTGTTTTATTCTTTCATTGATCTTCTTTCATTGATGTTTTCTGCTGATGTTTGTCCAGCTATCGCTATTATGACGGCTGTCTCGTAGTGGAGTGGCACTGGTAAGATCAGCCTGTTTCTCACCTGTCATCTGTCCTTCCGGAGGTCATGAACCCGCACACCTCGCCCTGTGTTTGATACATATGTGTGTGGAATTCATGCTCATCTGTCTCTCCTTTTACAGATTGTTTTACCCATGATCTGAACTAATCGTTACTAAATGTTTACCAAATTGTTCTTTAGCCAGTTTTTTTCAGGTAAATTTCCAACATGGAATTAAGTAAAACCTGCCTAAGTAGACTTAAGCAAAGTAATTTGATTTGCCTTTTAGTTTGTAACTGCAGTCTCTGTTCCTCAGCAAACTCTTTTAATTATGCAGCGTAATTGAACGTTAATCAATAACAGGTTTTTGCCTTTACTCAAAAATGCATAAAACAGCACCTACTTTCAACATTTACTCTCTCAATTCAGTCCTGTGCAAAGATGCTTATTGATATGTAATGAGTTAGGGCTGCACGATTATGACAGAAATCGTAATTGTCGATTATTCCCTTGAAATTGTAATTGCGATTATTAATTACGATTATCACAATTTACATTGAATGATGTCTCGAATAGCTTTATACCATTGTCTGAAGCAACTGCATGCCACATTTTTATATATAGTTTCTTCTTTAAATATAAAAAAAGTAAAAATTTTAAAAATAAAAACAATGAGAAAAAAAAACCTTAACATAACCTGTAGGAAAAATACACACATATACACGCGCACACCCACACATCTTAAGAAAGCAGAATAATGTAAGTGGACTTTATTTTATTTTTATTTTTTTTATAATTGAGCCTTTGATCGATTACATAATTGTGGCATCTGAAATTGTAATCACAATTAAAAATTTGATTAATTGTGCAGCCCTAGAATGAGTAAAAATTGTAGTTCTACTGAATATAATTTCTCCATTCTCAAATATTTTTATTTACTTTAACAAAAATATTAAACATTATTTAAAAAATATATATAATTAGTCAAATACTAAATTCTTTTGGAGTGAAAAAAAACTTATTTTAGACAAAACTAAATCAGCTAAAAAAAAGCAGCTATCTCTTAGCAAGAAATAGCACTACATGTGAAACAAAGGGCAATAGTGCTTATTGATATGGGGTAAGTTATAATTGTAGTTCTGATCTGATATTCATTCATCTGATATTCAGTTTATATCTAATATCTATTCTTAAGTATTTTAAATTAAATTTAACAGCAGTTAAAATTTGTTAGTCAAATACGAAAATACGCACATACATGCATACATATTAGGGATGTAACAATATCAAAATCTCACAATATGATAATATCGCAATATGAAGTCCGTAACATGATATTTATTGCAATATTTAAAAAAAAAAAAAAAAAGACAAAAAATTAAGAATTGGAAAAAATGTAAAATTCTGTGCATTTTAACGTTTAATTATCCTATCTAATGCACTTTGAGAGTTCAGAATTAAGAGCTCCAACCCATGTTCATAACTTAAGTCAGAAAAAAGTCAGTGAATTGACTTGTGCCTGAACTGAACCCTCTTTTTATTTGTGATATACTGTCTCAGTCTAAATTACTTTCACACTGGTGGGAAACCAAACAAATTAGAATATAATAATAATAATAATAACAACAACGATGACAGTAATAGCCATGTATTGTGAAACAATTGCACCGCAAAATAAATGAAAATGAATATTTTATAGGTATATTATTTTTGCTTTACAGTACAGTAGGGAAATTAAAATATTTATTTCCTTTTCTAATGAAAGAGATGTTTTGAATTTGGACTGCAGTAATGTTACTCATTTAAACTGCTCGCTATCAGCAATTCATACTGCACTTTTAAGCTTTTATTTTGATGGAAAACTCTAGCTTCAGTGAAAACGGGCTTACAAAAACGCCTCTCACTACAAATGTAGTGAAATAATCATCTGCCGTGAAAATAAAGTATAACTGGTGGCCGCTGCGTTTCCAAATGCGTGCTAAACTCACAGCGCATGCAATAAATGAGTGCACTGCATTCATTCACTGTGAACGGAGCCATTCTGAGGCACGAGAAACATGAGCTGATCGCCTGAATGAAGTGAACGCACAGCGAAAACAGACCAGATGAAGGGATTAAGCCATAATGCACTTTCAGTTTTAGTTCGTTTGACTGATACTGTGTCAAAGCATAATGGCCCAAAACACAACTTTAAAGACCTTTTATGTTAGAATAAGAAGTTTAAATATATTAAAAAAACTACATTTTTTGCCTGGAAGACCTGTCGTTTCATATCATCATGTGACCACGATAATATCATATAGATAATGTCGTTACATCCCAAATACATAAACAGATGTAGATTTTAAACAAAAATTAAAAGAGAAGTCCACTTCCAGAAGAACAATTTACATTATATGTACTCAACCCCTTGTCATCCAAGATGTTCATGTCTTTCTTTCTTCAGTTGTAAAGAAATTATGTTTTTTGAGGAAAACATTTCAGCATTTTTCTCCATATAATGGACTGATATGCTGCCCCGAGTTTGAACTTACATAATGCGGCTTCAAACGATCCCAAATGCGCTTGTAAACGATCCCAGCCGAGGAAGAAGGGTCTTATCTAGCGTAACGATCAGTTATTTTCATTTAAAAAAATACAATTTATATACTTTTTAATGTCAAACACTCGTCTTACTCTGCCTGGACTGTTTTTCTTCCGGTTCATGACAGTTAGGGTATGTCGAAAAACTCCCATCACATGTTCTCCCTCAACTTCAAAATCATCGCCATTTTACCTTTTTTGTTAAGGGTGTTTGATCTTCTTTGCATGTTTACTTTGCAAAGACTGGGTCGGTACTTCTGCAGCGATGTAGGATGATTTTGAAATGATTTTTGAAGTTGAGGGGAAAAAAATATGATCTGAGTTTTTCAACATACCCTAACTGTCTTGAGTCAGAATACACAAAGTTCAGGGAGACTAAGACAAGACGAGCGTTTGAGATTAAAAAGTATTTAAATTGTATTTTTTTTATAATGAAAATAACTGGATCGTTTCACTAGATAAGACCCTTCTTCCTCGACTGGGATCGTTTGAAGCCGCATTTAAAATGTGTTTTGGAAGTTCAAACTCGGGGCACCATATCAGTCCATATGGAGAAAAAAAAAAGAAAGAAATGTTTTCCTCAAAAAACATAATTTCTTTACAACTGAAGAAAGAAAGACACAAACATCTTGGATGACAAGGGGGTGAGTACATTATCTGTAAATTGTTGTTCTGGAGGTCAACTTCTCCTTTAATTGTTGGATTTTTCAGTCATTGATTTGGGTATGTTCCACTCAAACGTTCACTGATATTTAGAGATTTAAGGTGTAATTATTTATTACTGCGATGCAAATCCACTGCAGCAGTGTATAACATTTTGAGGGAACAGCACGCCATCATCCAGTGTGCCGCAGTTTACATTCATCTCAATGGCAGCTGAAGTAGACAAAGTATCAGAACTGCATTGCCTGTGTGCTGCCATCTTTGCTCACAAGCTTATTTTGACTTTGTCCTGACGCAGAATAAAGAAAAACAGCAGAGACAACTAAATATCCTAAAATAACAGAATTTTCAAGAGCACCAATATGTCATCATCATCATTTCATGTGTGTTTGACACTGATTGACGTGGGCGTGCTGAGTTTGATCCATGTGTCATCACTGATTCTTTTTATTCATTAATCTGTGACTCAATTAAACCCACTCAGAGTGTTTCTAGAGAGTTCTGCGCGGACCGACGCTCGTCATCGCTCAGCACCTCGAGGACATTATTCACATCTCCATCAAGACTTTCTGCCTCCAACTAACTCAATTACAGCTGCCATTGGGATGCAGATTCGCTCTTGAGACGGAGGGAGACGATATGACAAATTGCTGCTAATTCACTTAAACGCTTTAAAAGCGCTCTCTTTATCATAATTCACGTTCATTTTAACCGGGCGATCCGATACCTGAGGGAGGAGAGGCGTTCGCTCGCGCTCTGTGTTTGTTAAACTCCCAGCAGGACGTCGTTAACGCAATGAATCGCCGGTATCTCGTTCAATTAAACTTTAAATGCACCGGGGGTTTTGCAGCACGAGTGTGTTTTAGAGAGGGTGAACCAAGGTGTGAATGACTTGCATCTGCATACCGTAGCTTCAGGAGAAACGGAAGGAGAGCATAAGGGATGAGCTTTCTGGAGAGCGGATCTTTTTTCACATATCGGTGTGAGAAATACAGGATATTATTCCCTCGAGACGAAAGCGAGAAATGGAGATTTAACGCCGGTGAAGAGACTCCGACAAGAGCGTGAGCTAATTAAGAGTTTTTTAACGTGCAATTGGTTTGCCGCTTTCCACAAATTCATTACGCCGCTGCATGACTTTCTGAAGCGTTAGACCATCTGTGCGGGATTTTAAATAGAATTGATGCAAGTTCTTCCAATTCTTCCATTGTTTGTGGTAATTCGCCATGTATAAATCGAAGGTTTGATCAAACTGATTGCAGAGAATTGAGGCCTCATTTAAAACTTTAAAACACTGCAAATTTATTTATCTAAAAAAAGCTGTTCTAGTTTATAAAGGTTTTCTTTATTGCTCTTGTTAAGGCAAATAAAACCACATCCATTATGAGTCCAGTTACTCACTTTGTAAACTCAGTGAATCGCCCGTTATAGAGCGCTGCGTTTCTGCTCTGCCCTTTAAAATACATCTTGAAATTTGCTCTTGCTCTTCACATGAATATCAGACAGAAATGCCATGATCATGTTTTCCAGTTGCTCTCATTTACTGAGTGAGTTAGTATAAGTTAGTTAAATAGTAACATTAATGTATGTTTATGAATGTACATATAAGAACCCTGCTTATATAATATTTGTTTCTAAAGGTTAAACACTGTCTTGCACTGACCGTTTGTTGAAAAGGAAAATTACCTAATTTTTAAGAGCTTCTGGCTCCGTTTTATCTTATTTGTGAAATGCCAATTGTAATCCATTTTGTAGATATTCTAAATGCATTATAATTCACTTCAGTTGCATGCTTGGACACAGTTACATGATTTACAGAAGGCTATAATGCATTACAACACAGGATCGATGTGTTGTGCCATCATGTGTTTTATTGTTTCATTCTCATTAAAGCTATAACCATGACTATAAGTATTGTAATGTTTCATAACTGTGGTTTCATTGATGTATGTAGCACAGTGTTACTATGGTGTTAATTATATTTATTAATATTTTTAATTTGATTTTATTTCATTATTTTTAATTTGAGCAATTCCATGTGCTTTTGTCACTTGTTATTTATTTATGATATTACTATTTTCACTTGCATTTATTTTTCAGCTTTAGTAATTTTAGTACTTCAACTTATACTTAAGGTTTAACTGTTCATCTGGCATTTATCAGGTTGTAATTGTTAGAATGGCCACAGATGGGTGATTTCCACATAAAACTGATTGTGCAGACCAAACCGTAAGTTATAGAGACTTGAAACTTGGAGGGATGGTAGTACTCACACTGCCTACAATGTCACCAAGTCTCACCCCAGTCGACCTGACGGGGGCACTACAGCAAACAAAAGTAGGAAATCATTCATAACTGTCAGTCGTAGGCTCAGTTGTCTTATGTCGTTGAAATTCTTGGCTCACGCCGGACAAAACTCACATCTCAGATTTGATCATGAGCCTGGCGAAATTTTCTCTGGAGAGTGAATATCAATAATTATCAAAAAAAAAGTTTAACTTTCGACTCACCGTCACAAAGGCGCGCTAAAACGTTCTAAGGGGACGGGGCCACTTTTAGTAAAATGCCTATGACTCCTGAACGGAATGAGATATCACCGCACACTTGTGTAAAAGCTCAATCTGAGGTCACAGAAAAAATGCAGAGATTGGCCACTTGGTGGCGCTATAAGAGGGGGAAAAAAAATGGCTATAACTAGGCAACCATTTGTCCTATCAACATGAAAATCGCTGTGCACAGTCTTGGTCCAAAGTGCCACAAGTGTCTATGGGGACATTTGTCTAAAAAAAAAAAACATGGCCAATAAAGTTTGAGCACATATTAGACTAGATTAACGGAGGCCGATTGGAATGAAACTCAGTGGGCCTGTTTGACTCAAAGCCCCTAAGGTATGTGAGAAATTTAAAAGAAATCGGCCAATGGGGGGCGATATCGCACTTTTTGAGGGCATAAACAATTGTATATGTGTTCTATCATCGTATGATAGAACTTTTCATTCTGAACAACTTTGCCTGTAGAACCACTGCTGTCAATCAAACCGTTTTTTTAAATGATTGCCTGGATGTGAAAAACCTACTTTTGCGAACTACTCCTAGGTTTTTCGCTCAGTCTGAAAAACACTGCAGTGCAATTCTCTGAACTCTCTAGGTCAATAATTATCCAAAACATTTTGAAATATACCTTAACGTGGAAGCTATAACATGGTCATTTAGAAAAGGGGCCTGTCCAAATATACCCAAAAGCCTATAAAGCCTAAACGAAAACTCAAAACTAAATCCGCTGAGCACATGCAACAGTTGATTCTAAACAAGCATGCAAAGTTTCAGGGAGATCGGACCACAGCTGGCGCTATAACAGTGATAAATGTTATAAAAACATATTTCTATGGTAAAAAAAAAAAAGCTTTTTTAATAATTGATCTAGGTGGTTAAAAAGGCTTGCTAAATAATATATAATGTATTTTTCCTTATTTGCTTAAATACCTAAAGTGCTTGAACCCCGGTAATCGCTGCTGTTTTATTTTTATTTCAATTATCAAAAAACTGTTTTTGAATTGTTTTTAGTTTTAGTTAACAATAACAACATGATGAGGAATTTTTATTATAAACATCCTTCATTCATTATACTGTACAGTATATACAGGTGTAATGTATTACTGAAGTCAGTGTTTGGGAGTGTTTATGGGCCGATCATGTCAATTAATACCCGTCATTAAGATGGACACAGCAAAATGATGTTTAATAGTCTCCACTCTAATTCCATCAATCATTGATTTTGCTGTGCACCTGCTGCAGTTATTAGACCCAAACTCAGTGTGTGTGTGGTAATTACCCCCAACACCTGTCTGTGTGTGTGTGTGTGTTTGTCAGTGGTTGATCTTGTTTATGTCTTGCGAATTGTTCCGTTGTGCCTTTCTACAGAAATTATTGCTTGTGTTAGAGCTGGATGACATATTGAATATTAATGATATATGATTTAAATGTTTGTGATTTAAATTAGCCAACATCTTGAACATCTCAGTGATTTTAATGCCTTTTTATTTGGCCATAAATAGGCTTACTGTGGTAGTCGGTATATAAGTGTTTGACATTTTGCTTTTTTTATAGAATTAAAGACTATTTAGTTCAGTTTAACCACAGACAATGCAAGAATAAAGAAGAGAGGGCTGACAAGACAATTTAGTGTCAAAACGAAAAACAAAAGCACCTCTTTGACAATATTTCGAATATAGGACATATTGTTTTATTGCTAAACAATAATAATAAACAACAAGCTAAGAATTCATTTTAAAGTAAGAGGGAAATCTACAGATCTTTCATGTATTTGTGTTAAAAATGGTTAAAACATTGGGTATATTTGGAGCCCCACACTTGAAACTCATTTGTTGCCACAAATTGAAGGGACAGTTCACCCAAAAATAAATTCTGTCATTATTTTACTCTCCCTTGTGTCGTTCCAAACAGGTATGAGTTTCTTTGTTCTTTTGAGCACAGAAGAAAACATTTTGAAGAATGTTGGTAACCAGACAGTTGGTGGCCATTGAGTTCCATAGTATGGAAAAAAAAATACTATTAAAGTCAATGGGTACCGTCAACTGTGTTCAATAAACTACATACTTTAGAATATCTTTTTTTTTTTTTCATTTTTGGGTGAACTGTCTCTTTAATAACTAATTCAAGGGTATTTTGTAGTAATTCCCTAATTTTAATTAAATCAAAATGAAGCAAGGAATTTATGCAGAATGGCCACAACTTAATAAAATACATGATTGCAATCAATGTATTTTGGTCCATGTCACATGCGGGGCTCCATATGTCACCCATTTTAAGTAAAGCAAAGTATTAATAATTAAAATTAAAGTTGTAACTGGGCAAGCCTGTGGCTCTTTATTTCTTCTGCACCGGACAAAACTCAACAACAAACACTGCCATGTTACCTTACGTTTGGATGCCTGATATTTGGGAATGCAGTCGTGTGGATGTTTATGCACATTTTTAAAATTTATGCATATTTTTGTGTTTCCATCCAGCACTTAAAATGCGATATTCCATGATTTCTATAAAAATAGGTGGGTAGAAACATAGCAACTGACACATATGTGACCCTGGACCACAATTTTTTTTTATTTTCTGAATAATAGGAATTTTCATTGATGTATGGTTTGTTAGGATAGGACAATATTTGGCTGAGACACAACTATTTGAAAATCTGGAATCTGAGAAAATCGCCTTTAAAGTTGTCCAAATTAAGTTTTTAGCAATGCATATTACTAATCAAAAATTAAGTTTTGATATATTGATGGTAGAAAATTTACAAGATATCTTCATGGAACATGATGTTTACTTAATATCCTAATGATTTTTAGCATAAAAGAAAAATCTACAATTTTGACCCATACAATGTGTTGTTGGCTACAATTATACCCGCACTACTTAAGACGTAACACCGTTTTTTGTCATGTTTATTAATTGGTGGTAAAATTTCCACAACATGGCATCCCATGGCATCTATCGTTCAGTTTTTGCGAGTGTATGAGCATAAAGACAGAGGTGTTTTAATAGCATCTCTGGTTTAATATTCAGTAGGAAAAATGGTGTTAAAGTAGATGAGTTTCAGTTGTTCTGTTTTCATATGTTGATTTTTTTGGTAGAAATCTGTAGATTTTGATGCTGTTCCATTACTGTACTGTTATACTGGCAAAATATTAATGGAAATGATTACATGTCACCCATCCCTGTTGAACCCCTTCAACCCCCATCTGCTTCATTTCCCTTCAGATTCTGCTCTCAAGTGTCCATTTATTTATTCTGATTTTCTGTTGCTTTTCTTTTTTTTTTCCACTTTTCACTCTTCAGTTATGAGGATTATGATCCGGAGATTAAGTAAGCAGATCCGTCTTTCCTTCCCTCCAGCTCATATTTCTCTCTCCGCTCGGCTTCATAACAGCAAATAAACCCTCTTCACTCACTTCCTGTTTTCACGTTCTCCTTCACGGCACAATATGAAGTGCTGTCAATCATTCGCACAACCCGTGTGTGTGTGTGTGTGTGTGTGTTTGTGTGTCTCATCCTCTGCTCATCACCTTCTCAGTGCCCTTAAACTTTCCCTCTTTACTGTGCAGATCATCATGATGTGTGTCTCAAACCGTTTTATGAGTCCAAACGGAGGCACTGAGATTCAGGACAAGGTCATTTTGACATTCAGTGCCATTTGAAGATGTGATGGAAGAAAATACTTCTTATATGATGCTTTTAAGTGTTCATCAAACGAATGAGTCTTGCTGAGGTTTTCTGAGTAGTCAGACTTAAGAACAGTAAAATGGAAGGTAAAAATAATACAAATCCTAAAAACATGATCAGTTCCTCAGCAGCCATATACAAATGTTGAACGAATAGGTTGAATGAATGATTCAATGACTCACTCATTTCATATTTACAAGTATCAATTCATATTCCTGTACTTAAATTTTTATTTTAAAACATGCTTCTTACAGCATTATTTATGCAATTTTAATTGTAGAGTAAATGCATTCATGCCATCTCTGAGCTGCATTACACACTTTGGATGTGTACTTTATGTTTTTATGTAGTTGTGACTGCATTTATTTGATCAAAAATGCTGTACAAATTGTGAAATATTATTATAATTTTAAATAACTGTTTTGTGTGTGAATTTATGTTACATTACCATTTATTTCTATGATCAAATCTGAATTTTCAGCATCATTACTTCAGTCTTCAGTGTCACATGATCCTTCAGAAATCATTCTTATATGCTGATTTGCTGCTCAAGAAACATTTCTGTGTTGCTATAAAACTGACAGAATTTGAAAGCTGAGACTTTGGAATATCTTCCAGTGCTCCCAATCGGGCCATTTACTTGCACAATAGGTTAGAATATACTCTCAAAATTGTATAACTTTAATCTTGTAATTGCTAAATTAATTCGTGTAATGTTGACTTTATTCTCAAAACATTTCAACTTTATTCTCAAAATGTTTTGACTTTATTCTCAAAACATTTCAACTTTATTCTCGAAATATTTTGACTTTATTCTCAAAACATTTCTACTTTATTCTTGAAATATTTCAACTTTATTCTCGAAATTTAAACTTTGTTCTCGAAACATTTTGACTTCATTCTCAAAACATTTCTACTTTATTCTCCCAATATTTCGACTTTATTCTTGTAACATTTTGACTTTATTCTCTTAACTTCGATTATTCTTGAAATATTTTGACTTTATTCTTGTAACTTCAACTTTATTCTCGTAATATTTTGACCTTATTCTTGTAATATTTTTACTTTATACTTGTAATTTCTTGACTTTATTCTCAAAATATTATGACTTAAATCTCATAATCTTAGATTTTTTCATTTTGTAACGTGGCACTAAAACACCATCATAATGTTGAAAACAGTTGTGCTGCCCAATATTTTTGTGGAAACCTTAATATATTTTTATTAATTTCTAAAATTTCTAAAATGAATAAAAATTGTTTTTCTATCCAAAATAATAATAATAATAATAATAATAATAATAATAATCTTACAGGCCCCAAACTCTGAAAACCATCTGTAACACTCTAGCATAGACTTTATGTAAGATTTCATTTTTTGAATGGAACCCAGGTTGTGATTTGTGCAGCACATTTTCTACATTGAGAGATTTTTTTGCAATCATAATTGCTCTGGAAAGATGCATTTGCAATGTTGTGGGAACTGAATGATCGACAGGCGAGTTAAAACTTGCTTCCCTCACAGCCTTTTAAATCCAGTTTTGCACTGATGGTTTCTTCAGAAAATGTAGAAATACGCTGCCTTGCATTAGTGTAAATATTTGTTCTGAAATACAGTCTCACTGAGGCTTATTTATTCATTTTTCTGAATTATAGTTAATGATAATGTTATGAAGTTTGCGTGTCCCATTAGTGGTATATTGGATGTAATCCATATGTAAATGTGTGTAATTTTGATGTTAAATTGAGCTGGATAGAGTCAGCGGGGTGGATCTGTAGCCCCGCGGCTGAAAATAACACAATACAAACACTCGTTACAGACCCGTCCACGTCACACCGAATGAAAGAAAGAGATGGAAGATGGCATTTAAAGGCACAGTTCACCTAAAAATGACAATTTGATCATGTTTACTCCTCTCATATCGCTCCAAACTTTTCTTTGGTCAAACACAGAAGGATAAATTTAGCAGAAAGTCTGAGCTGCTCTTTTCCTATTAACAGAAAGGCCGGTCAAACTCCGAAAAGGACAAAATAAAACCCATTAAAGTGGTCTGTATGTATGATTGTGTGTGCTAGAATTCTGAAGGCTTCAAGTGTAATGCATTTTGAAGGTGTTCATAATGGCATATTAATCCTAAAAAGTGCATTTTATTAACTAAAGCGTACACATTAGTAGCTTTTAAAAGGATCCTGCACCAGTGGCAGCTTTTGTACCTTTTTTTCTGAGAGCGTATGACGAATGTTGCTTTTGTCCCTTTTGGATCTCGGCAGCATTTTCATTCATTTTCTTTTTTCTTGTGAAAGTCCCACAGATATAGAGCGGCTTGAGTGGGGAAGAAAATTGAGAAAATGGAGTTCACTTTAACTGAAGTCATATTTAATTTACGTGGAGAGCTGGGTAGAAATTTACCAATTTAGGCACTGATCTTGCACTTATGTCTTAGATTGCGAGTAATGAGTTCTGACTGCATTTTCCCAGTTATTTTCAGGGCTAATTTGCTGTGTGTGTGTGTGTGTGTGTGTGTGTTTTTGTTTCAGATCGTGGGTAATCGGAGCCATTGCGCTGCTCTGTCTGCTGGGCCTGACCTGGGCGTTCGGGTTGATGTACGTTAACGAGAGTACGGTGATCATGGCGTACCTCTTCACCATCTTTAACTCGCTGCAGGGCATGTTCATCTTCATATTTCACTGCGTCCTGCAGAAGAAGGTTGGGAAAAACACATTCATATACACACACCATACAAACCAGAAATAATATGTAGCTATGGATACTTTACAAGCAATAACATAATGCAAAAGCATGTCAAATAAACCCATACTGCTATTTTGTATGTAATATGTTCTTTTTAAATATTATATCTTATTTTTTTTATTTTTATTTTATTTTATTTTGCACATTTGCTGATCTTGCCCTTTACATTCAAAAGCAACAAACACATTATAGATCACAATCACAGCTTATCTGTGGTGTTATTGTTAACTAAAATCATTAAAAATCATTTGCACTATATTAAATAAAGCTAAAATATGAATGTAAATATTAGATTAAAAAATACAGAAATGATTTTATTCACCTAACCTATAGAAAATAAGTTTAAGTACTAAAATTACTACTAGAACTGAAATAAAAATAAATTGAAGCTGAATAGAATTTTTTTAAAGTAAACTAAAATTTAAATGTAAATGAATTTAAATGAATACCTAAAATAAAATGATCATTACTATTAGTATTATTGTTAAGTAAAACTAGTAATAGTTTTTGTTCATTTAAATAAGGCTGAAATACAATATAAATATTAGATTTAAAAAAAAGAAAAAAGAAATTGTAGAAAATAAAATTAACTATGAAAAATTACTATAATAAAAAAAAATAATAAAAAAAAGACAGAAGAACAAATTTACTAAAACTTAAACTAAAATTTAAATTAATAGCTAAAATAAAAATTTAAATTAGCGTTAGTATTAGTATTAAGTAAAAAAAAAGTGATAGTTTTCATTCATTTAAATAAGGCTGAAATAAAATATAAATATAGATAGATTATTGGTTAAAAAAACTGATAGATTAGATAGAGCGTTAAAGGAAATTGGAAAATAAATTAAAGAGTAATGTTAATAAAAATAAAATTAATAAAAAAATAATAATATCAGGGGGAAAAAATGACTAAAACTTAAACTAAAAATTCAAATTAAAAACTTAATAGTGTTATTAATAAATAGTTTTCATTAAAACTAATACAAAAAAAATTAAATATTAGATTTAATAAATTGATTAGATTTAAAAATGGAAATTACAAATGTTGTTTTGGCAAATAACTGATTAAAAAAATAAGCTGAAGTACTAAAATTGCTAAATCTCTAATAAAAACAAAAGAAATAAATAATAATAATAATAATAATAATAATAATAAATAACAGGAAAAAATGAATTACTAAAATTCAAAGTAAAATAACATAAAAAAATATAAATAAAAGTTAATTTAAAATAAAAAAAACTGTAATAATATATAAATAATGCTAAAGTAAAACTGCAGCCTGTTTAAAGTGGCTTAATGGTTTATATTTACATACATTTGGATAATTTTGACATAATGCCAAAGTCATCATAGTGCAAATCAGTTTTCATCTGATGGAGATGTTTCATGAGTTGATGTAACTTTACAGAACTTATTTTTAATGCTGCCAACATTCAAAAAACACGTCCACGAATTACACAACATTTACACAGAACATCAGTGGTGATGGTCCTGAAATACACCGACAATGAAAACACAATAAATGACTGCGGATGCATAGTTTAATTGCTGTAGTGTCTGTATGTGTGTGTGTTTAGGTGCGTAAAGAGTACGGGAAGTGCCTGCGGACTCACTGCTACAGCGGGAAGAGCGTGGAGTCGTCTATGGGTTCGGTGAAGAGCTCGTCGTCGCGCGGCCCGGGTCGATATTCCTCCGCGTCGCAGGTACAAACACACACGAACGCAGCAACACAACGCCAAAGAGATTATGTGAGTGTCCATGTGTGTGTATTCTCTCTCACTCTCTCTCTCTTTGTCTCTTTCTCTTGTTTTCTTTCTTCTTTCATCACAAGGTTCATCACCCGCCTTGTATGACAAACTCCTCACAGTTACAGTATGAACAAGTAACTATCAGCCCTATGACTTTCACACCACACACCTGATCAGATCAAATCGCATTTGTTTTATTCTTTCATTTTGCATTGTGTTAAAAGCAATGCTTTAGTACAAGATTTTTTTATAAATGTACCCTTCTATACTACCAGTCAAAAGTTTGGAGTAAATCATTTTTTTAAGCTGTTTATTTAATTAAAATTACAGTAAAAAATTGTAAAATTGTGAAATATTTTTTCAATATAAAATAACTGTTTTCTTCTTTATTCATAATTACGTATTATTTTTTTTAAATTTCATTTTAAAATATAATTTATTCCTGTGATGCAAAGCTGATTTTATCCAATCTTCAGTGTCGCATGATCCTTCAGAAATCATTTAATTAATAATTATAATATTTGATAATTCCATTATTCCAAACTCTTGACCTGTATTTTTAAAAATATTATTTTTATTATTATTTTTTTTAAATATATATATATTTTTAATTGCATGTAATATGCAGTATGCAATGATAATCATTTCTAACAGCAATAATTTATATCATTGTCACATTATTCATTCAGAATATGATTTCCAATTATTATAAAACTGGATATTTTGCATTTTTAATCCAATTTAATGTATTAATCTGTTTGGAAGTCTGAAATTGTAAGTGACGATGGTTGAAGTTAAAAGACGAAGCAGATATTATTTCTAGGTCACGTTGGAGATATAAGGTCGAGCACTTTGCATTATGTTGTGTACTGCTCATTTTGGCAATATTGTAGTATTTTACAGTGAAGGCCAGGGAAGTTTCATTTGTATGTGCATTTTACAATTCAATCTTTTCCAAAACAGTATCGCATGCACTTGTTTATGAAATTATTTGCATACTACATGCAGTATATATTGAATTCTGCAAAAAAGCACTAGTCTTAGTTTGCTACGGGCAAGGCTGACTTTTTAGAATTAATTCAATCCCAGCATAAAGAATTCATTCCTTTCTAGAGAAACATTCATTTCCATTCGAGTCACCGGCAGGATTTCCATTGAATGTCGTCCTTGTCTCATACAAATCTTCGGCTTTACCTATCTGTGCTTGAATATCTAATTTCCATGGTAACGGTTTGTCTGCTTACACGATCTCCATGGAGACGAGGTTTCCAATTTGACCTTTGGCCTTTTAGGGGTCATCTGCAAACATGTAACGAGAGTCTGACACGCAGCGGAAACGGGCCTGTCTGACCCGTGACCGCGTGTGTGTGCGTGTAAATGTCAGAGAGATGAGGAACAGCGGCAGGATTACGCTTTTTTACTGACAAATGCTGCTTTTGTGAGCATTTTAGGTGGGATAAACCGCAAAATGAACATTTTGTTGTCGTTTGCTCACAGTCATGTTCAGTTTAATTTCTGACTGATTTGTGTGGAGCAGATGAAGTGATGTGGCTCTAATCGGGTGAGAAAAGTGTGTGTGAAACGCTGTTGTTGTTCACAGAGCCGAATCCGCCGCATGTGGAACGACACGGTGAGGAAGCAGTCCGAGTCTTCATTCATGGCTGGAGACATTAACAGTTCAGCGACACTCAACAGAGGTACACACACACACAGACACACACACGCACACATATACACAACACACACACTGTCTGTTTTTCACCCTTGTGAATAAGAAGTGTACTTAATTGTATGGAATGTGCAATTGTAGTCTGCTTCAAATCTTAAACATACATTTTTAAAGGAGAAGTTCACTTCCAAAACAAAGATTCACATATAATGTACTCACCCCCTTGTCCTCCAAGATGTTCATGTCTTTTTTTCTTCAGTTGTAAAGAAATTGTTATTTTCTGTATTTTTCCCCATATAATGGACTGATATGGTGCCTCGATTTTGAACTTCCAAAATGCAGTTTAAATGCTGCTTCAAACGATCCCAAATGCAGTTGTAAACAATCCCAGCTGAGAAAGAAGGGTCTTGTCTAGCGAAACGATCGGTTATTTTAATAAAAATAATACAATTTATATACTTTTTAATGTCAAACGCTCGTCTTGTCTTGAACTCTGCCTGAACTGTTTTTGTTCCGGTTCATGACAGTTAGTGTATGTCGAAAACTCCCATCTCATGTTCTCCCTCAACTTCAAAATCATCCTATATCGCTGTTTTACCTTTTTTGTTGAGCGTGTTTGATCTTCTTTGCATGTTCACTTTGCAAAGACTGTGTTGGTACTTCTGCAGCGATGTAGGATGATTTTAAAATGATTTTTGAGGTTGAGGGAGAAAATACGATTGGAGTTTTTCTACATACCCTAACTGTCTTGAGCCAGAATACACGGAGTTCAGGCAGAGCAAGACAAGACGATTGAGATTAAAAAGTATTTAAATTGTATTTTTTTAATGAAAAAATACAAAGAAAGCTGCATTTAAACTGCAGTTTGGACCTTCAACCCACTGGCTCCAACTGAAGTCCACTATATGGAGAAAAATCCTGGAATGTTTTCCTGAAAAACCTTAATTTCTTTTCAACTGAAGTCAGAAAGGCATTAATATCCTGGATGACATGGGGGTGAGTTTTGTTTTGTTTTTTACAGGGGGTATTAAAATACATGACATTCTACATATATTCTACAAAAAATGTCCATAGATTATTTTTTAATTTGGCTAATTTGATTATGCATCCAGGTACTAGCAAAGTTTAGTGCTCTCAGTTCAGTTTGACATGTTTTAGCATATTTATATTCATTTCAGAACTTAAAACCGGTTCCTAAAATCTGATCCTATTTAAAATGAGCTGAATTTAACCAGCGCCTGCAGAGTTTGGCATCTCATATAATTGCATGTTTGAAATCAGTGCAGAAAACAAGAAAAAAAGGGTTGAGAAAGATTTCATGTCTACAGATAAAACTTAAAACTGCGCTTATGTTTCTTTAATGAAGATCTTTCCAATCCTGACATTCAATACATTAAACATTTACAAGTAAATTCAGAGTTTGTGAGTTTCTCCTGCAATGCGTCTGAAATGCCGCTTTAATTGCGTGAGAAAAGTTCAGAAAAATCAGAACATGCAAATAAGTCTTTACAGCCAGTAAAATAAAAAGAAAGTGGTAATTAAACTTTAAAGACTTGAAGTAAATGACAGTGTGTTGAGATAAGGGGAAAATAGGAAAGACTCCTGAAAGTTAAACTTAAAACATTTTTAATAATTGTCAGCAGAATGTAATGAAGCTCATTTAATTTCCATTTAGATTACATTCGTGTTCGCTCAAACTCTGTGCGTGTTGTGTAAATGAGAAGTAAACAGGCGGATGAGGATTTAATTGGCGTGGAATATGCCGTATCTTAATACAAAACATTTCCAGTTGAGAGCGATGACAGTGAGCTGCAGGCCTCAGTAATGCGGATGAGCCGTCAGAGCGCAGACGCTTCGGGTCACAGTTCATTCCCTCAGTGAAAGCACTGCGATTGGACGGAACAGAAAAACAGCTGATGTTGTGAAACATCTCAGGCTAATTCACACCATCCAGATGCACTCAAAGACGCTGAGAGCAGGTCAACGCAGACTCACGCTGCTTCGGTACATGAAAATAAGGCACTTTCTGCAAATAACACTCAAGATAGTGGCACAAGTGTGAGTTTTATACATCTCTTGAGCTTGCCGAATGCATTCAGTTTTTGTTTGTTTTTGAATACATTTTCAATTATATTTTATGTTTGTATTTTCCATTTTAATTTTAATGGAAGGGTTAGTCATTTTGTTGTTTTTGTCATTTTAATTTGTTGCATTTTTAAATCTATATATTTTATATATATATATATATATATATATATATATATATATATATATAACACAGTGGGTACGGAAAGTATTCAGACCCCCTTAAATTTTTCACTCTTTGTTATATTGCAGCCATTTGCTAAAATTATTTAAGTTCATTTTTTTCCTCATTAATGTACACACAGCACCCCATATTGACAGAAAAACACAGAATTGTTGACATTTTTGCAGATTTATTAAAAAAGAAAAACTGAAATATCACATGGTCCTAAGTATTCAGACCCTTTGCTGTGACACTCATATATTTAACTCAGGTGCTGTCCATTTCTTCTGATCATCCTTGAGATAATGAGGAAAAATGAGGAATTAATGAGGAAAAAAAATGAACTTGAATGATTTTAGCAAATGGCTGCAATATAACAAAGAGTGAAAAATTTAAGGGGGTCTGAATACTTTCCGTACCCACTGTGTGTGTGTATATATATATATACACACCTATATACACACCAACTTCATTTATTTATATAGCACATTTAAATGCAACGTTGTCGCCCAAAGTGCTTCAAAAGATGACGAATAAAATAAAATCCACACACAACTACACACAAGTAAAACAAACATTTATGAAAGGTTCCCAAATCAAACTTTCCCTACTTCAAAGGCCAGACTCAAAAAATATGTTTTCAGCTGGAACCTAAAAGCCTCTATAGACGGAGCCTGACGAATGTACAGGGGAAGATTGTTCCATAGTTGAGGACCTATTACTCAAAAGGCACAGTCCCCTTTTGACTTCTTTTTTTGACCAAGGCACATTCAGCAATGACTGATTTACTGATCTAAGTGACCTAGCTGGTGTATGAGACCCTATGAGGTCGGTAATATAATTTGGGGACAAGTTATGTAAAGCTTTACAAACCCATACTACAATCTTAAAATCAATCCTGTACCTGACTGGTTACCAGTGTAACAATACATGTATTTGTACCGAACCGTCACGGTACGGGCATCTCGGTTCGGTGCATGAGGCCTTACAACGAATACAGGCAATTCACCCTGAATCCAGAAGGGGGCGCCCACAGTAATGCAACTCTGTTTGATAACCGCCAGCAGAAGAACAGTGAATGCCAGGAGTTGCGCACTTGAAAACAAAGACCACTAGACAATGACCATGTGCTGATTCTGAACGTGTCTCTCACTGACAAAGGAGTATAACGTTACTTTAAAGGCTTGCGCACTCAACTGTTTGCGGAATGTAGGTTTGTGCTCTTGTATCCTAACGTTACCTCTCTCATTCGGCACAAATCCAAATACTCCATAATATTTCCATATTTGCGATGCTTCCAAATGCTAAACTATTATTTATTATGTAAATTATAGAATTTGTAGTTTAGTTACGTTCTAACGGTGACACAGTGAGGCGGGCGCGCTGATGTTTGGTTCACTGTGTTTTATTTTGATAAAGTACCAACTGCGCTGTCAAGTTAGCAATGCTAGAAGCCTGGAACTGACATGTTTTGTGTTTGCGTGCGCGATTACTTAAACTTTCCTCATACCAGCAAAATCAACTTAAACAAAAAACAAACAGGATGTCGCTTTCTGCCATTTGAGGTTCCTTTCTGTCACAAAACTGAACTGAAACTCAGCAAATATAGGCTATGTTACGTGTCGCACAGTTTTTTTTTCCCCTTGTCTATCAGTTAACTAAATTAAATATATTTTAAGTATTTATCCTTTGTATGTATATATGTGCTGCAGATTTTATGATCTATATATGACATTAATTTAGTATAATATTTAGTATTTTCACATGCAGGTGGAAGAATTGTAATTTGTACTACTGTCTGTTAAAAATAAATGAAAATAAACCTAGCATAGTAGATTTTTTTTCTGTTGTACTGAAATCGTACCGAACTGTGACCCTCGAACCGAGGTACGTACCGAATCGTGACATCTGTGTACCGTTACACCCCTAGTAGAGACGATAGCACCGGAGTAATGTGTTCCCCTTTTTTTGTGCCGGTCAGAAGCCTAGCTGCGGCATTCTGCACAAGCTGTAATCGGGATAGTTGCCGTTGACAGATCCCTGCATAAAGTGAGTTACAGTAGTCCAGTTGTGACATGATAAAAGCGTGAACCACAATTTCCAAATCTTTAAAACTCAGAAAAGATTTTTAGCTTCGAAATAATTATAAGTTGATAAAAACTGCTTCTTACAACCGAACTAATCTGTTTATCAAAACTAAGAGATGATGCCAAGATTTCTCACACTGTCTTTCACTGTCATTTCTAAGAGGGCAAAAGCATTGGCTATCTTCTCTTTAGCCTTAGAACGACCAAATATTATGATCTCAGATTTTTTTTTTCATTAAGCTGAAGAAAATTATTTGAGAGCCATCCTTTAAAGGGGTCATCGGATGCAATGTTCAATTTTTCATGTTGTTTGAACATTAATGTGTGTTGGCAGAGTATGTACACATCTACCCTATAATGATAAAAATACATGCAGTGGTTTTTAAATAATCTGTAAAAATAACATCCCCTTTTTCAAATCGAGCCATTCTCAGATGCCTGTCGATGTGGCGTCACACGAACAGAGGTCGCTCCCACGATAGTTGATTGACATGAGCGTCTTACTTCAGACCCGCCCTAAATCAGCTGTAACAGTCTGACCTCCATAGTTTTGATGCCAAAGCAGGGATGTAGGTTAGACAAGAATATCTCTGACTGAGTGATTGAGGTGTTGTGTTGCTGGATGTAATAATGAACGTAGTGGTCGTCATTTACTCCTGACATCTGAGCCGCTGAAGATGCAGTGGATGACTTTTGTTTGTGAAGGGAATGCACCTCCTGATCTACATATATCCGTCTATGTTCGTGCAAATCATTCGTGACCCAGCTTCACTTACAGCAGGAGTAAAATGGGGTTTTTTTATGAATCTTTGCGATCACCTTTCCTAATAACGTGCTAGTTAGCAAGTTTAGCGGCTAAACGTGGCTAAATGCGGCTAAAGTAAACAGACTCGTCACTCCACAGAGACTAGAGAGGGGCGGGGCGAGCAGAGCTCATTAACATTTAAAGCCTCGACCAGAATGGGATGATTTTTGCAGAGCTGATTTTGACAAGGTAAAAAGGGTGTTGTTTTACAGTACCATTGAGAATTTTTAACCAAAATATATTATAGACTTTTCATTAAGACCCTAAAGAATCATATCAACTTGTGGAAAATGGGCATCCGATGACCCCTTTAGTCTCATCTAGACATTGCAAATCTGTGTGTCATCTGCATTCATGATACGAGGAGATGTGTTGACGGCAAATAGACCCCAGTGGGCACATATATAAGGAAAACAGTGTAGGGATCAAATTGAGCCCTGAGGAAGGCCATATTTTAAGGAAAGCCACAGAAGATGAAACATTTGCCCAATTAACAAAAAATGTGCTTTCCTTAATATAGGAGTGAAACCATTTCAAGGCAGTTACCCCAAACCCCACCTCACAAGTTTAACAATGTTGCTGAAAAAAAAAATGTATATATAAACACACACAAACATACAGTATATAGTTTAAAAATATGTAATTGTATTTACAGGTTATATATATATATATATATATATAAAATCATATAATATAATACATTCAAATAATTGCTAATATAACATTTTTCTTAAATAAATATACACATGCATGCGTGTGTGTATTTATATATTCATAATAAATGTATACAGTACACAGACAACTTTTATTTTAGGTGTGATTTATATATACATTTATATATACATACACACACACACACATATATATATATATATATATATATATGTGTGTGTGTGTGTGTTATATATATTATATGTATATATATATGTGTGTGTGTGTTTTTTATATATATATATATATAAAGACTATCATATTTTTTTAGCATGATTTACAAAATGTCATTAACTGTAATAATAGTTCTTATACCACAAAAAAGTCCTGTCAGGCATATTTGCAAGCCTTAAATAGGTTATACATAAATGTACATTACACTGAATGATGATAGAACATTATTTTACCATATTTTGACATTTTATTTTCACAAAAGTTAAACAAGTAAATACTTTTCTTTCATTTAACATGCTTTCTGTGTATATAAAATAATTTTTGTTAATGCAATTTGATGCAAAATGGGACGTCTCATCTGTAGTCTATAATACACATAGCTGATGTTTATGAATACCACCTGTATTTGAGGAAAGTGCCATAAAACAATTAAAATAATATCAATTGGTTTTTAAAAAACTACAAAAAAAAAAAACGTATGAGCTGTTTTTCCACTTGAGGCGGGATTTATCAGATTTAGCTCACTTATGAGAACAATTTTGTTCTTAAACTCTGCTTTGAAAGCCCACACAGAGAGAGAGAGAAACAGAAAGCAGTGTGCAGGAGAATGAAGATCTGCTCTGAATATCAGATGCCTTTGTGAAGCTGATTTCTCTCCGTCCGTCTCTCTCTCTGTCTGTGTTCTGATCAGTGAGACACTAATGTTCTGTTATGATGATGGATTGACCCTCTCTAGAGGGAGGAAGTGTCACGATGGCAATAATTAGGCTCTCAGCACTTAACCCAGGCGTGTGTGTGTGTGTGTGTGTGTGTGTGTGTGTGAGAGAGAGAGAGACGCTCCATCACTCATGCTGCTCAAAGCGGACAGACGTATTAACCAGAGACACAAAGCCCAACTCAGAGAAAGAATGTGAGAGACAGAGAGAAATCACAAGACTCATCAAGACACACACACACACGTTTACTGAGTCACCCGCCTGTCACAGGACAGATTACACTCTGACGCACACAAAACTATCAAAGAATTAAAACAACTACAGACTATCTTCAAAGAAAATATTTTAAAGCTTATTTTAGGACTGTCAGTTAATGTAAATATTTTATATAAATAATAACAACTACAAATTATGATTTAATTATTTAAATTGATTTAATCATGCTATTTGTTGCTAACCCATTGAGTCATAATGCATGGGTCATGGTGGAAAAAATAATAATTATAGCAGTATATCACATAAATTTAACCTTTTGTCACAAATGTAGACTTTATCTAATAATTATGACATAATTTTGCCTTTTTGACTTTTAATTTTGACTCTTGTCAAATAATTTAGATTGTATCTCATAACTGAAATATTATCTCATAATTATGACAGTATCTCACTGTATTTTTGACTTGTCAATTTTAACTTTTTATGTCGGCAGCCTCAACCGGGTCCTAATGCCTGTTTACTTCAAATAAAATGAAAGTAAAATCCACAAATAACATTAACACTGTAGTTCTGATTATTAAATAAAGCAGTAATTGATGTCATAAAATCAAGAGTATGTTTTGATTTAAAGGTCAGAAGCTATAGCTTACATGAATAAAAAATAATAATCACAAACATGACACTAAATTTATATGAAAATAAACATAAAAATAAATGTATGTATACTGATTTATTCATTAATGTGTGATGTTACAAATGCTTTTACAAATGATTTTCAGAATTTGTACAACTCTTTTGCTTTAGACCATCTTCAAATGAAGAGTTTAATTGCAAAAACAGAAAATTCAGTTTTTTAAATCATGTTTAAAAATCATGTTTTTTTTTCATGATTTTATTGTGTTTTATTGTGTTAGTTAGCTGTTTTTTTTTTTTTTGTTCAAAAAATCAAAATAATCCAGTTGATTGATTGAAATGATTAAATTATTAAATATTTAAAACAGAGTTATCTGTTTTTGCAAATTAACTCTTCAAATGTTAAATCCTAAAATAAAATGGTAAGGATACCACTGCTTTTTTCTGAAGAAAAGAAGAAAGCAGTAATTGATATATAGTTTAATTATAGTTGTTTTCAAACCTTCAGTGTACTGTCATTATAAAAGAACTTTTTTTAAATTTAAAATTGTTTATTTGATTCTAACAAATATGTTCTTGTTAAAATTAAATTAAAATTAATTTGCTTATAATTTCCCCACCAGAGAGACTGTTGTTTCCAAACAAAAGGATATATATCTTTTTGAATTAAAAAATATTGCAATATCGGCAAAAAAAAAAAAAAAAAAAAAAAAATATATATATATATATAATATATTTAAATATATATATATATATATATATATATATATTCTTTAAAAAAAAAAAAGATTATTATTTTATATTATTTTATATAAATGCACACACATACTGAAAGTATTTTGTGATATAGATGTATATAATATAGTAGAAAGTACATGGTACTACACCTGCTTTCTTAATACTTGTCTTGAGATATCTTCTGCTAAATGATAGTGTTTAGCTCATAAAATTAGGCAAATGTGTTGAGTGCATCAAATCATTACACATTACACATTTTATTCATATTAATGTGTTAATTTTGACAGCCATAATTTGTTTGAGTCATATTTGCCTTTTCAAAGGGATGTTGTTGTCATGAAGGTTTATCTCACTTTTGGAGATATTTTTGCAGAGGTCAGGACCTTCTGTGCAAACACTGTGCAGGTCAAAGGTCAATTTGTGTAACCATTTCCTCTGCGGAAAAGGGTGCATTTAAACATCAACCTCAATGAACCTACCTGTCAGTTTCTTTCTTTGTGTGTCGTATCTCTGAAGGTGCTTATCTCAGCGTTCAGCGTGTGATTTGCAGAGGTGTATAATTAGCTGACAGCATAATAAACGTGCCTACACTCATAATCACAATCAAACCTCTGTTGAATAAATGAGCTTATATTGGACACAGTGTTCCTGGACATTCAAACAGAACATGATTATACAATGACAATTGTAAAAAAAATTTTTTTTTAAATTGACTAATTGTTTAGGTTGGGATCGTGTCCAAACTTGTTTATTTGTATTAAATTGGCAATATTTAACCAAAAATTCAAAGTCAAACTGAACTAAACGCATTCTACTCTTATTGACAACTAAAAGCATGATCAAATTAGCTAACATATTTCATAAACAAATGCAAGGGGTGGGAGATGTAGAACTTCTGAAAATCTGCTAATCCAATTTTGCGGAAATGGGTGCGACAGATTCTGTGTGGGCCTGCCGAGAGATTATGCGTAATAATAGAAACACTGCTCACAGCAGGCAATTTCAATCCAACAGTAATTGTCTCGAAAGTAAAGAAGATGGAGGAGAATTTGTTACAAAAGCAGTGCTTTAAAGGGGATGAATTTTCGAGACACAGCGTCTTGGAGAGATAGAACTGTCTAACTGTCAGCATGCTGAAGCACGCTTGCATGTTAACAACCTTTCAGAGAACTTCTGTCTCTAAATTCCTCCCCATTTATCACCACTGCTGCAAATATTAAACACTCTATGAAATGGTTTGATGGGCAGAGCTTTCTTTGCTGTGTTAAGGGACGTTTGGGCAGGACAGAAAGGGTTTGTTACTTTTTAAATAACCACTAGCCTTTCGTTTACATCACAGACGTGAAACGTGATTTGCTACGTTCTGTTGCTAGTCAGATGTACAGTAGGTGATATTAGCAGGATGAACATTCGAATTATTATGGAAGCCTATTACCACCTCGTAAGAAAAAAAATGCTTTGATACATTATTACTATAACATAAAAAGTCATAATAACGATATATGTCCAAATTATGAGATAAAGTCATGATTATGTGCTAAACAGCATTATGAGACTGACAGAACATAGAAATTGTGATAAAGACAGTTATTACATAAAGACAAAATTGACCAAAGTCTAAATTATGAGATACTAAGACAAACAGTAATTATGAGATAAGCTTCATATTATGATAAAAGGTCAACATTATGAGATAAAGTAATAATTATGTGATAAGCATTATGAGACTGACAGAACATAGAAACTGTGATAAAGTCAGTTATTACATAGACAAAATTGACCAAAGTCTAAATTATAAGACACCAAGACATAATTATGGGATAAACAAAAGTTCGAAATTATGAGATAATTAAGTGATAAACCATTATGAGACTGACAGAACGTAGAATGTTTGATTTAAAAAGTCAGTTATTACATAAAGATGAAATTGACAAATCTAAATTATAAAATACTGAGACTTAATTATGAGATAAGTCATAATTACTGTATGTGATAAAATGAATTATGAGACTGACAGAACATAGAAATTGTGATTAAAAAGTCAATTATTACATAATGACAAAATTGACCAAAGTCAAAATTATGAGATACTAAGACAAACAGTAATTATGAGATAAACTTCATATTATGATAAAAGATCAACATTATGAGATAAAGTCATGATTATGTAATAAAAAGCATTATGAGACTGACAAAACGTAGAAATTGATTAAAAAGTCAGTTGTTAAATAGACAAAATTGACAAGTCAAAACTGAGATAGTAAGACAATTATGAAATGAACTTAATATTATGACAAAAGTTACAAATCATGAGATAAAGTAATAGTTAGGTGATAAAAATATAATAGAAAGTCTAAATTATGACAGAAGGTCAAAATATGAGCTATGTCTTAATTATGCAGTAAAAACTGTTCTGAGATTATGGCAGAACAGAAATTGTGAGTTGTAAAAAAAAAAGTTATAATGTAACTTATACTCCCGGTTTCACAGACAAAGCTTAAGTCTAGTCCTAGACTAAAAGACAAGTCTGAGCCGTTTCAACTGAAAGAAACTTGCACTGACTGATCTTAAAATATACCAATGCCTTTGTTTTGTCTCAAGATGCACACCAGTAATGTTTTTTCTAAGCACGTTTATAATAATTACTTAATTGTTCTAATTGATCTATGGCCTATTTCTAGCTTAGTCTAAGCCTTGTCTGTGAAACCGGGCCATAAAGTTAGTTATAATGTAAAAAATCAAAATTAAAAAAAAAAAAGTTATGAGACACTAAGCTATAATTCTGACAAAAAGTAAAAAATTATCAGATGTATTATTTTATAGTAATTTGTCAGAAGTAACTTTATATCCCACTATTATGTCTGCTGCTGACTCATTTGATCTGGTGCAAAATGAGTCATCAGTATTTTTGGTCTTTGTAAAAGAGATCATGTTCTTGCAAAACGCACTGCAACACTCACTCGCATAAACCGCCAGAGTCTGTGATGAGATAAGAGTGCTAACACTGGTTGAATGTTCTTGCTTTTTTCTGTGGCTGCTGATGAGATGTCTGTATGATAACGATGCTAACATTGTTGCTGCATTTGTTTGATCTTCTCTGTGTGTTTTTCTCTCCATCTGTGCGGCTGTATCAGGTGCCATGGCCAATCACCTCATCCCAAACACTCTGCTGCGCGCTCACGCCTCTAACAACCCCTATAACACCTTACTGGGCGAATCAGCCGTCTATAACAACCCCACCCTCAGCATGTACAACGCTCAAGGTGTGCTGCATTCTTCCGTTGCTTTAACTTCCAGTGCACTAACTGTGTGTGTGTGTGTGTGTGTGGTGGGGGAAAGGGCTCCGCTATGTGGCTTCAAGCTGAACGTGTCTGCGGTCATCTTTGTCTTTTGTCTGGTACAGTCTGAGGCAAACAAACACGTAATTCCCATCGAAAAATTAGTTTGTAGAGCTGACATCATTATAATAACTGATGGCTACATTTCGCGGCATGACAGAAATGCGACTCAATCTGTATGTGCATCAGTGCCTAACTGCAGAATAAAATCAAATCACCCGCTCCTTTGAAGACACGTCACGCTAATGTGTCTGCTGCAGATGGGCTTGGACAGCCACACCAGACTCGATGCAACTCGAAACAATTAATGCACCTCTCCGAAAATCTACCATGCGCTCATGCTGCAGTGAGCTAAAAGACCTGGTATTTCAGGACAAGCATGGGATAAGGACATTTTTACCTAGCCAGAAATGCAACTGCAAACTTATAAATGCAATAGTGCCAGATCACAATACAAAACAGTCCACTCTTCTGAAGACATGCTAGTCTACATGGCTTTTGTGGCATGTTGCCACATTCATGCAACTAAAAACAATGAATGCAACTGCATGCAAAAACTCAAGACATCACACATCCCTGTGTTCCTTAAGGCCAGAAATCTACCATGCACTCATGGTGCAATGTTTGCGGTAGGCCTGGCATTTCAGGACGAGCAAGGGATAACCATTTTTTCATCTAGACAGTATTGCATTAGTGCTGAAGACAAAATTGTCCACTCTGGACATGTCAGTCTAATGTGCCTCACACATAAGGAATTGGAAAGAGACTCAAGATGTTTCTGTGGCTGTCACAGCACTGAAAAGAATGAATGCGCTTCTTCCATGCAAAACACTCATGCTTCACACATCTTGAGTGTTGCTTTAGACCAGAAATCTACTATGCACTTATGCTGCAATGCCTTTAGACGTCATTTCAGGACAAGCAAGGGATTTTTTCTTTTTCTTTTTTTTTTTTTTTTAATTGATTGATACTTTATTAATCCTGAGTTTAGACAGAAATTCGACTGCACACTTTATACATGCATTGATGCTAAATCAAAGGACGAAATAGTCCACTCTTCTGAAGACATCTCAGTCTAATGTCTCATGCAGAATGGGTTTGGACATGCTAGACCATTTCTGTTTTTGTGGTGTGTTGCGGCATTGATGCAGCTGAAAACAATGCATGTGTTTCCCACATGCAAGCACTCAGACTTCACATGTCTAGAGTGTTCCTTTAGGCTAGAAATCTACCATGCACTCATGCTGCAATGCTTGCAGTAGGCCTGGGATTTCAGGACAAGCAAGGGATAACCGTTTTTTTCATCTAGACTGCGGCTGCAGTTTTGCATTAGTGCTGAATCACGAAACAAAACTGTCCACCCTGGACAGAGCTAATGTGCCTCATGCATTATGGTTTGGACACTGATGCTACAACAGCATTGGTGCAGATGAAAATCATAAATGCATTCCTTGCATGCAAACACTCAGTAAGACTTAACACATTTCGAGTGTTTCTTTAGACCAAAAATCTACCATGCACTTATACAGCAATTTTTGCCATGCCATTTTGCAGCAATTTATGCAGCAATTTTCACATGGCAGTACTATGCATGGAATAACAAATGCAACTGCAAACTTTACACGTGCATGCCTGGCATTTAAGGTTGAGCATGGTATAACAAAGTTTTTTAACGGAAAGGAAAGGAAAGGGCGTGATGTGTGGCCAAGTATGGTGGTGACTGCATTAGTGCTAAGTCACCATACAAAATCGTCTGGTCGTTTGAAGATATGCCATTCGTTTCTGTGACATGTCCCAGCACATATGCAGCTAAAAGCAATAAATGCACTTCTTGCATGCAAAACACTCAGTAACACTCAGAATGCCCCAAAATGAACCCTCATGTTCCAGTGTTCACAGGAGGCATGGCATTTCAAGCATGGTGTAATGACGCTTTTATAACTAGACAGAAATGCTACTGCAGCTTTATACATGCACTCGTTATATGTCCACTCGTATGAATACATGTTAGTCTAATGTGTCTCATCTAGAAGAGTTTGGACAGTGACACTAGTTTCTGTGGTGTGTCACAGCCTTGCTGCAGATGAAAACTGTGAATGCATTCCTTGCGTGCATTTGCACATCTTGAATGCTCCTTCAGACCAGAAATCTACCATGTGCTTATCCAGCAATTTTTGCCACTGCATTTTAGTACCAGCATGAAATAACAAATGCATTAATGCCTGGCATTTTGGGATGAGCATGGTATAACAAAGTTTTTTTTAATAGAAATGCGGCTGCATTAGTGCTGAGTCACCATGTGAAGTTGTCTGGTGTTTTGAAGACATGCCATTTGTTAGGTGCTAGGTGTTTCTGTGGTGTGTCATGCCACTGATGCAACTAAAAACAATAAATGCGCTTCTTGCATGCAAAATGTATCATGCACTCATGCTCCAATGCTTGCAGGAGGAATGGCATTTCAGGATGAGCATTGGAAAACAAAAATGCAACTCAGATTTTATACATGCATAAGTGCCTGACATTTCAGGACGAGCATGGTATAATCACACTTTTTAACTACACAGAAATGCTACTGCTGCTTTATACATGCACTCGTTATACGTCCACTTTTATGAAGACATGTCAGTCTAATGTGTCTCACCTAGAAGGATTTGGACAAATGCTAGATGTTTTTTGTGGCGTGTCACAGCACTGATGCGACTCAAAAAAAAAAAAAAGGCCTCTTTTATTCAGAGCAATACTTCACACGCCCATTGCGCTCTTTTAGAACACAAATCTACCGTGCTCTCACGCTGAGATGCCCGCAGGAGGCCTGGCTTCTCCTGTTAGCAGTAAAGCATCTCTGCATGCAGCTGTCTCGCTCTGTCTCGCCCTGTCTGTCTGTTGCACTGGTGATCTGCTTTCTCCCCGTCACCACCTGTTACCGCCACCTCCGCTAATGCATAGATCTGAAAGAATTCAGAAGGCTCCAGAGACGGAGAGTCAGACGCTTTTCTGGACAACGCCAGCGGGGAGGGGCGAGCGCTGGATAACAAGCTCTTCATCTACGTTGACAACATTCTAGCGACCTTGAAATCTAATATCAATAAAAGCCCCGAAATTACGAATAGATCCCAAGCCACTTTTAATGTTCCTCTTTAGTCCGATCAATAACTCTCTTACCGAATACAAGTCTAACCGTGGAACCGCGTTCAGAGCGGAGCGCGCCACTAATGGAGACAGAAGCCCATTTCTGCGCCCTCCAGACATTCAGGGGGCTTTAAAGCACAATTTTATGGCATTTACATGTGCATCCTGGGATTTGCAAGGGGTGTGTGTGTCTGAGGGGGTTGAGCGTAACCGTTTACCTGCGCTTCATTAATCTGTGTGCATGTTCTATTTGAGCGGTCACTGTGAATGCTTACCTGTACCTTTTTCTCTTTCCTTTTTCCATGCTGTCCTTTAAGAGCCCTACAGAGAGACAAGTATGGGAGTCAAACTAAACATTGCTTACCAAATGTAATTTGCCTTAACGTTATTACTCTTTTCTTAAAACCGTAGTAAACGCCATCCTGCTAAGAGATGTTTTAGTCAATATTCTAATCAGAGAGCACTCTCAACCTCATTAAAATGAAAACCTAATTTTCTCGTCTCTTCATCAACACAAAGCGATGCTTTTGTTAAAACAGAAGCTGAGTGGACAATTCGTCATTTTGCAACCCTGGTCTTTTTTCCCCCCAATTAAAATTTGCATATTCGTCTAAGCCCCTGATAAGTAAAACAAATGCGATTTATTTGTTTATGCTCAAATGATGCGGCTAAAAATTGGTAAACAAGAAAGTGCTCGCACGTTTTCCCGTATGAGTGTGGGAGAGTGTTAATAGCCCACGCTCGACTAATTCTTTTCAAGAAAAGCCTAACATCAAGACTAGGGTAATATGCAAAATTGTAATTAACATCGAAATCTATAGGCGGAGAAGCTGCTCTCTCTGTACCTAATGATATATGAGTGTTATATAAAGGCCAGCATGATTTGGTTTGTGGAAAGCTTTGACGCACATTAGCTGTTGTGTGTTTGTGTTCGTGCATTGTGTTTCTGTTGTGTTTGCCGGCTTTGCTGAGTGATCCGAGTGTTATTTGATATATTTGAGGTTGCTAATTTATGAGTTCGACAGGTAAGTCCATTATCGCAGGCTTAGCCTGCACGTTTCAGTGAATTCTGGAATGAGTTTTAAACCTCGCATCAGCCTTGAACCCCTGACGAATCCAATCAATACCCAGGGTAGCATTGGTTTGGAAGCTCAATTAAGGGACGAGCAGTTTCAAGGTTTTTTCGGTTTGTTTCGGCGAGCCGTATTGCATGTCGGTCTTACAGACGCGCCAGGTGCGAACAATTCTAATTGCTCTTCTCTCTGACTCTCCGTCTTGCAGAGGGAATCCTGAACAATGCTCGGGATACAAGTGCCATGGATACTCTACCACTGAATGGTAACCATGGCAACAGCTACAGCTTGGCCAGCGCCGACTACATGAGCGACTGCGTGCAAATCATCGACCGCACGTACAACGTACACAAAGAGACCACGCTGGAGAAACGGATCCTGAAAGAGCTCACCTCCAACTACCTGCCCACCTACCTGAACAACCACGACCGCACGGCCGAGCACGGACGCAACCTCATGAACAAGTTGGTTAACGAAGTCAGCAACGGCGGCGGCGTGAAAGACTCACCCATGCTGCCCGTCAATCTCGCGCTGGGCCTGGACGACTCGGCGACTTTCCCGCACGAGGACGGCCTGGGGCTGGAGCTGATCCGGGAGGAGTCCAACGCGCCCTTGCTCCCGCCGCCGCGCCACGTCCAGCCCCTTCCCACCACCTTCGGCTCGGCCTCTTCGTCGCGACGGCGCCTTCCGCAGGAGAACAGCGAGAGTTTCTTCCCTCTGCTAACAGAGGAGCAAACGGAAGAGACTCCGTCCCCGCAGAGAGACTCGCTCTACACCAGCATGCCCACGCTGCCCGACCCCGAACGCTCCGACACGCACTCGCTGCCCCGCAGCGGCGACACGCACACGCTCCCCAGGAGCGGAGAGCCGGATGACGTGTACTATAAGAGCATGCCCAACTTGGGCTCGCGCAACCACCTGCACCAGCTGCACAGCTACTACCAGCTGGGCCGCGGCAGCAGCGACGGCTTTATCGTCCCGCCCAAAGATGAGCTTTCGCCCGAAGAGACGCCGCAGGAAACCGCACACATGGTCACCAGCCTATAGAGGGCGCCGTCGCATTCACGCCCGTAACCCATCTCGACCTCCGCCGGCTCTTCTACGTTTCCGTACCGTCCCGTCGTCCGCAGTTGTTCACTTTTGCTTTTCCGTGTCCGCAGAGAAATGAACTGCAGCAGCAGACGCCGGGAGGCGATTTTGTATTCTGTTCAGGAGAGGATTATGGGTACTCTTGCTTGTTGAGGAATGAAACCTGACATTCTTTGGATTCTATTGGCCGTGCACTTCTACTTCAAGGGAAAACGGACCCGAAAATGGATTTCGCTGTATAACCTTGCGGGGGAGTGTGAGATTTCGAGGGTTTTTTACTCTCGGCAACCCTGAAAGGAATACAAATAACTGCCAAAAACATTGTTAGTAGCTCAGTGCGTCTAGTCAACACCAATCAAGTCTGTGACTCGAAAACTATTTTAATACCTTCTGTATCCATATTTGCTTTTTAAATATTTTTCTTCTTCTCATGTGGTGAAAAGCAGCACGTTTGGCTGCGACAGAGAACAATGCGAAGAAGGGCGTCTTCATTTCTGTTCTTTGCTGTATTAATAACAAATATTGAGAAGCGGGGGAAGAACTAATACCGGAGAATTCTACGATATTTCTATGTAAATGTACAGACACTAGTGTTACACAGGATAGCGCTTATTCTGTTTCACCTCCCTCTGCTTCTGTAACCATGGTGATTTCAGATCATTTCCTTTCTCTCCTGATGGTCTCGTCCTCAATGACAGGTTTTGATCCCTCGCTCTTTTTTTTAATTATATCTTTTACATTCACGTCTTCGTTTCGGTATGAATAACGGCAAGTAGACAAAAAAACAGCAACAAAAAAGAATTCCTATTTTTCCTTTGATTTATAGACAGCGGTTTGTAGATGAATGAAGAAAGGAAGCCCAACACTGAAAATGTTTTGCCATTTCGGGGTAGAGATATGAGAAGTATTGCGGTATATGATCAACGGAGGTCGTTTTCATTCAGAGAGAGTGACAGAGATGCACTTGTGTGATTTAGCTGCAGAGATTCAGCGTACCTTCTTTTTGCTTTCATTTTTCTGGTGGAGAATGAGTGGTTATTTATTTCACTGAGGAAAAAACTACAAACTGCTCTGCAAAAATGTCTGGGGGTGAAACGAATGTGGCACATATTAGGTTTTTTATCATTAAAAAAATGGTTTTATTTATTCTTTTATCCATTTTTTTTTCTCTTGTGGTTGAATGACCTCTCACTAATATTTGTTGTAACAGTGAAACTTGTTTGCCAACAAATAAATGACTGACAGAGTGAAGCCGAGAGCTGCTGCCTGTGTGCATTTTCTGCAACACGACACGTTTCTTCAATTAAGGGCTCTTTTGAAGTGAAACCTTAATAAATTGTGTTATATATATATATGGTACGAAAGATACACATTATAAAGAGTCATATAAAAGATTTGTGGATTTCATAATGTGTGATGCTGTGTGATGCCAGTTTAACTTGGTTAACACAACAATCAAATTAAGTTCATTTAGAATCAAATTGAAAATTGATTGCTTAACTGATTACTTAATTCAGTAATGATACCTAATGAAGTCATTTTCAGCTCATGATTTGCATTTGCATTCCATTTTTTCAGGAATATTACAAGCAAAAGCAGTTAATTCAATGGAGTTGCACAAGCATACTAAATTTTTATAAATGCTGAATGAAAACATCAGGGCAGCTGGTGAGTCAAATGTTCCCAGAAGTGTTGTGTCACATAAAAATAGTGAATTTAATGACTGCTGTGGTCTCTTGTCACTATTCATTTGAGTCATAACCACAGTAATTTTATGGAGAAAACTCACTAAAATGTGTGGTGTGATTGTAATGACAGCAGCGTTATTGGGGACACAAGAATAATACGAAGCTAGAACAATCAAATGAAAAAAGTAAACAACCATTCCAAATATTTCAAAGTAAACAACCATTTTTTTATAGAGCTGAAGTTGCAAAGTCTGTGTATGGGACAAGGCCAAAAAGAGATTGTAAGGTAAACAACTATGACAGAGTTAATTTCATAATGTCACAATGCATGACATATATCCTGCCATTAAAGTGTGTAGATGTGTGTATGGAGTCGTCTGTACGCCAGTACACTTTTAATGGCTGTCATTCTGCCTGGCTGCTAAATAAGATTTATTATCCCCATGATGATGGTTTTTAAATTTCAATCAGTTCTGTTGGATAAGTAAAAAGCGAAAACATGTTTTGAAATCCAGTGCTTTTTAAGGAAATTAAAAGATGCTGGGAACCAGGATGACAAGTTGCCATGGATACAGAATTCTTCTTCAGCTCTATACGGAACAATGAGGAGCATCTTTTGAAATTACTTTTATTCAGTTGTAGATGAATCCTCGAAATGCTTGAGGTACAATGAACATTAAATCGTCTTTCAGGGACATTTGATGCATCCTGTCGGGTGATTGGTGCTTGTGGCACTTCTGAAGTCCTCGTGATGGGTTACTTGAGAAGAAATAGCACAACTGCTGCATTAAATCGTCTGCTAGGCTCGCTTTTAAAGGAGTAATTCATCCAAAGTAAAACTTTATCATTTATTTATCATTTATTCACCTTCATGTTTTTCCTAACCCATATGATTTTTTTCCTCAAGAAACACACAAGGTAAATGTGGCTTGCAAATCAGGATGTTTTTGAATCAGTGATCATTTAATTGAAAATATTTCTTTAATCCTCATAATGCATATAAAATCTATATACTATTTTTACATTCTAAGTCTGTTTGGACCAGAGGAATCATTATATTATTAAACAAAGTCATAACTTTTCCAGCTATATAGCTATATTGCATCTGATCAGCAACATCTCTGTATAAAAAATGTGAAGGAAAAAAAAAAAGTTTTTAATGTTAGCACTTTAAAACTAAATCATTTGAATTTTCACTTTACACATGACCTTTATTATATGTGACCCTGGAACACAAAACCAGTCTTAAGTAGTGCGGGTATATTTGTAGCAATTGTCAGAAACACATTGTATGGGTCAAAATTATTTATTTTTCTTTTATGCCAAAAATCATCAGGTTATTAAGTAAAGATCATGTTCCATGAAGATATTTTGTAAATTTCTCTTAAGTTTTGATTAGTAATATGCATTACTAAGAACTTGGGCAACAGTTTGGACAAAGGCGATTTTCTCAATATTTTGAATATTTTGTAATTTGTATATAATTTTATCCCAATATTTTGATTCCAGGTTTTCAAATAGTTGCATCTCGGCCAAATATTGTCCTAACAAACATCAATGGAAAGCTTATTTATTCAGCTTTCAGATCATATGTAAATCTCAATTTTGAAAAATTGACACTTAAAATTGGTTTTGTGGTCCAGAGTTACATATATATCAGGGGTGGTGAAGTCCGGTCCTGTAGAGCCGCAGCCCTGCAGAGTTCAGCTCCAACCCTAATTAACGACTGACGACTGACGTTCGCCACCCCTGACATATATTGTACCCTAATGGTGCTCCATATATAACTGTGTCCAAAATGACCCAAACACAAAATGTGTAACTTTTTTTAATGGTTAATTAAAATTTGAATGATGTGCATGTTAAAGGCCTTAAATTATTAGTTCATTTCTAGAATAAAAATTTCCTGATGATTTACTCACCCCCATGTCATCCAAGTTTTTTCCATGTCTTTTTCCTCAGTTGAAAAGAAATGAAGGGTTCGTGGAGAACATTCCAAGATTTTTCTCCATATAGTGGACGTCAATGGGGATCAGTGGGTTGAAGGTCCAAATTGCAGTTTCAATGCAGCTTCAAAGGTCTCTACGCAATCCCAGCCAAACTATCGGGTCATTTTCTACAAAAAAAATTAAAAAGTTTATACTTTTTAAACACATATGCTCATCTTGCACCAGCTCAACTTCACACAATCATGTTGGAAAGGTCACGAGTGATGTAGGTGGAAGTACCAACCCAGTGTTTACAAAGCAGATGTGCAAAGAAAGTCAAAAGCTTTTTACAAAAAAAGCTAAAACAACAATGTCGGACGATTTTGAAGTTGAGAGTTGAGAGTTTTTTTGGCCTGCCCTACCTTTCTAAACCAAAGGACACGTGCGTGACCTTTCCAACGAGATTATGCAATGTGTGAAGTTGTAGACGTGCTTCGCAGAGCTATTGCAAGATGAGCATTTGCGGTTAAAAAGTATATATACATTACTTTTTTTTTTTTTTGAAAATGACATCATTTTGCTAGATAAGGCCCTTATTCCTCAGCTGGGATCGTGTAGAGCCCTTTGACCTTCAACCCACTGATCCATTTACATTAATTCGTTTAGCAGATGCTTTTATCCAAAGCGACTTACAAGTGGAGAATACATCAAACGATTTGTCCTAAAGTGGCAAAACGACTTAGGAAGTGCTCATAATACCACGTAACAGACATTGTTTAGATTAGTACAAGCTAGAAAGGGAAAAAGAGTAAAAAAAAAATCTGATGATCCCCATTGAAGTCCACTATATGGAGAAAATCTTGAAATGTTTTCTTTAAAACTCTTAACTTCTTTTCTACTGAGAAAAAAGACATGAACATCTTGGATGACATGGGGAGAGTAAATTAGCAGATTTTTTTTTTTTTTTTTTTTTTTTTTTTCTGGAAGTGAACTAATCATTTAACCTATTTGCAAAGTTTTGTTCCCTTCCTGTGCATTTTTAGAAATGATGTATCTCGTTCAGGTCAGCATGGACTGAAATGCTCAAGAAATGAGGGTTTCTTGAGTCATATAATGTTGAGTTTTGTATGTGTGTGTTCTCTACAGTTGTGTCGGTTTGATTGGCGCTTGTGAAGTGTTTGAGTTAATTAAATGTGTTGCACTGTAACACACACACGTTCAATCAATCTCTCACACACACTCCACATTATTAATGAGTCATTACAGCAGTTCATAACAGGCGAAATGCCAACATGCTTACACAGCAGCTCAGGTCACGCTAACACACACACACACACACACACACACACACACACACAGCGCTGCACAATCGATGCCGATCAGTTGTATGCACAGGTCTGGATGAGCTCAGATTTACTGTGTTTCTTTTACATTCCTTGAGTTGAATTTATTAAAACAAACTTTTTTTTTTTTTTTCTTACATGAAGGTCACATTAAAACAGAAACTTAATAACTGAATATGTATTTGTGCTATTTTTCAAATGTCTTTATATAATGATTGTTTTATCCAGACCCAGACTTTCATTCTTAACCCTCCTGATGTTGTGAAAAGTCCAGGTACATCTTTTGTGTTCCTAATCAGTTTCCATGCAAAAAAACAACAACACTATGTAGACAGAAAAAACGAATTAATTGAAATTAAAGATTCGTGGAGAAACACAAAACCTCTATTGTCGTCTGTTAGAGACTAAACAATAGAAAATATATAAAAATCACATACTCCTTTTAAAAATAGCTGCTCTCTTTGTGTTCATTTGACCAACATATTGTTGTTCAAAATTAATTGCACAGACACAAAATAACTTTTGCTTGATGTTTTTTTAACTACTGGTAGTGACTCTTTGCTCACTGAGGTGCAATTAACTACAACTAAGTATAAATAGTATCTAACATCATTTGTGTTTGGTGTAAAAAGCCTCTGCTGTTTTGTTGTCTGGTTCTCAAACCTTTGTGAGGGTAAAATGTGTTTCTCACACTTTTCTTTTCAGACTAGTAATTGAGCACCAGAAAACTAACAACCAAAAAGCATTCGTTCACAAACTTTTGGTCTGTGAAACTCAAGTAGACAAAAAACAGCCAATTCTCCCTTGGTTATTCAGAGGACGAGTCTTAAAGAAACAGTTCACCAAAAATTTGCTGAAAATGTGTTCACCCTCAGGCCGCCTGAGATGTAGATGAGTTTGTTTCTTCATCAGATTTGGAGAAATGTCTCATTGCATCACTTGCTCACCAATGGATCCTCTGCAGTGAATGGGTGCCGTCAGAATGAGAGTCCAAACAGCTGATAAAAACATCACAATAATCCACTCCAGTCCATCAGATAACATCTTGTGAAAAATCTGCATGTTTGTAAGAAACAAGTCCATTGGTTTGGAGGATTCATTGGTGAGCAAGTGATGCAATGCTACATTTCTCCAAATCTGATGAAGAAACAAACTCAAGTAAATATTCAGCAAATGCTGATCTTCGGGTGAATGAGCTCTGGTCATCTGTCTGTCACGGACGGCTGTATCCGTGTGTGTGGTCTGTTCCGGTCATCGGTGTGTGCTGCTAATGACAGCTCTGCTCTGACAGGCCCAGCCGCTCTGGACTCCGACTCGTTAGGACTCTGACGGACCTTCGCCGGCAGCCATCCAGAGAAACAAACGCCAGCAGAATAGCAATAGCAGAGAATCAGTAAATGAGGCAGCGGTGTCAGTCTCACTGAGTGAGGGATCACATGACCACAGAAATGCTCCGCCCACTGAAACGCAGTCCTGTGTTCTGTTCGAATCTTTATATTTTAGTATTATTTTTATACTATTGTATTTATTCATATTTTGCATGAAATTTTATTTTTGTATGTTCTGTTTTCTTTTAGTCTATGTTTTAGTCATGTTTTGTCATTTTCATTAGTATTTGTTTTTATGTAGATATTTATTAATATTTTGAATTAGCTTTCATTTTTACATTTTCAGTTTTATTTTAATTTTAGTTTAAGTTTTAGTAATTTTGCTATGTGCTTTTGTCATTTTTATTAGTATTTGTTTTTATATCTCTGTTTAGCTTTTATGATTGAATTAGCTTTTATTTTTATATTTTCAGTTTTCATTTTAATTTGGTTAATTTTGTTATTTCTTTTTGGTTTTTATAGTACCATTTAGCTTTTAGTAATATTTTCAATTAACTTTTTTTTTTTTTAATTTTAGTCTGTTTCAGTAATTTTTACTGTGCTTTGACATTTTTTTATTAGTGTTTTTTATTTCTATTTATATTTTATTAATACCCTGAATTACCTTTTATTTTTACATTTTTAGTTTCCATTTCAATTTTAGCTAACCTTTTAATAAATTTGCTATGTGCTTTTGTCATTTGTTATTAGTATTTGTTTTTTATATATATTTCTATTTTTGTTTTTTTTTTTTTACTGAATTTGTTTTTATTTAAATTTTCTAGTTTTCATTTTCATTTTAGTCTGTTTTAGTGTTTTTTTCTATATGCTTTGCCATTTCTTATTAGTGTTTTTTATTTCTATTTATCTTTTAATAATATCCTGAATTACATTTTCAGTTTCCATTTTATTTGTAGTTTACATTTTAGTAATTTTGCTATGTGCCTTTGTTATTTTTATTAATATTTGTTTATATATATATATATATATATATATATATATATATATATATATTTATTTAGCTTTTATTATTGCATTAGCTTTTATTTTTATATTTTCAATTTTTATTTTAATTTGGTTAATTTTGTTATTGTTATTACCTTTTGTTTTTTATATTACCATTTAGCCTTTATTAATATTTTGAATTAGCTTTTGTTTTTATTTTTTTTTTCTTTATTTTAATTTGAGTCTGTTTCAGTGATTTTTACTATATCTTTTGACGTTTTTATTAGTATTTAAAGTAATTTTAAGGGATAAAATTAAAAAAAGAGGAAATCAAGTGACAAAAATAAGAAAAGTGTTGAAAGTTTTACTTTTTATTTAGTGTTTGACTTAACATCTTTTCAGTGACCCCAAATGATTTTTAATGGTCTTAGTTTTATATTTTAGTTTCAGTAAACAATAACAACAAGGCTTGAAATCTCAGGCTTCAACCATAAAAGTGATCCATTCCCTGATACTTGTAAGACGGCGTCTCGAGTATCAAACTGGCAGCGCTGTTATTATTGACTGTCAACAAAGGAAAGTGTCCTTACATCCAAAATAAATAATAAATGATGCTATACAATGCTGGTGTTTGTTCTGCAGGTGTGAGAGGATCATTTACCTTGTTTACACAACTTCATCTGCAAATGTTTGCCAAAAAGACTTTATTATTGAATAATGTAAAACTTTGTGTATTTTACTTGCTCAGATTCATGCATCTTTATCTCACTTTTACTAGTAGGAAGTAAATAATAATAATAATGTCACTGTTCAGAAGTTTTGGATCAGTAGGACTTTTTAATATGTTTTAAAGAAGACTTTTCTGCTCACCAAGGCTGCATTAATTTAATTAAAAATACCATAAACATCACTAAAATTGTGAAATATTATTACAATTTAAAAGAACTGTTTTTATATGAATATATTTTAAAATGTAATTTATTTCTCTGATCAAAGCTGAATTTTAAGCATCAATACTGAAGTCTCCAGTGTCACATGGTCCTTCAGAAATCATTCTAATATGTTGATTTGCTGCTCAACAAACATTTCTGATTATTATAAATGTTGAAAACAGTTGTGCTGCCCAATATTTTTGTAAAAAAACTGATACATTTTATTTTTTAGGATTATTTTATGGATAGAAAGTTTAACAGAACAGCTATTTTTTTTTAATAGAAATATTTTGTAACATTATCAATGTCTTTACTTTTGATCAATTGCATGCATCCTTACTGAAAATTAATTTTTTAAAAATCTAATTAAGGTTTGATAACAATAATACACATATGTGTTGTCTAAGTGATATTTTACAGTTTATGCCTAATTAAACCACATACATTTAATTTACATTTATGACCATTTTTAGTCTATATATGAATTTAGTTTTCAAGCATCCCATGTTTTAGCATTCTCAAAGTTACCTGTTTTTGTATTTAACATGCCAAGTCAAGTGCATTGCATTGTGGGATATGTGCTCTTGAAAAATACCTTGAATAATCTGGGAATTTGCACATACAAGAAAAATATGGGATTACTAGTAAGAGCAGAATGTTAGCATTGCAGACATTTACGGCGTACATTCCAGCGATCAGCACCGAGGCACAGCTGTTCATCAGCGATGCTGTTCGTCTGATAGTTGCCATGGAAATGGAGCGGTCAGGTGACAGCGGGGTGTGCGTGTGTGTGTGTGTGACGGGTCGTTTCATTGCATGTTCCTTTTCTCCACTCGCTCCATCTCAACATCCAGACGCCAATCACAGCAGATAATCTTTGAATTAGAGGGCAGAGAGGCGTCTGTGTTAGATAACTGGCCTTTCTACTGGCCGATGGCATTTTAATTAAATATATGAACACGACCTGAACTGCAGCTGAAGACCAAACACAGATAACATCATCTAATCATCACAGGAGCTCCTCAGAGCTGAAGGACAGACCCTCGTCTCTCTGCGTGTCGCTCTGCTTCAGCACTTGCCACACTCGCACACTCACTGAATTAGCTTTCATGCTTAAAAGAATTGAAATCTTTCAAAACTCATTTAACCTGAATGCCGTGCCAGTAAAAAAAAAAAAAAAAAAAAAAAAAAAAAAAAATGTTGATTTCAGGTGTTAACTTAGTAGCGCCATTTTTGGTTGAATGGTGTTTTTAATCAGTGTTTAGTAATTTCTTGGTCATTTAGTACCATATTTTGTCCTTTTTGTTTGTACACACACAGGCGTGTGGTTTTTATTTTTATTTCAGTTTTAGTTATTTTAGTACATCATGTCAAACTAAATGAAAATGAGAAATGTGTGTGTATTTTCAGTTAACATTTATTTTATTAAAAAAAAAAATAAATAAATAAAAAAAAGTTTTTTTTTCTTTTCTTTTTTTATGGCTTTAATTTTCCTGAGGTTAAGGGTTAATATTTCATCTCAAAATCAAAAAGAAAACATCAAGAATAAATTATTATCATTATTATCAACAAGGTTTTTTAGTACATCATGTCAAACTAAAGGAAAATGTGTGTGCATTTTCAGTTAACATTTATTTTATTTCCAGTTTCAAAGTGTTTTTTTGTTTTGTTTTTGTTTGTTTTTTTAACGTAGGTGTGTGTGGTTTTTATTTTTATTTCAGTTTTAGTTATTTTAGTACATCATGTCAAGCTAAATGAAAATGAGAAATGTGTGTATTTTCAGATTATCAACATTTATTTTATTTCCATTTGTTTTATCAAAAATTATATATATATATACATATACAATTTTTTAATGATTTTAATTTTCCTGTGGTTAAAGGTTAATATTTCACCTCAACATCAAGAATCAATTATTATTATTATTATTATTTTTATTTATTATTATTAGCATTATTAGCATTGTTACTATATTCAAGTACATTTAACACCTAAAGTTCTAAAAATAATTAATTGTTGTTTTATTATTATTATTATTATTATTATTATTATTATTATTATTATTATTATTATTATTATTATTAAATGTGTACAAATTATTGTTGTGGACTTTTGTTGTGCTGCCTTTAAATTATTATTATTTAAATAAAAACAGTTGCATTTATTTTTACTGTATTACAGTATAGACAGTCAATTAAAATGGTGCAAACTCTATAATATATATATATATATATATATATATATAATGTTATAATATATTTTTATTTTAAAATTTGTATACATTACTGTAGTAGCCTAATTATTGTAATGTCTTTAAATTATTCTTATTTAAATAACATTTTTATTACATAATCATTTATTACAGTATTGACATTCTAACACAGACCATGAATTACAAAAAAAACTACTAAATTAATTAAAAGCTAATTATGAATACGATTAGAGAAAATGAACGTCATAGGTCATCACGTTATTTAACACATTGACACTCTGATTTAGATATTTACTGTGTTGTTTCATATATTTTAACAAACAATTGTTGAAAAAAATATGGAGCCTCCATTGCTCTGTTTCCTTTGATGCGTCATCATTTCACCTGAAAATGACCCTCATGTTGTTCAGAACCAATGTTGTTGTTGTTTTTTTCTTTCTTCTCAACATTAGAAATTTTAAGGGCTATTTAAATATAAGCTTTAAAAATCTACTGTTATATGGATTACTGTTTGTTTACTGTGCCGTCTTTTGTTGTATTGCCTTTACGTATATTAAAGTCAATTTTTACTGTTTTATAGAAAGTACAATAAGAATGACTGTGAATTGCAAAAATAAAACAATGAATAAAATGAGGAAAATGATGCGACTTGTGAGGGCAGATGTGTGAAAGTTTGTGCTGTTGTCTGTTGCTCTGCACATCTGAGCTCTGAAGAATCTCAAGGTTATAAGAGAGCAGACGCGTTTATTTTTAGCAGGATCGCTGATCATGTCAGTCTGATCAGTTTGAGCAGCTCATTTCAGCGCTGACGGCTTTATGAATCTCTCAATGCAGTGCAGCTTCACAAAGAGACGCTCACTGAAACCTGGATTTCCGCAGCAGTTACTCATGATGTGTGTGATCTTCATTAAAATCATCATTACAAACACAATCTAACTAAACTAAAACACACTCCATTGCAGTGAAGACATGGAGTAATCTTTCACAGTGTAGAATAAGTAAGTGAACCTCTGTGTTAATTCATCTCCAAATGATAATTAAAGTGATGACATTGCAGGTATCCTGCTCTTTAAATAAAGGCACACAAAGGCTTATTACTGACAAATCTTTTGCCTTCATCCCAACAATGTCCACAGGATCATAGCAATCTGTTTTGTGCTTTTGACTGTGCTGAACTTTTACTGTAAATAAAGTACTTGTGCATTCAGTCATAATGCATTCAGTTCCTCTTTTAAAAGAAAATATATAACAAAATAAAATGTTACAAAATTGTCAGTGCAGAAAAATACATGAAAACATTCTCAATTAATGGCCATATTTGAGCCATATCACGAAACTGACCTTTTTAAGTGTATTTTATTTATTGGGTGACCAAAATCTATTTTTAAAAGCTTTTTGTATTAATTGAAATGTCTCAATTAATAAGGTTTAAAGGTGTCATCGGATGCAAAGTTCACTTTTACATGTTGTTTGAACATTAATGTGTGTTGGCAGTGTATGTACAAATCTACCCTATAATGATAAAAATCCATGCAGCGGTTAAAATAACATCCCCTTTTTCAAATCGAGCCATTCTCAGATGCCTGTCAGTGTGCCGTCATCTTTGCGATCGCCTTTCCTTATAACGTGCTAGTTAGCAAGTGTAGCAGCTAAACGTGGCTAAATGTGGCTAAAGTAAACAGACTCGTCTCTCCACAGAGAGAAGAGAGGGGCGGGGTGAGCAGAGCTCATTAACATTTAAAGCAGCCTCGACCAGAAGGGAAAGATTTTTGCAGAGCTGATTTTGGCAAGGTAAAAAAGGTGTTATTTACACTACCATTGAGAATTTTTAAGCAAACTATATTATAGACTTTTCAGTAAGACCGTAAAGAATCATATCAACTTGTGGAAAATTGGCATCCGATGACCCCTTTAAAAACATGGCATACATTTTACCTTTATATTAGAAATTATCTTGTTTTTTTTCCACTGACACCAATTTTGCCATGTCCCTCATGGCCTTCTGTGAAAGTGTACTTGGGATATGAATAATAAAATTAGAAAAAGGTCCATACATTTTGCCATTCTCATAAATATCTACCTGTGCTATTTTGCTGGTAATGTTTTTTTTTTTTCTAAGTAAATTCATGATTAACATCATATTATTTAGTTCCGTACCCGATAAAAATAATGAACTGATCCTTATGTGACCTCATTAACAGGAAGTGACATCATATAAGTCTTCTGAACAACATTGTGAGCAGACACAGGCAAGTTACCACCTTCTTTTATAACTAGAACCTATTGATATTGTGATTGTCAAGCTTAACGACTCAACACTGTTACATCAAATAAAGACAGAAAACTATTACTTGTGAAAATGATCTTTGCTATTTTAACAATATATGTGTTTTCTTAATATCATGTATGTCATGTGCTCTCCTGTTATTCACTACGTTTAGAGCAGTGGCCATTTAGAGCAAAAAAATCACAACCCTGTAAATTATTTGATCATAACAGGGTTGTGAGATGAAGTTATCTGGTAATTGAAATGAATTATTATATTTGATCAAGAGTCTTATACCACATGCATATGTTGAATGTAGTAATGTCCATGTTAAAGCTGTAAAAAACAATTATTTATATGTTAAGATGTATTTGTCTCTTCAACCCTGTTACCCTAGTCTCAACCCCATCACACCTACATTTTTTATTAATTATTTTTCAAGTTGATGAAAAAGTAATTTAATGTTTGTTGAACTCAGTCTGAAATGTTCAGAGCAATCATAAGAATACTGACTTTAGTTTAAATTCTGAAGTTAAGGCACTTCTTTGATCAAAAATGCTGAGGTTGCTGTCACAAATAGTTCCATTTCAGGATTTAGTATAGCAAAAGCGTGAGATTTTATGTATCTTTTATATTTGCAAATACTGAATTAGTGTGAGGGACATCTGATTAATAGGAAAATGTTGATTTCATTACAAATACATTTTAGAATCATATTCAGAAAAGTCCCATAGTGTCCGTAACGGGGTTGAAGACTAACAGCAAAACAGCCTGTTTAATTGTAATGATCAGCGAGATGTCAAAAACGACTAAATTAATAATAATAATAATAAAACACTGTTCAATAAAAAATTCAATTTTTCTTAGGGAAGAAAAATATCTCTTAACTGTAACTAACCAATTAAAATAAATGTGATCGCTGAAAGCTGAACAGATGTTGAACATCAGCTTTAAATGCTCATAACAGACTAATTTCTGGTTGTGTGACAATCAAGACCCTTAATTTCAGCTTCACATTTTCTATTCATTTAGAAACGCTTGTCTTAATAAGAGAGCTCAAGTCTACAGGCGAACAAAACAGGAGGAATTTAATCAGGATAAACATTACAGTAATGAGAGTTGTGTTACAGAGTCCTACTTAAAAACACCAGTGTTTGATGTGAGTTTAATTTTGTTGAATGTGTTTTACATGTGTGTGCCTGTCAGTATCATTAGCATACAGTAAAACTAAGATGAGAACTACTGCCTTACGTTCATCCAATAATGAAAATGTGCTCACCCTCAGGCCATCCAAGATGGAGATGAGTTTGTTTCTCATCAGGTTTGGACAAAAGTAACATCGCTTGCTCACCAATGGATCATCTGCAGTGAATGGGTGCCGTCAGAGTGAGAGTCCAAACAGCTGATAAAAACATCACGAGTCATCCACACCACATAATTTAACATCTTGAGAAGACAAAAGAAACAAATCCATCGTTAAGATGTTTTTAACTTAAGACCATTGCCTCCAGATAAAAATAAAGTCTGTAATCCATAATCCAATGCTTCCTCCGGTCATCTCATGTGAATCAGTAGACAAATCTGCACAGATTTTAAAAGCCAAAACAGCTCTAAACTAGGGCTGGCTTATAATTCGATAACGACAATTGTCGTGATATAATTTTCCTCGATAAAAGGATAATGGTATATAATTATAGTACGTATTTGTGATTAAGCTGTAGCATGTGTGCATTTATACTGAATGTTTTTAGACTACTACGTTTTTCAAACAAATAGGCTACCTATAAAACCATGTGGTTATATTTTTACCATGGTATTGAGGTACCATTATGTGTGGTTTAGACTGTGTTTATCATGATTTAAAATGTATGCTTGCTACTATGGGAGACCAATGCTTAAAAAAAAACTGGGTCAGAATAAATTTAACCATGTAAAACTGAGATTGCTACAATTTTTACAGATGTTACTGATTGATAATGAACAAAAATGTACCTCTGCATCCTCAAGCTACTATCAAATGTGCATTTCTGAAAGACAAAAAAAGTGATATTATTATTATTGTTGTTGTTATTATTATTATCATCATTATCAGACAACCCAAACCTATTTCTTGATTTGAAACAATGTAACTCATTAGAACATGCAGAAATTATTTTTTCTATTTAGATATTTATTTTGTTAAGGTTAATGGTCTGGTTTCTACAACTTTCACTTTGGAGCAAAAATCTGAATTTAAACCTGAAAGAAATAAAGATATGACATTTATTGTGATAATTATCGATATCGACTGATATGAAAATTTTTTATCATGATCATTTTTCCCCATATCGCCCAGCTCTACTCTAAATAAATATGTGTGTGGATTTTGATGCAAGAGACAAAAGGAATTTGACTTTTTTCACTGTAGGAAGCGTTATTAACGTCTCATATTTTAGCCAGAAGTGACGGTTTAAAGTTGTACATAAAGTACATTTTCAGCAAATGTTGATTTTTGGGTAAACTATTCCTTTAAAAACTGAAAACAAAATAGCGCGAAATTAAAACGGCTTTGTTTCTGTGTTGTTAACCGTCAGCTCTCCATCAGCACATCGTTGCGCTTATAAATCACTTGTTATGGTTGTGATTCCTGCATAAAATACATTTCAACACATTCTACATAAAAAATCCGGTAAACATGCTTCATTCACAGTTTATTTATAGAGTTTGCGGTGAGCAAGTTGCTAAACAAACAGCGGGTTAAGCACAACAAAGCGGAAAGTGCACATGTGTTGGGCTCGTATGAGGTACAGTGCAGCATTAGTTTAGGAACAGTATGTCTAGTGCCCTAGCTAGAGATCCTGAGGCCACAACACTCCTGGGGGTCGCTTCACAAACTCCGGCTCATCATTTATTTACTAAGGGAAACCTACAGAAGTTTCCACCGAGAAAAGCTTCTGAATAAGTCATGGATCTCATTCACTAATAACTATGTACAGTTTACAAATTCGTGCATGCAGAAGTTGTTCTCATGCTACATGGCTGCCAGTTTCACAGCATGTGCGTAAGGCACATTTAGTTTGTTCATACCTCGTTTTAATGCGATGAATCCAAATGATTATAAATGAGAGCTTAATTTGCATAAAACACGCCCAGTTCATTTCCATATAAGGGCATTTTGCGCAGTCTCTCCAGATTGCATTTGAGAGCTGGTGCTGCAAGATCAGTGTTGCCAAGGCTGCAGGTTGTTTTTGATGTCTGCGGGTTGAAGCGACCCCAAAACGTCATATTTAGCCCCTGAAATAGGAATTTACCAAGTGAACCCTGACAAAAAACAAGAACAAAAAAACTTGTATTTTACCCCCAGAATGCAATTTTTAATGGAGGACCCCCTTCAAAATGTGATTTTGGGCTAGTTTTGAGTAGCAGTTGGGTGGGTTTTGTTGTAAAAACCTGGCAACAAGATTTTCAAGTAAAGTGTGCTATTCTAAGCCCCACCTTTTTTATAATGTAAGAGCAGCGCGTCATTTGTAACTTGAATGTGCTCAGCTTCTGGTCTCATTCACTTCCAATTATATTATATAGTTAAACAGTTGGAAAGATGTACTCTAGGCTGCATGTAATTCACAGAATGATTTCCACATCAAACTAAGTTTGTTTTTAATTCTCGTAAACAGGTAAAACATGTTGAAGGGCCACTTAGTTATTCAATTTTGAATAATATGAATATGAATATGAATTAATAATTATATTTACACACTGTATATTTCTAATGTCACCGGATGACCATTTTGTTTAAATATATGTGCCTAATGCTTTTAGTTTTTTTGTTGGTGGTGGTGGTGATTTTTTTTCCCCTTTTAAAATACATAAATTGAACTAATTTTTACCGCATGTCCACCCATTAAAAAAAAAAAATTCTTAAAAAGAAAAATTACTAATTGGTGCAACTACTAATCTACAACATTGGCACAACAATGACTATAAATGACAACATCACGAAGCAATTTCATTTTTCCAGTTGTCACAACATTATTAGTTTGGTTGACAAAGTGAACATCTGGTCATATTGTTTTTTGTTGTTGTTGTTGTTGTTGTTGTTTTTGCTGTATTTATAAAATATTTATTTATTTATTAGTGCTTTTTAATTTCATTTAATTAATTTTAGTTTGTATTCCTCAATCACAGCTGTTGAAATAGCCTTTGAATTAGGTTGGGCAAAATAAATAAAAAAGACAAATTGCCATCTGATTACCAACACAATTACCAATCAACAGCTATTGATCCACAACAAGGCCACAACTGTTATCTTGTATCTTGGTGGCAAGTTTTGCATTGACAATATTGTCTTCAGAACATCAAACCATTGACTTCATCTTTAATAATAGACTGAGGTTTGTACTTGCTTCTGATTATTACAGTGTTAAATTAAACAGCATAAATATTTCACTCAAGATCAAAAGATCGTTAGATCCTCCTGTTTTAAATGGTTGGACATGTTTGTTTTTGTACATCTGAGGTTTCTCCGTTCCATACTAATGTTCTTCACATCTCATGGCATTCGTAGAAGCTCTGAAAGTTTCTCTTGATGAAGCAGCAACGTTTGACTGTCACGACTCAAAGACTCCAGCAGGATTTCAGGCTCCCCAAGAGACCACAGAAAGTTTGCATGCATATTTAGCAGCAACTTCTTTCTTACAAATTTCTGAAAATGTCTCAAGTTTTCAGTTTTGCCTTTTCAGAGCGTCACAGATAAAAACCTCAAAGATCTGTTCACACCTGTGAAAGGCTTCTCTGCAGGTCTAAAAATGCCTTGAGAAAAAGGTTTCAGAGCGACAGCAGCTCTTAAACGTCGGTCTTGACTGTATAAGAGTGTTTTGATGGTGCAGAGACTCACACACACTCTACACTACAGTACATGAACTGTCTAAAAATAAAGACCCACACACACATCACACATCTCTCACTTCTTCTCTAAACGTGCACACACACACACACACACACATCAGATCATGGAAACCTGCCCTCTGAGACTCTAAACTAGATAAATGTGTGAATCTCTCAAGGAGAAATTGTCCAGGTTCATTTTCACCCCTAAAATTGAAAGAACAAGTAAATTATATTTCTTTACATTTTAGATTTCAGATTATTAATTGTGTATGTTGTTTTTATGACATTTTCCTCCAAATCCTCATTGCCAAAATTCAAAAATTCAGATTTAGGTTTTTTACTGTAAATTATTGCTGACTTATTTTCACTTCCAAAAACTGTACATTTAGCAGTATTTTACTATAAAATTACATCAAATGTCCTGTCAGACCGTATATAGCAAGGGAACCATTGTTAACCAGTTAACAGGTTTTACTATGGTATTTTTAAATAGTATTTTACTGTTGATTTTCTAGGGCTTTGTTTTCTCAATGAAAACTTCTTATTTCTTCCTTTGTATTTTTTCTTTTTATTTTCTTGAAATATGAGCTGGACGAGTTCTTGACAGGTTCACCCGACACCCCATTGGTTTTCCTATGGCCTGTGTGAGTCTGGGGGGCGATTTATTCTCCTCTGCAAATGGGCCAGAAGGCAGTTATGGCTGAACAGTAATATCGATATGCGGTCAGTACCGCCAACACAAGCAGACTGATAAATATGACAACATGTTAAAACGGACAAACTCCATTTAAATGAACACACGAGGTCAATACTGAGATGAACAAAAAGCCAGACTCGCACAAATATCATCACGCCGTCGTCAATAAGACCATCCGGATGGTGTGCACAGACGGATAATGCTGTCCTGAGTCTGTGAAAGGTTTTAAAGCTACTAAAACAAGCTACAAATACTCTTATGAAATATTTATAAGCTTTTCGTGCATTTTTGTATTATTGTATTTTTTAAATATGTAACATCAAAATCATGTTATGTTTAACATTCCATTATAATAAAATGTTTTGTTCTGCCTATTATTGGGTCATGTTATCGGTATTATTTTTTAACGTAAGAGTGGGCGCGCCATTTTTAATTTGAACGAGCGGGACTTCCGGTGTCATTGCTTCCAGTTATTTTAGCTACACGAAAACAGTCTGTTGTGGTGCTTGATGCTGCAAGCTGGTATTTGTTATCATATGATTTTAATGTATTGTCATAATCAAATTGTTTTAGTGTTTACTGAATTTATTAGTCTTATAGTTATTAAAAACGAAAGTCTCGCACATCTTTTTTTATTTTGATTGTCACATACGTTACCATGGCTTCAGAAGAATAGCCCAGAGGTTGTATAAACTGCTTTATGGCATTTAATGGTGCTTCATTTTACCCTTTTAAAGTCTGAAAGCATGTACATCCTGCTAAAATCTAATTTTGTGCTTTACAGAGAACAAAAAGTCATACGGGTTTGCAACAGCTTGAGGGTGAGTAAATGATGAATTTGCATTTGGGTGAATTATGTGAAGGTAAATAATTTTGGAATCTCTCACATGTTCCATTTTTGCTAGAACACTCACATATGTGATCCGTCAGCACTGTCAGACACACACATCACACGCCACTAAAATTACAGCCAAACTGAACTGTCAAGCCACCGTCTGTGAAGTAAGTGCTTTTTTAATAAAAATGATTTTATGTCTATTACAGCCTTGTACAAATGTCAGTCGTTTGTTCAATTAGTGTTGCACTCGGGCTGTTCGGAAGAGTTTAAAGTGTCAACGACTCAGACAGCCAGTGTAAAATTAGACAGCAAAATGCATATGTTTGTTTGGTAGAGCTGAAGTTTTGATTTTGTTAGGTGTTAGTTTGTGATATAATGAGTGCTGTTGGTGGATCAGTTAGACAGCAGTTACTGTATGTTTTCAGCCTCAAGCTGTATCTGTTCTCCGTTTGATCACCAAATAAAATCTTTAAAAATGTCCTCATATACAGTACACTGATGTACAGCTAAACCTCAAATAACTGACTATAACACTGTTTTGAAAAGTAGTAAGGATCCACACAAATTCCCAGTTGGCCATTGCAGTGAACTTTGCAGTGTGATGTAGTGTTTTGTGTATATAACCAATATAATAATATAACCTAATATATATAATATTAAATATATAATATAACCTAACCTAAAAAATAATCCCTGCAATATCAAATGTTTATTTGAATTCATTTCTTCTCATTTTAATTCAGTTCAGTTGTTCACCCAACATTTCTGCATGACCAATGCAGGACAGCATCCTAGTGACCTCACTGTTGAAAAATATGTAAAAAAAAATCTGACAGTGACTTGAATAGACACCACATGAAGTCAAATTCTGAATTAAAATTCCTTTTGATATTTTTGCAGGGCATGAAGTCAAAAATGTGAGGGTGGCGTAACTGTCCTGAGATTTTAATGAAGAACAGCCATTAAAAAGACATTAAAAAGACTTAAGAAGTTCTTGGGGGAAAATATATGAAATAGTTTTGAAGAAGTATGCAGTAGTATTATTATTTCTTGAAAATGAGCAATGGTGTGTTTTTCCTTCTTTCTTTCTTTTTTACTTTTTCTTTCTTTTTTTTTTTTTTTTTTTTTTTTTTTGTTGATGTTTTTAATATTTGAATATTTGAATATTTGAAAAAAAAAAAAAAAAAAAAATGTTTGAACACAGGTTCAAGGTTTGGCTAGTTAGCATGGTGCATTTTGCTTCTTCCAGTATTAAAATATTTTACATTCACTGGTGTACTGTACTGTTGTTTTTGTTCATATTTTGAGTTAGATTGCATTGCTTTATTTTCTGTTTTCATTCACATTTATTTAAATTTAGTTCAAGTTTTAATAATTGTGTTGAATGTTTTAGTCTAATTTATTTATTTATTGACATCCAAAAGGTTACAGAATAGTTTAGCATGCTAAATATTTTCTTCAAACACTTGATTATTATAGTATAGTAGATGCTTCACGACTGACAGATGTTTTGTTTTCATTAGCAGTTCCATTCATCTCAATAGCAGTTTCTTGGCTGGAGCTGTCACACCCCTGTGGACTGTTTATGTTGATTTCTCCCTTTTGTGCCCATATTTGGACGTTCCTGTTTTCTGTCCTCCTTTAGTCATCATTAGTTAACCTTGTATCACCTGTGCCTTAATTGTTCATCGTTATCACCTGTCTTTATAAGTTGCATTCAGTTCTGTGTTTGTCGTCCGTTCTCGTCTACGTCTATGTGAATGTTAATATCAATGTGTATGCTACCCAGCCTGTGGATTTACCTGTTTGGAAACTATCTGTGGATTATAATAAAGACTTTATCTTGAACTGTCATCTTCGTTCGGCCATTCCTTCCACGTTACGTGACAGGAGCATGCATCCTTTGACCTGGACACTGACATCTTTACTTATGCACTTTTTTATTTATATATACACTGACCAAAATTATAAACGCAACACTTTTGTTTTTGCCCCCATTTTTCATGAGCTGAACTCAAAGATCTAAGACTTTTTCTATGTATGTATCTATTTCTCTCAATATTGTTCACAAATCTGTCTAAATCTGTGTTAGTGAGCACTTCTCCTTTGCCGAGATAATCCATCCACCTCACAGGTGTGGCATATCAAGATGCTGATTAGACAGCATGATTATTACACAGGTGTGCTTTAGGCTGGTCACAATAAAAGCCCACTCTAAAATGTGCGGGTTTACTGTATTGGGGGTGGGAGGGTCCTCACGCACTGCAACGCATCTCCTTCACATAGAGTTGATCATGTTGTTGATTGTGGCCTGTGGAGTGTTGGTCCACTCATCTTCAATGGCTGTGCGAAGTTGCTGGATATTGGAAGGAACTGGAACACGCTGTCGTATGCGTCGATTCAAAGCATCCCAAACTTGCTCAATGGGTGACATGTCCAGTGAGTTTGCTGGCCATGCAAGAACTGGGATGTTTTCAGCTGCCAGGAATTGTGTACAGATCCTTGTAACATGGCACCGTGCATTATCGTGCTGCAACATGAGGTGATGGTCGTGGATGAATGGCACAACAATGGGCCTCAGTATCTCATCACAGTATCTCTGTGCATTCAAAATGCCATCAATAAAATGCACCTGTGTTCGTTGTCCATAACATACACCTGTCCGTACTATAACCCCACCGCCACCATGGGCCACTCGATCCACAGCGTTGACATCAGCAAACCGCTCACCCACACGATGCCATACTCGCTGTCTGCCATCTGTCCTGTACAGTGAAAACCATGATTCATCCGTGAAGATAACACCTGTCCACAGTGCCAGACGCCATCGAATGTGAGCATTTGCCCACTCAAGTCGGTTACGATGATGAACTGCAGTCAGGTCGAGACCCCGATGAGGATGACGAGCATGCAGATGAGCTTCTCTGAGACGGTTTCTGACAGTTTGTGCAGAAATTCTTTGGTTATGAAAACCGATTGTTGCAGCAGCTGTCCGGGTGGCTGGTCTCAGACGATCTTGGAGGTGAAGATGCTGGATGTGGAGGTCCTGGGCTGGTGTGGTTACACGTGGTCTATGGTTGTGAGGCCGGTTGGATGTACTGCCAAATTCTCTGAAATGACTTTGGAGACGGCTTATGGTGGAGAAATGAACATTCAATTCACAGACAACAGCTCTGGTGGACATACCTGCAGTCAGCATGGCAACTGCATGCTCCCTCAAAACTTGCAACATCCATGGCATTGTGCTGTGTCATAAAACTGCACATTTTAGAGTGGCCTTTTATTGTGGCCAGCCTCAGGCACACCTGTGTAATAATCATGCTGTCTAATCAGCATCTTAATATGCCACACCTGTGAGGTGGATGGATTATCTCGGCAAAGGAGAAGTGCTCACTAACACAGATTTAGACAGATTTGTGAACAATATTTGAGAGAAATAGGCCTTTTGCATACATAGAAAAAGTCTTAGATCCTTGAGTTCAGCTCATGAAAAATGGGGCAAAAACAAAACTGATGCGTTTATATATATATATATCAGTGGCGATTTCTTTAAGACTGCAAGGGAAGCTCAGCTTCCCCTATAATGTCACAAAATTAATGGTCAAATTATGTACTATTGTATTAACATTTTATTGACTAAAAATGCGTTAGAAAACGTTCATCTCAAAGACGAGTTCGTTCAGAATCAGTTAGATATAGCAGGTCGGCTGACTTGATTTTCTTCTCATACATTCCCGTAGCGTCACAGTGCGTTTCCCCGTTGAAGCCCAGCGTCCATTGACTTCAATGCGGCTGCTTTGAACGTTTTTTTTCAGTGCTTTGAAACTAGACGGTCATTGGATAAACGCTGCGATTATGTCCCGCCCACGGACGCTCAGCGTCTCTGGGGGTGAATGAGGAGCAAATGAGGAGTGGGCTGGCCTGGACTCCGAGCTTCTGCGTCATGATTGGAGGGTCTGTCGAAAGATTGCATCTCCTTTTGACTGACAGCGATTTTGTACTATAAGGAATCGCTGAAGCTATTCGCGCTCAGTCCCATCGCGGATTTCTCAAGTTGAGTCGAAATAAAAACTGCTGCAACCTATTTCTTTATATTTGCTTGGCGAAATTGCTTGATTTTCATCATACATATCACACAATTATACACCACATTCCTTGTTTCACTTTTACAGAGTTTAATATTTTTTTTAGATCGTTCATTCATTCATTCATGTTAATATTTAATGTAGTAATCAGTATATATATATAGATTACTACATTAAATATTAACATGGAGGATGACTATAAATTAATATATATATATATATATATATATAGTAATCTTGAAAAATTTTAACATAACATAATGAAACCTTATATTTCTATTAAAATACTTTATAAATAAATAAATCTCCATAATAACCTTATTTAAATTGCAAAATATTTATACTATATAGTAGCATCTGACTAAAAGAAAAAATACATCCTATTTTGCATAATAAAACTAAAGCTTTTTTTTTTTTACGATTGTTTGCATTGTGACTTACTTATGACAATAAGGCACATTCTTGTGAATAAATAAATAGACAAATTTATGATGTAGGCCGAAAATGAGCTTCCCCTATTTGACAGACCAGTAGCCGCCACTGATATATATATATATATATGTATGTATATTTAACACCAATCACCTGAGCTGAGTGTGATTAATCACTGCTGCATGAAAAGTATGTCTGTGTGTGTGTCAAACCAGTTGAGATCCATAGAATTAAAGAAATCATAGTGGAAGCAAACTGATAATGGTTTCAATAAAGTTTTAATTAGTGCTGTAGAATATGGAGGAACAGTGTGATGTGTAATAAACCTGCTGGAAAATACGATGACGATATGTGATGCAGTGAACTTAAGATTAATGTGCTAAATCAATTTCAATTATTTTCAAGAAGATTTAAAGCCAGAAAATAATAGCATAGCCAATATCCACGTCTCTTGTTCTTCCTGGGGTTCAGAAAACATCTGCTGAACAACAGATATTATTCTAAAGTGACAGTCTGTAAAAAAAAAAAAAATATATATATATATATATATATATATATATATATATATTGCATAGCAGGTAAACAAAGAACAACTTTAATTTATAATTTATATGTGCATGATATCTAGAGAAATGCAATAAAATAAAATGATAATTTTATTGACAAAACGTGTTACTTCACTTGCTTGTCCATTGATCCTCTGCAGTGAATGGGTGCCGTCAGAATGTCGAAACAGCTGAAGAAAAAATATCACAGTAATCCACAATTAATCCACACCACTGCGGTCCATCAGTTAACATCTTGAGAAGACAAAAGCTGCATGTTTGTAAGAAACAAAGCCATCATTAAGACATTTTTAACCAAAATACAAATTCGTAATCCATATTAATGCTTCCTCCAGTTTAAAAAATCGTCTGATTTGAATCAGGAGAGAAATCAGCACAGATCAAGTACTATTTACAAGCCAAAACAGTCCAAAACAGCTCTAAACAAGTATGTGGGTGGATTTTGATGTGAGAGACAACAGGAGGAAGTGTTATTACGAATTATGGACTTGTATTTTAGTTTAAAAAATGTCTTAATGATGGATTTGTTTCTTACAAATAAACAGGTATGTCTTCGCAAGATGTTAACTGATGGACTGGAGTGGTGTGGATTACTTGTGGATTATTGTGATGTTTTTATTAGATGTTTGGACTCCCATTCTGACGGCACCCATTCACTGCAGAGTATCCATTGGTGAGCAAGTGATGCTACATTTCTCCAAATCTGATTATTTTTGGATGAACTATTCCTTTAACTGGTAGAAAGTTCTGCAAGGAAACAATTTCTAATTGTAGTGTTTCTCTAGATAGATGGATGAATGGGTTTCCAATATTGAACATCCGTTTTTGTCACTGTCAAAACACAAGCTCTTTGTTTACATACAGATAGAACAGTGTGTGTGTTTGTGCTCATTTTTATCACAGCAGCCCAATGGATGTTTCATCAGATCGACATGAGATGCAGTGAATCTTCACACTGATTATCTGAGTTGTTCTGTGGGTGATCCGGATCAATATGAGCCGTTTCCCTCCGTTCTGCATCTAACTTCATTTGCTGATCTCCAGCGCGAGCACGTGCCTGTATTTAGCCGGTGCGGTCGGCTGTGTTATATAACCGCGCACAGGTCAGCCGAGAGCCCTGAAATGGAATTTCCTCTCTAATAAAACTCATTTGGGAGGCAGTCTGCAGTTTGGTTTATGTAACTCCACTGAAAAGCAAGTTAACTGTGCACTCGACCGGTGTCCCGTTGTGTATCGATGGCCTTGTTTTTCGGCCGTTAAATTCGAGTCGTTGCTTCTCGGCAGGTGAGCGGCGGCGGCGCTCTAAATGGAAGGTGAGATCACCTCCATCTATTATTCATGAATTTCCCCTGCAGGTGTCACAGGTGAGACGTCCTCTCGGTTTCCAATCACCAGAGAACAAATGAAGCCGCCTCACAGCCTCATAATTAACTGAGTCATGAGCGTGACAACAGGTTAAAGACTCTCATAACTACTGAGTGCACAATCCAGCGTGACTAGCTCGCGTTTGACTGCGTAAGAGAAGAAATCTAGATGGTTTCTGAAATTACAATGCAAAAAATCCTTTATTTAACCAGTACTTTGTCTTGTTTTTTTTAGTGAATGCGTCTTGATATTGGCAGAACAAAATAAGTTTGCTTGAGGCAAAATTGCATGACGTGTAAGAACACAAACCTTTTAGATTAGATTAGATTAGATGATTAGATTAGATTAGATCATATCTTAAAGGCATAGTTCACCCAGAACATGACAAATCTGTCACCATTTACTGTTCTGTACTCATAACCCGTATGAATTTCTTTCTTCTGTTGAACACAAAAGAAGATATTTTGAAGAATGCTGGAACCAAAAATTTGGTGGTAGCCATTGATTTCCATGGTAGGCAATGGAAAAAATAGCATGGAAGTCAATGGATACCGTCAACTGTTTATGTAAATTATGACAGAAATGGCATTTTTTGGGGATCATTTAAAAGAAGAAAGAACGAAAACATATTCCATAATAATAATAAAATAAATAAATAAATATTTTATTTTATTTTTTCTTTCCTTATTAGTAACTTTTTGAATAGTTTTGGTTAATTATAATATATATATATAATATAGTTTCTCTTTTTTCAGGATTACTATAGTTAACTGAAACTATTAAAAAACAAGCTACTAATAAATAAATCTAAAATAAATAAATTAATAAATATTTTATGTAGGATTTTATATTTTATTTTATTTTTATATTTTTTTGTGGAGGAGGGGGGTGTCTTTCTTTTTCTTTCTTGTTTTCTTTCTTTATGAGTAACTTTTTTAATAGTTTCAGTTAATTATAATTACCATGAGAAAGACACAATATTACCTATAATATATTATATATTTTCTCTTTTTCAGGGTTACTATAGTTAACTAAAACTATTAAAAAACAAGTTACTAATAAATAAAAATAAAATAAAATAACTTAAAATATAAGAATCATTTTTTACATTTATTTCAGCTAGCTGCCAAGGACATTTTTTAACCTGATGTAATAAATATGTCAAAACTAAAATACTAACACTTTTTCATTCTTGTTTTCTTTCTTTATTAGTATAGTTTTTAATAGTTTTGGTTAATTATAATAACCCTGAAAAAGACAATATTATGTCTAATGCATGTATATTTCCTCTTTTTCTGGGTTAGTTAACTAAAACTATTAAAAAACAAGTTACTAATAAATAACAATAAATAAAATAATTGAATATAAGAACAATTTTTTACATTTATTGCAGCTATAGTTGCCAAGGACATTTTCTTTGTTTTACCTGATTTAAAAAAAATATGACAAAACTAAAATACTAACACTAAAACTGAAATACGTAATAATAACTATATAGACATGTTTAAAAAATAACATTTAATTTAATTTAAAATGACAAAATGAATACATATAATAAAATTACTAAAACTTAAAACATAAAAATAATTATAAAAAATAAATAAAGCTATTAATATAGTCATTGTATTAATATGGCGCTCTAAATTATGAAAAACTACTTTACTACTTTATTTGTTTATTTGTTGTTTGCTGTTTGTGACTATGATCTACAAACTACTTATATTTCAACTTCTTTATGGGAATGGCTTTGATATGTATTGACTTTAGTGTGAAATTTGTGATTTTTACATTCATCCTAACGGTGTACTTTTTATCCTTGCAAATAAATGTAGATATGCTGAAAAATCATTACAATACAGATATGATTTCATAATTGTTCAAAATGACAGCGTGGACATTCAGTCTCGAAAAATCCTTTTTCATTTGCAGTATACATTTAGCAGATGCTTTTATCCAAAGCAAATGACACAACTGAGAAATAAGGTGTAAGTGATTCATCTTCAATAGGCATTACATGACAGGGTTTCAGGGCTGTTCAGAGAATTAATACTTTATGTGTTAAAAACATTAAGCACTTGTGGTGAAGGCAAGCCTTGTCTTCTGCAGTTCCATGTGTTTAGGCTGAAAAACACAGTCTGGATGTGTGTTTGTGTTCATCTTTAGCACAGAATGATGTAAGACTGAAGTCATAACCTGATTTTACTGCATAACAACATGCTTGCTTATTAAATCATTTATCTCGCTCTGTGTGACGACCATGACAACTGGTGTTTCGCAGAATCGGGCTGAGTCAGTCAGGAATCTCCAGGCTGTCGGGTTCCCATGAGTTCATGACTACCCATAATGCACTGAATGGCTGTCAGGTGAGGGTGCATTTGGGACGTGCCGTGGCTTTGGGAGTAAAAACTGTTCACAGATCTGAGAAAGAGGAGAAAGGTCAAACCCAGGAGAACTCAACCTCGTGACGCCGGTGTGTCATAATACTGGATTCGTCAGGTGACTAACACAGCTAACGAGGAACGTTCTGGAAATGTTCTCTTAAAGTTATCAACAAAGATTCTTCAAGTAACATTAATGTAATATTCATTCAGAGTGATCTTTAATAATGTTCTCAAAATATCAGCACAAAAATGTTATTTATGCATCGTTCATGGAATGTTTTTTTTTTTAAACATGGTTGGATGTTCATCTGACATTTTTTAAATGTTACTTCTAGTTTTAGAACTTTCAGAGAACATTCAAAATAACATTATTAGAATGCTGCTTTTGAATGTAACATGATTAAATGGAATGTTCACTTGAAGGAGAAGTCCACTTCCAGAACAACAATTTACAAATAATGTACCCACCCCCTTGTCATCCAAGATGTTCATGTCTTTCTGTCTTCAGACGTGAAGAAATTATGGTTTTTGAGGAAAACATTTCAGCATTTTTCTCCATATAATGGTCTTCATTGGTGCCCCGATTTTGACCTTCTAAAATGTAGTTTAAATGCAGCTTCAAAGGCTCTAAACGATCCCAGCTGAGGAAGAAGGGTCTTATCTAATGAAACAAATTTATATAGTTTTTAAGTACAAAAGCTCATGCAGCACAGGCTCTGGGATGCACGTCCACAATGCTACGAATTAGTAATGGGTCGTTCTTAAACGATTCGTTCATTATGAGCGAATCTTTAATGTGACTTGGGAAGAACGAGTCGTCTCGAGAAGTGATTCGTTCAGTCGCGCATGCGCAACATCCTGTTAGGTTCTGTACTGGAATTAGTTCACCTGTTTCGAGTCTTCTGGTTTTTCGAGTCGTTTGTTCATCTTATGGGGCTGTCACGTGATGAACGAACGACTCAAACCTGAAAACTTGTCAGATAAGAGGTGAGGTGAGCTAATCATAGACTAAAGACCCAGGTAAACAATGAATGAATCTTTTCTGTTTCTTATAGCATTACAGTTTTGTCTTGTTTGTTGTGTGATCAACGTTTGTGTAAGCAGTAGATGTGTTAGGGAAGTAACACGTAACATTTTAATTATATTTTGCTAAAATGAACGAAATGACTCGAAAAAAAGATTTGTTCATTTTGCTGAATGAAACTCAAAGGTCCGAGTTGGTAAAATGATCCGAACTTCCCTTCACTACTACGAATCACGTGTAAGTTCATAGTCTGTGTACTCCGGCTCAAAAAGGCGAAAAACTCCATCTTATTTTCTCCTACAACTTCAGAATCATCTGACATCATTGTACCTTTTTGTTTGTAAACGCCGTTTGACTTACTTGCACTTCCTTAGTCTTTGCTTGTTCACTTTGTAAACACTGGGTCTGTGGTTCCGGCGTGACCTTTCGACATGATTCAATAGTACATGAATGCGCCCCAGAACCTGTGCTACACAAACAAAAAAATGACAGATCGTTTCGCTAGATAAGACCCTTCTTCCTCGACTGGGATCATTTAGAGCCTTTGAAGCTGCATTTAAACTACATTTTGGAAGTTCAAAATCAGGACACCAATCAAGTCCATTATATGACGACAGATTCAAAATGTTTTCCTCAAAAACCATAATTTCTTCACGACTGAAGACAGAAAGACATGAACATCTTGGATGACAAGGGGGAGAGTAAATTATTTGTGAACTGTTATTCTGGAAATGGACTTCTTTAACAGTCAAATAAGCAAAAAAAAAAAAGCATTTTAAAAATTGGATGTTTTGAATGCTCAGAGAACAAAGAAAGAAAAATTTCCCCAAAAAGTTTGTAAAAATAGGGACTCTATGTTAATAAAAGAATTAAAAAGGTACTAAAAAATACAAAAGAAATAAAATGTTGTTTAATAAATAAAATAAAATAAAATATATCAAAATAATATATAATTATATATTATAATAATATATATATATATATATATATATATATATATATATATATATATATATATATATATATATATAATTTATTTATTTATTTATTTATTTATTTATTTATTTTAATTATGTGTCCTAGATGCCAAGGACACATAATTTCAATTAGGTTCACTTGATGTACTAACATACTGAAATAAAAAATGAAATAAAAAAATAATACAGTTTAGACAGACATTTTTAAAGATAATAATAAAATATTAAAATATTTAATACAAGTATTAAAATATAATATTAAAAATGACTGTAACTCAAATTATTAAGTCCTGTCAAATCCTGAATGATGATAAACTTTCAGTCTGATCTCATTCATATTCAGATGTTTTATGTGAACTTGATTTTATTTATTTCACTGTTCAGACTACTAAACTACTTTTGGAAACATTCGGAAATATGGTTTAATGGAACATTAACAAAACATGTTTAGAACACATTTTTGTTAGTTGGAAATGTACCTGGTTTTGGTGTTTTACAGAAAAGGTATGTGCACTGTTTTTGAATTATTTTGAATATATTTGCATAAATTAGTCATAAAAATTGGTCTGAGCTTGAAAACTAAGCTGATTCATACAATATATGCTGAGACTACTGCTGAACTGTGTTAAGAGGACTGGTGCAAAAATCCTCCTATTTGTTGTCCAAGTTTGAGCTTGTGATTAAAGACCATTTTTGGTGGTTTTTGCTCTAAAAGAAGAACAAACAATTTATTAAAAAGGGTTCACATCACCTTGCCATCCTGTGCACTTACACTATTATTATTACTATTGTTATTATTATTATTATTATTATTTTCAATAAAAAAAGCATTTTATAATTATTTGTTATTATAGTGAACTGTCTATTATTGTGACCTAATTCTTTTACTTTTTTTCTGCATCAATTTATGCACAAATCCATAATCTATCAGGGGCATATGTGTTTTATTTATTTATTTATTTATTTATTACATCAAAAGTAACAGTGCATATTTGCTATAAATATAGAGTATAATGTGATCAATTATTATAATATTAAATTTAGTATGTCAAAATGTCACAATTGCCATTATAAGTGATAATAATATTATAAAATCCACTGTATCTAAAAAAATCCTGCTTAAGGCGAGACACTGCAGGTGACTAGGGGAAAAAAATAACTAATAGTTATCATCTTTACCCAACTGATTGATTACATTGATAATTGCAAACATTTTTTGTATTACAAGTTTTCTAAAATGTTAGGTTTAAATATGCAAATGAAGCATTATTTAATGAAATATGCGCTAATTAGCATGCATTTCTAGTACAAAAATATAAACACTGGATGAAGTCAGTTTCAAAATTCTTGTTTAATTTTTTTGACATATTAGAGTCAAATGTTTTTACAGAGGGAATTTTGGGCATCTCATTTTGTCACTCCATAATTCAGAAAAAACTCAGAACAGACAGAAAACAAGATATATATTTTTTTACAGTTTTGGGGAAAATAAAATGTATAAAATCAAGCAAATTATATATGAACAAATCCCTCTGTAAAAACCTTCAGCATATAGACAGGAGTAAAATGTAAAGTTTGGTGTGTGCAAGTGCTACTGAAGTGGAGATTTATGGCTCAGTGTAAAAAAAAAAATCTCTTTTTGAGAAAACAGCCTTTAAAAACAGCTGACACAAATAGATAAAGTGCTATAAAAGAAACACTTAACATTGTTTTTTGGATGTTTTCTTTCCATTAGTCTGAAACAAACACTTTATGAAAAACCAAAAAGCCCTAAATCTCAAACTTGACAGGTGCATGAAAAAACAGTGTTGTCTCCCCTTAAATGAATTACTTTGAAATACTTATTCTTCAGTTAATCTAGTAACAAGATGAATAATTTTAGTAGTCAGGAGCAATATGTGTTTAAAGCATATTGTAAGTAGCTTAATTAAAGCTATTCAACAAGGTCTTGTGCTGTACAAAACTGCTTGAGGAAGCAAACATGATGCAGAATTGTTGTTGTTAATTAATCTAAAATATATGAAAAGATTTCAATTCATCTAAGAAGCTCAAGAAAAACAGTGGACATTCAAAAAAACGTAGTAAAACAAAAACAGTTTTTGTTTAATATAGTGCAATTTCATGCATTTTGTATTTTATTTATTTATTTATTTTTCTACAGATAGGAAGACAAAAACAGGTTTTGGTTTGATCATCATGTGTGAATGAAAAAAATGTTCAGCAAACAACATTTCACAACTGTTTCCTTGCAGGGATTTGACTTTCTCATCTAAAGAAAGTACAGAGAGAAAAGGTTCACAAACATCCTCTCTCGTATCCAATCAGCCCTCGGCGATCCACGGTTTCAGCTTTCACACATCATCTTTCTCCAGCTCTCTGGAGAGTCTGAGAGGTCAAGGGACACAAAAGCCAGCTGGACGAACACTGGACGCACGAGGCTTTTTTGAAAACACTCCAGAATCCTTCAGAGGCAGCCGACGGTCGCCCTCTGGAAGTCCTGAAGATGATAGCGACGTCTTCAAGAGCGACCCTCCTTAAGCTCTCCTGTCAGACCTGAACCGCTCCACTTACTCAATCCACACATCCTTCTGAAAACCATCAGATGAAGCCTTTGGATCGCCAACATCTGGCAGCCGCCCGCTGCTGTGAACGGAGGCCAATATCCCGATGTTTCACAGAAAACGCTGGCAGGACTTACTGTGGAAAGCGAGCAGGTAAATGAGAGAGCGGCACCTAGAATCGTCCCAAGAGCTCACACTTTAAACAGAGGATAGAAAACATGCCGGAAACACAACATCAGCCTCTCAATGTGTGTGTGTGTGTGCTTCTGAGACTTGAAATACAATCCTGCACATTCAGCATATTCATGCAAACAATAATTATACAGAATAATTAGCAGTGTGTTTGCTAAGGCAAGCACTGCCAACACTAGCTCATACTTATTGATTTGAACTCTACCCCTAAGTATGAAAATAAGAAAATTTAATGTGAGAACACTGCCACTTCAGCAATAATAAAACTAGGTGATTATCTGTGTAGCATTTTGTAATCCTGTGATCTATGCATAATAAATAATAATAATACTAATAATAATTATCATCATCATCATTATCATAAATAAAAAATCAAACTATTTAATTTCTCAAAAAATTACTTAAGATAAATGTTGATTGAAATAAAATAAAAATAATAATAAATAAGCAGTCATTATTATTATTGTTGTTATTTTATTATTACAAAGTTGTACCAATATTAACATAATAAAAATAATAAACATTTAATAAATTAACATTAAATAAAACAATATTATACAAATTATACAAAATATTTAATTTCTCATAAAAATAGTTACTTAAAATAAATGTTAATTATAACAATAAATAAGCAGTTATTATTATTACAAAGTTGTACCGCTATTAAAATAATAAACATTTAATAAATTAACAATAAATGTAAAAAAAAATGTACATTAAATAAAATAATATTATAAAAATTACACTTTTTAATTAATCACAAAAAAATAGTTACTTAAAATAAATGTTAATTGAAAAAAATGTTAAAAATAAATAATAATATAATAATAAATAAGCAGTTATTACTATTATTACAAAGTTATACCAATATTAACATAATAAAAATAATAAACATTACATAAATGAACATTCAATTTAAAATAAAGATTAAATAAATTAAAATTATATACAAAATAATATCTCATAAAAATAGGTTAAATAAAATAAATGTTGACTGAAATAAAATATTAAAAATATAAACTTTCTACTTTCAAATATAACATTTCATATTTTTTAATTTAGGTTAGCTTGATGTACTAAAATAACTAAAACTGAAACTAAAAAAAAAAAATATAAAAACTATATAGATATTTAAGAAAACAAAAATAGTGACAAAAATAAACAACAACATGACTAAAATTTTTAAATTAACGTGAAAGCAGAAAATACAAAAATAAGATCTAATGCAAAATATTAGCAGTAGAAAACGATATCTCAGTTATACTAAAATAACACTGATTTAATCTAATATACTAAAATAAATACAATTATTTAAGAAATAAAACTAGCAATATATATACAGACGTAAAAAAAACCTAATAAAAATTATTAAAATAGAAAAACTAACTAAAATGCAGGAAAATCTAAAAAATAATACTTTATAATAATCAAATTTACAAATAATCTCAGTGATAATATAAAGTGTTTGTAAATGTAAAAAGAAAATGTAAATGAAAGTTAGAAAATGTGAAAATGTAGTATTGTAACATAAATTCCATACTTTTGTATTAGCATGTAAAGTACAGATCTGCTGTATGCTTCCAGATTCATGTCTCCAGCAGAAGTAGTTTTGCCCAGAGTTTCAGTAATGATGTGAGTGCTGGTAGACTCGGAGGACTTCAGCTCTGTTCAGCTTCAGTGGCTTTGCTGGAGAAACGCCTGACCTCCCCATAACCTCAGCTAATATCTGAGTGTGTGTTTGTGCGTAACTCATTTGTAATCGATTTACGCTCTCCTGTTGCTTTTGCCTTCGGTTCTAAAAGAGAGTCTATCGTCATCCATTGCTCTCTCTCTCTCTCTCTCTAATCCCTCTGGGTTTTTCTCCTGCATTTTTCGTTTAAGTCTCATCTTTCTGTCCTCCGTCATGTATCTGCTGCTCTCTAATGCTGTATGACTGCTCACTCAGGCTCTCCAACACACCAGACTCACATAAACACACTTTACAGTTTATTCTGGCCAAGACGTGCTCACTTAGAAAGTCCTCGTACAGTCATAACTACATGTGAAGGCCAGGTTTGCCTGGAAGAGATTGGTAAAAAATCAAATAATTGTGCAGTGTGATTGTACAGTATAGCTCTATACGAATGGTAATTGTTTCTCATGTGCACATCTGTAAATATTAATCCACATATGATAAACATCCATGTGTCCAGATGAAAATAAATTCACGGTGAGAGTTTGATTCTACAAACTGAAAATGTTTCTCATGCGGTCACATATTCAGTCACATTGCTTGGACATAAATAAATAAAATAAATATTTAATATAATAATAGGAAAATAGAAAATCGATAATGTAGAATCTAACAGAAAGCAGTTAATGCATCCTCATACTTACATAAGTTAAACATTTGACTCAGATACTTTTTATAGTTTATATTTTAATGCGTAATTGCACATAATACATAATTTAAGATTGTATTGCATCTGTTGCTGTCATAAAAACAGCCCATTATAAATGTTTACATGCTTTTCTTCTTTCTTCTTTTCGTTCTTAACAGCCTCCACTCGCTGTGATGAAATATTGTTCTTGTAAATAGTACATACTGTAAATGTAATAAATGTGCCCATCTTTAAAACGCATGCAAATTATCATAAAATTCAGACAGGAATTAAATAACCACATGTGTTTTTTGTGTTTGCCACATGTGACCTTTGTGTTTGTCAAAAAACAGTAGGTAATTCAGCTGGGATTGGTAATTATTTAGATATTATTATTATTACGGACTACTATTATTACGGCTAAATATATAAATAAATAATCAACTTTTTACATTTTTGGTATTTATATATAATAATTTATTTTCATATTATCATTATTAATATTATTATTATTATGGGTGATGAGGAAAAAAAACAGACATTTTGGATTTGGATGGCAATAAAATGACTGACTAAAACTAAAGTGTTTAAAATAACTTGCATCCAAATGAGAAACAATTGCTGTCCAAATAAGGCTTAAGATTGTAAAGAAAATATATATATAATAACAAACTGCTACACTGGCGTTTCAAAGAATTTGGCAGTACATCCAACCGGCCTCACAACCGCAGACCACATGTAACCACACCAGCCCAGGACCTCCACATCCAGCGTCTTCACCTCCAAGATCATCTGAGACCAGCCACCCGGACAGCTGATGCAACAATCGGTTTGCATAACCAAAGAATTTCTGCACAAACTGTCAGAAACCGTCTCAGAGAAGCTCATCTGCATGCTCATCGTCCTCATCGGGGTCTCGACCTGACTGCAGTTTATCATCGTAACCGACTTGAGTGGGCAAATGCTCACATTCGATGGCGTCTGGCACTGTGGAGAGGTGTTATCTTCACGGATGAATCACGGTTTTCACTGTACAGGGCAGATTGCAGACAGCGAGTATGGCGTCATGTGGGTGCGGTTTGCTGATGTCAACGTTGCGGTTTGAGTGGCCCATGGTGGCGGTAGGGTTATGGTATGGGCAGGTGTATGTTATGGACAATGAACACAGGTGCATTTTATTGATGGCATTTTGAATACACAGAGATACCGTGACAAGATCCTGAGGCCCATTGTTGTGCCATTCATCCACGACCATCACCTCATGTTGCAGCACGATAATGCACGGTGCCATGTTACAAGGATCTGTACACAATTCCTGGAAGCTGAAAACATCCCAGTTCTTGCATGGCCAGCAAACTCACCGGACATGTCACCCATTGAGCATGTTTGAGATGCTCTGGATTGGCGTATACGACGGCGTGTTCCAATTCCTGCCAATATCCAGCAACTTCGCACAGCCATTGAAGAGGAGTGGACCAACATTCCACAGGCCACAATCAACAACCTGATCAACTCTATGTGAAAGAGATGTGTTGCACTGCGTGAGGCAAATGGTGGTCACACCAGATACTGACTGGTTTTCGGACCCCCCCCAATACAGTAAAACTGCACATTTTAGAGTGGCCTTTTATTGTGGCCAGCCTAAGGCACACCTGTGCAGTAATCATGCTGTCTAATCAGCATCTTAATATGCCACACCTGTGAGGTGGATGGATTATCTCAGCAAAGGAGAAGTGCTCACTAACTCAGATTTAGACAGATTTGTGAACAATATTTGAGAAAAATAGACCTTTTGTGTACATAGAAAAAGTCTTAGATCTTTTGAGTTCAGCTCATGAAAAATGGGGGCAAAAACAAAAGTGTTGCGTTTATAATTTTGGTCAGTGTACATAAATAAATAAATAAAATCAACTTTTTTAATTGTTGGTATTTATATAAAATAACTTATTTTTATATATTAATACTAAAATTACATAGTATAATAAAATATGATATATATGAAAAATATATGTATAACAATCATAAAATATTTTGTATGTTTGTTTTTTTCCCTCCAACTTAGTACATCCTCGGATCCTCATATATTTGGATTTATCTCAACTCTATTTATTTGCAGAGTATAATGTATATCAACAGTAAACAATCCCCATCACCCTTCATTCACACACACACACACACAGTCAGTGTTTATGAAGCTGTTGTGTGCTTGAGTTAAATTGCTGTATAAATAGACAGGTTTAATGAGAGGGCAGGAGTCAGGTGTGTTTATGACACTCTGCAGCTGCTGATCAAGATATGAACACACTGAGAGTCTGGGGAAGATGCCGTTTAATCACTCCTGTCCATCTCACAGCATTATAACGTGTGTTAGCACATATTAATCTAACGTCACATTGATGTTCACACACGATCCTCTACAGCAGTCTGACTGAAATATTAGGAAGACTTTAAGTACATTTGATTTACTGTTATCTTAGAAGGTTTTTAAGTCACGTTTTTTACCTGTAGCACTTTTTACAGTACAGATTGTTTCAAAGCACTGATAAAAAGGAAAATATTACGGTTGCAAAGTTCATCAATTATGAAATGACTTCAGACGAAAGTATACCGAGGTCAAAATTGGACATGAATCCAGCTGAATGCGTATGTATGTACAGAAGATCTTAACGGAGGAACGCTAGCTGACCGTAACATCTGATACACGAGTATGGCTGATGTTGAATGCATTGCGATGAATCAGACATTGCATCCTGAAATGGGACTCCTGAAGATGGGAATTCAAGCCCATCAGATCTGAGATGGGTCTTAGTGGCTCATCTTTCTTTGCAATTGCAAAATACAGAGAGTAGAGCCCATTGTGCTGTTGGGAGATAATGTCATGTTTTATGGTGGAAAGCTGTTATTTCCTGAGCTCAGGCTCTCGACACTAGTGGCTCAGGCGCTCTGCTAAGACCGAAGACGAAACCCAATGCACTATAGCCCTAAAATCATGGATAACAACCACTGCTTTTGGTTTGGGCCATCCAGTTTACCGGCTGAGACTGTGTTTGGGTTTTTTAAAAAGAGGTTTTATGGGGAAACACATGTTCAGTATTTGCCTGCTGCAGAGGAAGAGAACGGTTATTGACGCTCTACATTATTTCTAAATGGACCAAAGATAACTTGTACGATTGGCATTTGTTACTGCAATTGGTTTGGCTTCTGAAATCAACTCACTTTCATTTCCATAGAGAATCCAACACTGATTTTCCTTTCTTTTGTTTCAAAGCATCAACATTTTGTACAATTTCTTACCAGTATTCATGTAGACATAAGACCCAGATAAATATAAAATACAAATGAAAACCAAACAATAATCCATATCCAAAGGAATATATGCTGTAAAAACTATTAGGCTGCACATTTCTCATGCAATGCTGAGATGCTTGTATATATTGTATATATGCATTGCAATATTAAATAGTTACTATATTCAATCAGTCAATAATGTAAATAAAATTTTTTGTACTAAACATAAATTTGGCCAGAGTTACAATACTGAAGTCCAGGACCATTTTTCAAGATCAAGACCAGCTCATTCAGGTCCAAATACTCCTAAAAACATGGTCTTGGACTCAGACTAGAAATGGACTTGAGTATTAGTTGAGTATTTGAGTACTACAACACTGAATTTGGTGCCTGCGAATACTATTTTTACAAAGGAGCAAAATGTCATAAAAATCTGAAAAAAAAAAAAAAAAAAAAACACTCAATATTTTATTTCTTTTTGTGGGGGGAAAAACTTTTACTATATGATGGGCAAAATTATATATATATATAATTAGATATATAATATAATTAGATTTTATATTATAATTATATTACCAAAAAACAAACACACACATGCCAAATGTTTTTTGCCTTTTGACAAAGAAAGACAATATTTTATAATTTTATAATATTTTATAATTTAGTTCATCAGACTCAGAATGAAATTTTGTTAAACAATTTTTTGAATTTTAAGAAAAAAAATATGTTTGGCTAACTAAATTTCATTCAGAATATAATGGACTAAATTCTAATTATGATAAATGTAAAGTCAATTTACATGTTAATTATTAAAACATTAAAAAAATATTAAAACATTAAAAAATACATACATACGTACATAAATAAATACAAATTAAGTGAGCTGAGCTCATATTCTGATTTTATAATATAATGGACTAAATTATAATTATGACAAAATATTAAAATGTAAAGGATATTTTTGTCAAAAAAAATAAATAAAATAAAATAAAAAAATCTAATTCTGATTTTAAAATGTTATTTGTCTGCTTCTGAAATGGGTCATATGCAAATACGATAGAAAACCCCACTCTTTCGTTCAAGCTGTTCATTTATTGCATGGATGGAGCAAAATATAATGGAATTTTACATGCAAATTGTAAAGAAAACTGAAACATTGAAAGATAATGTAAAGATAACACTTAAACGTTACGCTGTTAAACTGAATGCACTGTACGAAAAAATTGTTTCAACTTAAATTTGTTCAAAACTAAAATATCCAACTAAGTAACTTAAAATTTCAAGTTGACTCAGCGTGGTAACAAATTATTTTAAGTTGATTTATTTATATTTTTCTGTTTGCTGAAATACTGTATCAACGTGATCCAACAACATTTGATAAATAATCTACAGATGTTAAATGACATTTTTCCATTTTAAAAATCCCAATATTATTCAGTGATGTCACTACAGTGTGTATGATTTTGATAGCATCCCTTGTGTTTTATCGTATAAACTTGTGTTTAAGCAGCCCGTAGTCAGCAGTATGTAAAACCACCTCATTATCAGAGAGCGAATGTGTTCCTCCACATCCGTACCTGACAGTATGACGCGGGAACAGCCGACACTAATGACAAAGAAGTAGAGAAAGAACGCTCCTCCACCTGTCAGTGTGCGATCTGAGGGTAACGAATGAGCACTGAGGTGTGTGTGTGTGTGTGAGCATTAGAGAAATGAATAGAGCCGCAATCATCTTGTTGCAGCTTCGGCTCACTGACCGTCCTGACAGATTTCTCCACACACACACACACACACACACGCTGAGTTCAGACTCAGGATTATATTTGGAAAGCCATAAATCAAATGGCAGACATACTCCTGTCTCTTCGATATTCAGTTTGGTTTTCGGTTATTGTTATGCCTGTGTATCTCATCCGTGTATAAGCATTCATAAAGACTGCTGATTCGATGACACGGAGCGCATCGCCGTCAGGCAATGCATTCCCATCATTCTTCATTAGGCCGGTGTGGTGGTGTGGGTTCAGGCGCTGTGCTGAACTGAACACTATTAGTGGCACATCTGAGAGAGCGTTCAATCAACCTCACGTCCGTGAGATTACAGTGCGCTGTATGAGGGCATGTCTGTCTTTCACAGGCCAATAATGGTCTCTTTATGGCTCTAAATGGTGTAGAGTTAAAAAGTGGGGTGTAAAAATGGCGTTGGAGTCATTTTATAGTGTGTGAACATGAATCAGAGTCAAAAAGTGCTGCTTTGGGTTAGTTATTTTTCAGGAAATGCATGACTACTACATACTTAGGTACTCTTATAATGAGTACTTAATATAAAAATATCAGAGTGTTTATTTACACTAAGTGCAAATGGCATGACTTGTTGGCAGAGGCTATTTACACTGATTCCGCCCACCACCATTGGGCTAGTCAACATTCACAAGACGATTGTTAAACATTAGCTACAGTGGCGTAGATGGTAAAATGTCTGCCGTGGTCTTGTGTGACGCGATCAAACCGAGTTTGAATCCGCCTTTTGCCGAACTTATATCATGTCGAAATGGCAATTATTTTCATTAAAATTCAAAGAAAAATTTAAAAGTATAAATAGCAAAACATTCCTTCTATTTTAACAGTGTAAATAAAATCTACAGCTATTCGCACTTAGTCTAAAATAATATCTGCTGCTAAATAATATTTTAAAAGAATATACTTATGGTAATGTAATATTTTCAGACACTTAATTGCATGCTAATTGCAATTAAATGAAAATGTTTTATATTCTTATATTTATAACTTAAGAGTGCTTTTTCAGTCTTAGGACTTAGATACATTTTTTTATGTCATTTCGTAACTTCTTTACTGTCTTTGAAATATAGTTTGTTTTCCCAGATATGTTTGCATTAAACATTTGCAATAATGCTGTAATTTAGTAAATGTAAAATATTTTAACTTTCAGTGTGATATCGGAAAATAGTTAAAATTACAATTAAGTACTTCACATGCTTTAGTGTGTTAGACAACACATCAGCATAAATGTAGTTCTTTGAAAACATGATAAAATATCTTTTTTTTTTTTACAAAGTTCACCTATAAGTGCACTTAAGTGTGTTAAGAAACATGACATAACAGTCTCTCTCTGAAAGTCTTTATTATATGCAAACACAAATATACAGTACTGTGCAAAAGTCTTAAGCCACTAGTATTTTCACCAGCTGAAAAATGGTTTAATGTAAGTTATTTCTATCTGTTGCTGTAGTGTGTCAGTAGGAAACATCAGTTTACATTTCCAAACATTCTGTTTGCCATTAATTGTAATAATCTAGTGACATTTTTGTTTGCACAGGCAGTCTGACAACAGTCAGTGCTCCACACAGAGATCTGATCTCACCATCATCCAGTCTGTCTCTGAAATGACATGAAGAAACAGAATAACTGAAGCAGACTAAATCCAGAAAAACTGTTTCAACATCTCCAAGATGTTTCAAGTAACCTACCTGCAAAGTGCACCTAGGGCAAAAGCTACTTTAAATGCAAAGGATGGTCACATCAAATGCTGATTTATTTTAGTTAATAGAAGTTCTTTGATAAAGAAAATCTATTTATGACATTGTTTTTGACAGCATCCTCATTTTATGTGCCTAACTGCCTAAAAAATTTAACAGTACTGTAGCTTTGTAGGTATAGGTCTCTTAAAGCATCTTGGAGATGTTGCCACAGTTCTTCTGGATTTAGTCTGTCTCCATTTTTTCTGTTTCTTAAGACAGCCTGGACTGAATGATGGAGAGATCAGACCTCTGTTTGCACAAGGAGTCTGACAACAGCCTGTGCTCCATACAAAAAATCTCACTGGATTATTATAATTAACGGCAAAATGAATGTTTAGAAATGTAAACTGATATTTCTTACTGACACACTACAGCAAAAGACCGACTTTAACTGACTTTAAACCATTTTTAGCTGATGAAAATACTAGTGGCCTAAGACTTTTGCACAGTAATGTATATATAATAAAGGCATGTTTTTTGTGCATTTTCTTGCACATGAAGGATCTCACGATCCTCAAATGCAAACTGTGTGTGTTTTGCCTCAGAGCAACCATACATTTGTGTTGTGTTTTGTTTTCTTTTTATATATTCTTCATTTATTTATAATCATTAATCATTTCATCATTTTATCATTCCATTTAATCATATAATCATTATATTCATTTATATATTAATTTTATTGATTCATTAATTGATTAGTCAGTTATATTATATTATAGTTGTTTTTTATGTATTTTTTCCATTGTTGTTTAGTCTTATGACTGTGTGGTTTCAAGGGCTGTTTGTCTTCATGAATAAGAGATACAAGGGAATGTTTATGGAAACTCAAGGTTTATGGGATGTTGTTGTGAAGCAGTTTGGTATAACAATACTTGTTGAATTTGTGTTCTCCAGATGGAAGTCTGAGCATTGAGACATACGCAACTAAGACTATTCAATAAACTCTGCTCCTTTTTACCATCCTTACTTCATCTCCTGCTTCTGCTCTTCATTTTCACTGGTTTTTCCTCAATCAACTTCTTGGCTGATAGATGACTGTTAATAGTGTTTTGGGTATTTTGGGTATTTTGGGTACCAGACAAGACCTCCTGTTAACAGGGTTTGGGTATTAGATCTCTCTGCTGACGAGTTGTTGGGATACTGGACAAACTGATATTTTCTGACGGGATCTGGTGTCCGGGGCTGGATCTTAATTGTCTAGGCATGGAGACAGCTATCTAACACACAATACTATGTTTTGAGCTCAAAACACTTTTACCATAGTATATTAATTGTAAATGAACACGTTTTGATGTCTGCAACACATAACTAGCTCCATATGTTTAGCTTTTCTGACATAGCAAACTTGCTCAGTAGCGCACCCGTTTAATAAAGTTCATTACTTAAAATAAAATAAATGTTAATTGCATTAAAATAAAGTATAAAAAATAAATGTATTTTGTATTAGCTAATTTCCAAGTTTTCCAGTTTCACATTTTCATTTAGTTGAACTTACTAACCAAGTAACTAAAATAAATTTGAATAACTACACTAAAACTTAAATAGAAATTAATAAAAATGACAAAATTTACTAAAACTTCAACTTAACATGAAAATACAAAAATAAAATAAATTCAGAATATTAACAAAAATTCATGCCAATTTGTGTACAGTACAGTAACTAATGGATCAGTGTGTGAAGTTTGTGTGTTGTGTTTGTGCTGTATCTGTATAGGGCAAAATTTCATTTCACCACTTGCATTGATCAGAAGCTCACAGTCGATATTATAACATGCAGGGAAGTGTGTGTGTGCTGTTACATATGTCTCATATGATTAATCTCTAGGCATAAACTCACTCTGGCGCTGTGCGACTGGAGATTCGGTTGGGGTTGGTCAAATCTCTCCAAGGCGTTGATGGTGTTTTATATTATAAATGAATGGTGTGTGTGGGCCTGTAGTCATATTACTGCAGTAATGGCGGGTAATGAACTGGGCGCTGTGAGAATAATATCAGAATTTCTCCTGTTTTCGCTCTCCTTCCCTCATATCACGTTATTTTTACTCCACATTGATATTTTGGATCCTTATCCCCAAGGAAAGACACACACAGACAGACAAAGAGAGGATTTCAGCAAATTCAAGATGGAGATGAACAAGCTGCATGTAGGCACCCAGAATAGCAATGCGGACAGAGCGAGTGTGTGTGTGTGTGTGTGTGTGTGTGTGTGTGGCCGTTAGTCTGGTGTCGTACTGATGTAAGCAAACAATTCTGTCACTGGAAGATCAGAGAAAGCGCTTTGATGGACAGCAGTGGGACTGAAGAGGCTGGACCTACAACAAAGAAAGACACAAGAGCTTCATAAATGATGTATTCTCTGTCCAAACACATCTCTTCCATCTCTTCTCATATCTTCTGAGAATGATGATATGAATCGCGTTTGAAATCAGTCTGCGTTAAATCTCAAGTGTCATTTTTTTTCTGTCATCTTTTACTCCATCTCATGTCAAAATGTCATTTGCTCATGCATTCAATTCAAAACTCGATTTATCATAGTGTGGATCTCACAAATTCCGATTACAGGGCAAATTATGGATTAATAAAGACTTGTTTTGTGCATTTTTTGCACAATACTATGTTATGAGCTCAAAACACTTTTACCATATTAATTGTAAATGAACACATTTTGATGTCAGCAATGCATAACTAGCTCCATATGTTTCCATAGGCTTTTCTAATGTACCAAACTTGCTCGGTAGCGCACCCGGTAAATGTGTTTTTATTTCACGTTTACCACTCTTGGTTAGGTTTACGGTACAGTTTAGTGTAAGTGGTGCATTATTCTTTTAAAAATCATGACATACACTACAGCCTCCAGGCTCAGAGTGTCCCAAACCCCAATATTTGAACAATTCAGAAAAGCTGAATCACTGTTTGGTCATATGAGATTTCAGTATAGAGATTTAAGAGATTTAGGGGTTAAGATCATGACTTTTTGGTTAGTACTACAGTGACTGTATATTAAGACCATTTGTTCTTTGCTTTTGGGATCTGAAGAAGCATTTGGACCTGGAAATGGTGACAAATGAACAAGCAGATAAAGCACAAACTTCTGTTAAAAGTTTATATAGTTCAGCTTTGAGGTGTACACTACTATATTTGAAGACCTGAAACCAGGGCTGCAGGATCAATCCAATTTTAATCAAGATCACGATTTATGCTTCTCTCAATTAATGCAACATAATCGTCTGTGACATTTGCATTATCTTTTTTGGTAAAAAGCATCCAGGAGCTTTTGTGCAAGCAGGTGCCAGATGTCAAGCGTTTAAATCCTCCTATCAGAGCTTTTCTTTTGAATGGATACATAATTTGGCCAAGTGTTTTACATAATCCTGCCAATCTGGCAACCATTAGCACATGTTCCGTCTACACTGAAAAAACATTCATGATCTACTTTTCATTTCACAATTCATTGTTTTTGAGATTCTTAAAATCTTTTTTCCAATCACAATTTTTTTTTCTTGTAATTTTGAGTTTATATCTTTCAATTCTGACTGTATCCTAACATTCTGAATTAACTTCTTGCAATTCTGTTTTTTGCCATGTAATAAAAACAAAAAAAAGGTAACTGCAGCTTTTTTGCACAGATCTGATTTTGAGTTTATATCTCATATTTAAGGTACAGTTGAGGTCAAAAGTTTACATCCTCCTTTCCGAATATGTGAAATGTTAATTATTTTACCAAAATAAGAGGGATCATACAAAATGCATGTTATTGTTTATTTAGTACTGACCTGAATATGATATTTCACATAAAAGATGTTCACATATAGTCCACAAGAGAAAATAATAGTTACATTTATAAAAAAAAAAATAATAATTATTCGCTTCAAAAGTTTACACCCCCTTAATTCTTAAAGGAACACTCCACGTTTTTTTTTTTTTTTTTTTATTTATTTTTAATTTTTTTGAAAATAGGCTTATTTTCCAACTCCCCTAGAGTTGAACAGTTGAGTTTTACCGTTTTCGAATTCATTCAGCCGGGTTTCCAGGTCTGGTAGTAGCACTTTTAGCATAGCTTAATTGAATCCGATTAGACCGTTAGCATCTCACTCAAAAATGACCAAAGACTTTAGATATGTTTCCTATTTAAAACTTGACTCTTCTGTAGTTACATTGTGTACAAAAATGGACGAAAAATGAAAATCTGTGATTTTCTAGGTCGATACGGCTAGGAACTATACTCTCATTCCGGCGTAATAATAAAGGAACTTTGCTGCCGTACCATGGGTGCAGCAGGCGCAATGATATTATGCAGCACCTGAAAGTGATCCATTCCTTGATCATTATGCTGGAATGAGAGTATAGTTCCTAGCCATATCAGCCTAGAAAATCGCAACTTTTCATTTTTTTTCAGTCTTAGTAAACAATGTAACTACAGAAGAGTCAAGTTTTAAATAGGAAAAATATCGCCATTATATATGGTCATTTTTGAGTGAGATGCTATCGGTCTAATAAGATTCAATGATCTATGCTAAGCTATGCTAAAGGTGCTATCACCAGACCTGGAGATTGGCTGAATGGATTCGAAAACGGTAAAACTCAACTAGCTCTAGGGGAGTTGGACAATGAGCCTATTTTCAAAAAAAGTGGAGTGTTCCTTTAATACTGTGTTGTTACCTGAATGATCCACAGCTGTGTTTTTGTTTAGTGATAGTTGTTCATGAGTCCCTTGTTTGTCCTGAACAGTTAAACTGCCCGCTGGTCTTCAGAAAAATCTTACAGGTCCCACAAATTCTTTGGATTTCCAACATTTTTGTGTATTTGAACCCATTTCAACAATGACTGTATGATTTTGAGATCCATCTTTTCACACTGAGGACAACTGAGGGACTCATATGCAACTATTACAGAAGGTTCAAACACTCACTGATGCTTTAGAAGGGAAAACCATGCATAAGGATCCAGGGGTGAAAACTTTTGAACAGAATGGAGATGTGTACATTTTTCGTATTTGGCCTAAATATCTTTTTTTTTTTTCATTTAATACTTCCCTTCAGAGGTTATAGAAGATACACATGTTTCCCAGAAGAAAAAATAAGTTAAATTTACCCTGATCTTCAAATTCAAAAAGTTTTCACCCCCCGTCTCTTAATGCATTGTGTTTCCTTCTGGATCATCAGTGAGTGTTTGATCCTTCTGTAGAAGTTGCATATGAGTCCCTCAGTTCTCCTCAGTGTAAAAAGATGGATCTCAAAATCATACAGTCATTGTTGGAAAGAGTTCAAATACACAAAAATGCCAGAAAACCAAAGAATTTGTGGGACCTGAAGGATTTTTCTGAAGAACAGCAGACAGTTTAACTGTTCAGGACAAACAAGGGACTCATGAACAACTATCATGGATCATTCAGGAACAACACAGTATTAAGAATCAAGTGTATGTAAACTGTTGAACAGGGTCATTTTTATAAATTCACTTTATATATATAAACTAATATTTTCTCCTGTGGATTATTTGTAAACATCTTTTATGTGAAATATCTTATTCACGTCAGTACTAAATAAAAAAATAACATGCACTTTGTATGATCCCTCTTACTTTGGTAAAATAATTAACACTTTGCAGATTCTGAAAGGGGGATGTAAACTTTTGACCTCAGCTGCATAAACTCAGAATTGCAAGGAAAAAAGTCAGAACTGTGCAATAAAAAGTCATAATTACCCTACTTATTTTTTATTACGTGGTGAATCCTGACTTCTGACTTTATTTCCCACAATTCTGACTATTTTTTCAGAACTGCATGTTTATATCTCACAGTTCTAAGAAAAAAACTCTAAACTGTGAGGCTTAAATTCAGAATCATGAGGGGGAAAAAAAGTCAACTGTAAGATAAAAATTCACAATTACCGTTTTATGTCCCCAAGCAAATGTCTGGTAAGCAAACCGTGTGAGTTGACATCCTCTGCCTATGTGAAAGTGTGATAATTCTGATGAAATCTAAAAAGAAATTGTGAAAATTGTGATTAATAATAAATTGTGTTCAAAATAATCATGATTTTCAGTTTAACCAAATCTTGATTTCACCGGCTCTTCGAGTATTTTGACCACCAACGCAAAGGTTGGTTCAATCCCAAAGAACTTCCAAACCTGATCTATTTTCCTCTACGCCCATCAGCAAGGTTAGTCCGGTTTCTCCACGTCCTTGCCGATGGAGCGCTTTGCCTTTTCAATCATAAGAGCGCTCAAACACGTGCCATTAGCTTCCTAATAAATTAAAATAATAAGATAACATGTAAAGGCTTGTAATATACTGAGTAAGATACATGTGTAATTATGGATTATCTTCTGGATCTTAATGAAGATATGTTGGACATCAGTTGTAATTAGATGTGACAAACTCAAGTCATTTTAATTAAATACTCAGATAGCGCTCTCTCCGTATCTCTCTCGCAGACATGATCCACGGACAAAGATTAAACTCAGTCTGACACTAAATTGGATTTGCAATAGAGAGCTGCCATTTATCATTTAGTTGGGAATTAAGTTTAGGCTATGTTGAGAACAGCATGCGATCATGCTACTATTTCGGTAGTACATATCGTATGATTAGTATCATATGCTGATACAGCGGAGGACAATGTGAGAAACTGAGTGTCACTGTGCTTCCATTTCCACTGTGACAAATGAACCATAAGTAATATCATCCGTTATTATCCTGTCGTTTTTAATTCATACTTTGAATGTACTCCCAGGATTTTTTTAGCAGAAAATTGGGTTGAAATGCAGGATGATGACTGGCTGTCACTTGCTGTGTATAGTTGCATGCTATAAAATCCTATAAAAAGACTGATAAAGCTGGATGCAGTGTGCTGTTAGTCAAAAGTGATATTGCCTTAAAACATTTTTCTAAACAGAGAAATGATATTGAGTGACTTATACTTCAGACGAAAGAGAGACATAATTATTTTAATATAGTGCCTTTAAATTAGGCTTTACAGAGAAAACCTGAAAGACAAATAAGCATGCGTAATAAGAGAAAGTCAGAAAAAGCGATCCTAAAATGAGATTTAAATCATCATACATTTGAAAAAGAGTACTTATTATGGATATAATATACTTCAAAAGAATTCACTTAAATGCAAACTTAATGTTTCTGAGCACTTTAGCAATTTATATTAAACACAATTAGCTAAACTTTAGAGTGTTTTTGACCCACTGAAGCAGGAGTAAAGTACATCTTTATGTTTAATTTCAAATAAGTTCAATTGTGTTTCAAATATGGTTAAAGTACTGTTTAAGGTACTGACAAAAATTTATGTTAAACTAAATTATACTGTAACGTCATTTCTGTTGAAACTTGTATGTCTTGTGTTTAAATTAGGGCTGTATGTTTAACACATTAACTCAATTAATTAGTTATGAAAAGACAATGCGATTAAAATATTTTAATGTGCTGGCCCCGTCAACCAAACCTGTACTTTATTTTACGACTGTTGACAAATATGATGCAGGGCAACAACTCCATGAATGCAGTTATGTACTAAAATTCAATATACTGGTGCAAAAAATGCCCATGTATGTGTTTTATCTCATATTTATATATATTTCACATATCACAGGATATCACACGAGCAGCAAGAGCAATATGATACGAGTGCTGATTTTGTCCGATTTATCACAAGCTTAAATGTGATTTTATACAACAGTTCAGTAAATAAGAAGTTGATATTGTGTTATTTTAAACACATGTGTTTTTGCTCAATTTTGCAGAGAACATATTAGCTTTGAAGCCACAGCTGAATTGTTGCAACACAGCGGTGTTTAGTTTCTGAATGAATCTGCATTTTGAACAAATCGTGTGAACCAATGATTCAAAGGCCCATTCATAAAGAGAGCCATTTACTTAATTCCTAAATGAATCAGCCCTTAAACAAATCGAATGAATGACTTATATAGACATTTACCACCCCCTGCTGACAGATTTAGTTCCTTATTTAGAGTATAATTTTATAAAAAAAAAAAATAAATAAATAAATAAAAACATTAATAATAATAATAAAAACATAAAAGTGATATTAAAGGGACAGTTCACCCAAAACTGTCATCATTCACTCACCCTCATGTCATTTTAAACCTTTCTTTTGTGGAACATAAAACTTTCTTTTGTGGAACATAACATGTTTTGGTTACCAAAGACTTTCATTGTATGAACAAAAATACTGAGATGTTTCTCAATGATCTTCTTTTATGTTCCATATTTCACATTAGGCCGATGCAGCCTAAATGTTTATGTGTAATAAATGTTATGTCGAATTTAATAAAATATTTCTTTCTAAAGCTACAATTTGTAATGTCTACTTGATACGTTCTCAGTTTATATTTTTGTGGGTATTTTCACAGTCAAATTTATTTTGTGATTAATTAGATTAATTAATCGACACCTTATGTAATTAATTTGATTAAAAATTTTAATTGACTGACAGCCTTAGTTTAAATATATTCGTAATTACACTTTTGCAGTGATGAAGTTGTAATTTAGCACATTAAAACCTGGTTTCACAGACAGGGCTTAGAATAAGCCAGGATTAGGCCATTGTTCAATTAGGACATTTAGTAATTTTTATAAACGTACCTTAGAAAAAAAAAAAAAAACATTACTGGTGTACATCTAAAGACAAAACAAAGGCACTTATAAATTTTAAGATCAGTCAGTGCAAGTTTCTTTCAGGTGAAACAGCTCAGACATTTTAGTCTAGGACTAGGCTTTAGCCTTGTTTGTGAAACCGGGGGGTTAAAGTCTATTAAAGTCTATGACACACTACAGTTAAAATAATACTCAAGTACTTTCCATGTGCTTTAGTATGTTAGTCAACACATCAAAATAAATGTACTTCTTTAAAGCACAACAAAAGTCTTTTAATTTGACAGTTTAAAATGGGATTTTAAAAGTGTACTTCAGAAAGTGTCTCTCTTTAAGTCACGTAAGCGGCCTTTGATGTCATAAATATTACATTAACTACAGACATCTGAGGTACACTATAAGTGCACTTCCTTTTCACCAGGCTGCACTCTAGTGTCAAACACACAAACACTGGACTGATATAAACACTGAAGCATCAGTGCTGTTGGACTAACACTGCGCAGGGAGCTGTACGCTTATCCACCAATCTGAATATAATGATAGTCTGGTAAACAGCTTCCAGAAACTCTCAAATTTGATGTCAGCATTAGATGCGAGTGGCGCTTTGATTGCACCCTTTGATTTGATTGACCTGATTGTACCCTTGTATTTAGTTTGTTGGTGTAAACTAATATATTCAAGTTGATTTAGGACTGTTAAAGGTGCACTTAGTGATTTTGGCCAAACAATGTTGATATTTGAAAGCACCAAAACAAACACGCCTATACCCCAACATGACCTTGCCTCTATTTTCATACAGTATATCCACCCCACACGTACATATACAACCCTGGCATAACAAATCATTTGTGTGAAACAATGCAAAATCAACGTTAATCACCTATCAAAAAGAAACAACGCAACCTCGGCGTCCGATTCGAACCCTTCCTTGAGTTCTCTCCACCGCTGGAAAACTGCTACAATACTTACGCAGGTCCTATACCTCTTGCCTGATCGTAACCCTTCTTTTCAATGTTTTGTTCCTCCGATATTTTCCTTTTTTATATCTTCAAATTCTCTTGATCAGCTAATATCCATCCTGTGCACTCAAATTGATCCCTCTCTTCTCTCCATCATTACAAGACACGCCCCTTACTGCTGATTGGCTACAAGTGTGTTTTGGGACGGTCAAAAGCGTTTTTAAAAAATTGCTTAGTGCACCTCTAAGTTATATTTTAATTTGGAAAAAAAAGATGATACAGCATAATTTCGAGTTACTTAAAAAAAAAAACCTTTTACAATATGGTACCATTTATAAACATTACTTAACGAGCTAACAATAAAAAAAAATAAGTGTAAAGTATTTGTTATTAATATTTACATACATAAATGTATTATTTACTAATAAATTATTTACATTTTAAAATATTACAAAACGTTTTTTAATTTACTGGAGGCAACATGAACTAACAATGAACAGTTGTAATTTTACTGTATTTTTTTTATTTTAACTGTTAATAAAGATAATGCTCATTAATGTTAATGCATTAACTAATGTTTACTAATAGGCAGTGTTGGGGGTAATGCATTACAAGTAACGTGAGTTACGTAATCATATTACTTTTTTTCAAATAACTAGTAAAGTAGCGCATAGCTTTTTAATTTGCAAGAAAATATCTGAGTTACTTTTTCAAATAAGTAACACCAGTTACTTTTTTCCCCCCGTTTATTGGTTGAAAGCTCTCCTGTTCCCATATTGAGAGAAAACGGGAGTAAGATGTTACTTTAGCTCTAGACTAAATGTGGACATGCATTAATTCATCTCACTTACAAAAAAAAAAACTTCAGTATTCCTCAAAATGAATAAAAACAGTGAAATGCAACTTAGAATATAATGCAAACCTGCAATTAAATATGTTAAATAATACAAATATCCTTTTTTTGTCCTGTATATTCTGTGTTTAATCCCATTTTATCAACCACTGTCATTGCTGCTGGCCTTTGATGATCCAGTTCAACCATAATAATTCTCCTGCGTTTTACTGGACAGGTGTGAAAAGGCTTTTGCCAAAAGTAGAACTTTTTAAATTAAAAACAAACAAGCAAGCCCTGCCCAGATTTAAAAAGTAATGCAAAAGTAACAACGCATTACTATCCATAAAAAGTAACATAATTAGTTGATTTTTTAAGGAGTAAAGCAATATTGTAATGCAGTACTTTTAAAAGAAACTTTCCCCAACACTGCTAATAGGGCCTTATTGTAAAGTGTAATACACTGAAAAGAAATGGTAACATGTAAATTACCTGGTCATTTAAGTCAAAATATTAACATGATTGATTCAACATAAATACATTAGTTTATACCAACAATATTAATTTAAATGTGAGTTACACTTTATTTTAAGGTGTCCTTGTTACAGCGTAATTATACATTTAAGTACTGAGTAATATTAATACTGGTACTTACTATATGGTTAGAGTTAGGATTAGAGTTTGTCTTAGGGTTACTTGCATGTAATTATGCATAATTAATTGTTATTATAATAGTAACAGTAATAGTAACGTGTAATAAGGACACCATAAAATAAAGTGTTACCTAAATGTGTTTAATCATTTAAAAACTTAAGGTAGAGTAGTAATGTATGTCATATTTTGTTTATAGCTACAGCTATATTGTGTTAAGTTTGATCTTAACTAAGTATAGCAACTTTGTGTTATCTCAAATGTTGCATTAAATTACATTTTAGATTTATAAATGATTAACATGCATTTATTCTGCTCGAGTTCAGTTTGGCCAGAAATATTTGACACATAAATTCACTCAAGAATGAGCCTGAAAACAAGTGTTGCTTGAAATATTCATATTGATATTCTGTTCGACTTATTTAAGTCTATGAGAAGAAAGAATTCAGTCCTAATGTGCATTTTGTAATAATAACTAGTACATTTACATTCCACATGCACATAATGAAGATCTCCAGCCTAAAACAGGCCAAGAAATCCAGCTTTAGATGCCATTGCATGAGGGAGGTCTGACCCAACACAACTTAAATTAAATCAAGGGCTCTGTGATACTAAAACGAGAGGTTTCATTCAGATAACATGCATGCAATCATGAAAATAACCAGCTCAGCATGTGTGTGTGAGCACTGAGTAATGTGTAGTGCACTATACTAGCATTCCTGATTCTATTAATCAAATCTTATCTGTCTGGCATGTTCCCTTGAGACACACACACACACACACACACACACACACACGCACGTAACGAGACTGCATTATCTTGTTCGGTAATAGATCGCCGTGGTGAATGTTCTGTCAGCGCTCATGTTCATACTGACACCTCCAAGAGCTCCTCACACACACTGCTTAAACGTCTCAGTCCGGCAAAATTAGCTGCCACTCTATTATTCCATCATTTTTTCTCCATCTTTCTTCCTTGGTCTTTTTCTTTCATTCACTTGTTCTTTCATTAGGTATTTCTGTCTTTTGTTCATAGATTTGTTCTTTCTTTCTGGCGGATCTGCTGGATGCCGTTCCAGGTTCACGACCCCGCAGGTAAATCACAGTGTGACGACTCCGAATGTGTCAGTGCTCTGCGTGAGCGCTTTAGCATCTCCTCGCACCTGAGCGACGCTTCAATGTCACACCTGCTGTTACTCAGAATAAATTCAATACTTAAGAAACCTTCCGTTCCCTATGTCGAGGAGTCGAGTGACTCTAAGTTAATTGTCATCTTCATGCGTGATGTTTGTTTTGTTTCACTCGCTGTGAAATCACGTTCGTCGTTTGACATTCATGCGGCGTGCAAAATACACACATTAGCCTCAGAAACTCATGTTTTTGGTAAAATGATGATTTGATGTTATAAAAATGTTAATTTGATCTTTGCTGATGCTTCAGCATAAACATCACCGTAATTTAGCGAGGCGAATATCACCAAGAAATCTTCATTCTTCACCCCACAACCAAAAGTAGAAAACAACCCAAGCTCATTGGAAAAACAGGCCTGTGGTGACATTTCTGCAAAATGTTATGATGCTTTTGCATGTCCGGTTGCTGGCACAAAAAGCTAAAAGCATTTAGTTTATTTGTTGGTTGTCATACATGTTTTGACAGTTTTGAAAATGAAATGTCTGCGTGCAGAAAAAAAGTTAATACTAGTTAATGCACATTTAAAAATAACATTTTATAAATCTTATAAATTTCATAAAATGATGCAATAAAATAACTACATATTAAGAGTTTATTTCCAAAAAGAGATATCTCTGTTTTTGTGTTTTATTTTGTTAGTTAGCTGTATATTTATTATCAAAATAATCCAACTTGCAGTTGCATTGAAATTAATTGGAATGCACAATGAAAAAACATGATTTTTGAAAATTTTGCTGTAATTGAAATATAATTTAAAAATTCTAAAATATTCTTAGCTTTATAATGAACAAAATGGCAGTTAATGTTACAGTAGTAACACAATAACGTTAAAAACATTTACATCTTTGAACATTCTCATGCTGATAAGAAGTTATGGTTTTAGTTGAAAATTATGAAGTTATTATTGGTTTAGAAGCTCAAGGTCAAAGTTGACCCACCAGGTCAAAACTGACCCAGGAATGCAATGGTGTATGCAGGTTTTGATTGCACTGAAACGCTTAAAGAAATATAGTCAAGCTTCTCAATTATAGTGTAATATTATTTGTGTATCACTAGCTGACTCAAATGACTTAAGAATTAGTGAACTCTTTTGTGGACCAATTTTATTTTAATGTACTGATACTAGATACGTAACACAAAACCAGTTGTAAGTAGCAAGGGTATATTTGTAGCAATAGCCAACAATACATTGTATGGGTCAAAATTATCGATTTTTCTTTTATGCCAAAAATCATTAGAATATTAAGTAAAGATCATGTTCCATGAAGATATTTTGTCAATTTCCTACTGTAAATATATCAAAACTTAAATTTTGGTTAGTAATATGCATCGCTAAGAACTTCATTTGGACAACTTTAAAGGTGATTTTCTCAATATTTTGATTTATTTGCACCGTCAGATTCCAGATTTTCAAATAGTTGTATCTCAGCCAAATGTTGTCCTATCCTACATCAATGGAGAAAGCTTATTTATTCAGCTTTCAGATGATGTATAAATCTCAATTTCAAAAAATTGACCCTTATGACTGGTTTTGTGGTCCAGGGTCACATACAAGTTTCGCAAAGTGAAATGCCCAGTAAGTGGCGCTAAAAGCAAGTTCAGTTTTATCCAAAACAGATTAATGTGAATCTGGCAATGTTTTATTATGCTGGTTGTAGTATGGATCTTAGGAACTTAGAAATTAAATGTCTGATGAGTCGTGTAAAAAAAAAAATGTAATGCTGTATCTCATTTGAAAATAACAACCTAAACCTGATGGTAACAAAAGCAAACATGAATAAAATCTAATTTTCTGAAGCAGTCATGCCAATTCTGGCTTAAATGTACAAGCGTTTGAGCTGTTTTAATATGAATCGTGTTGCATAACCATCTAAATGCAGTGATGTACCGGGTGCACTACCGAGCAAGTTTACTATGTAATAAAAGCCATATATTTGAAGATGGTTATGCGAAGCAAATCATGCACTATGGTAAATGTGTTTTGAGGTCATAACATTCACCCCTGTAATCATAATTTGTGTGAAAAGGAATAAAATTTGTTGCTGTTTCACTGCCTAATGTTCATTTTGACTGGAAACTGCAGTGAATTGTATGCATAGGTACCTTTTTTGAGTTTTGGAGCAAAAATGTAAATAGAGGCATGTTTTTCCAATGAGGTTAGACTGGATGCTAGAAGAAGAAGCCTTTTTGGCAACATCAATATTGTGACATGAGCTCTATTTTGATTCTGAGGTGAGGTACCAGTGCATTATCATGTATATTTATAGTTTGTAAGCGCATTGAGAGATGTAAACATCTTAACCTTTATGTGGTCTACAGTCCAGGCTTAAAATCCCGCTCTCGTCTGCGACCACGACCACCTTTCATTTCGCCATAGAGATCCTATTCATGTTTATGCATGAGTTTAGATGCTCATTCAGAGGGGGTTACGAATATGTGAATCCGTCTGTAAGCCGAGTCGTGTGGGTGTGGGATGAGCTCCGAACGCGAGAGGACACCGCAGAAGAACAACAGCGCGGCTAAAATGAGTTTGACATTGGCCCAGCGCACAACCAATGGAGGGTGACAGATCCAATACTAGCAGGGTGCGACTGTGTGTGTGTGTTTGGTAAAGTGGCAGCACTAAATGTTTTGTCAGGCCTCCAGCTCTGCAGTCACTGATCAGTATGAGCGGTTCATTTAGGAGTAGCGAACGTCCCATCACAAACGTCAAATCAGCCTTCCTGTTCCTCCCTCAAGCGGCACAAGGGTATGAGATCTGTTCTTTTGGTAAACATTGGATTTTGAGTGATCAATAATAGTTTAAAGGATGTTGGATATTATACTTGCAGTGTTGGAAAAACGACTTGAAAAGCTACTTCCCAGCTATCAAAAATAATGTTTTGATAATGTTCCCACTGAGTTAGGAAGAAAGAAAGATTTATAAATCTCGGATGGCCTTGGGGGTCATTTTTGGATAAACTATCCACTTAATATATATTAAATATACTAATATATGTGACCCTGGACCACAAAACCAGTCTTAAGTAACACAGGTATATTTGTAGCAATAGCCAACAACATTGTATGGGTCAAAATGATCAATTTTTGTTTTATGTCAAAAATCATTAGGATATTAAGAAAAGATGACATATTCCATGAAGATATTTTGTAAATTTCCTACCGTAAATATATCAAAACTTATTTTTTTATTTGTGATATGCATTGCTAAGAACTTCATTTGGACAACTTCTCTTAATATTTTGATTTTTTTGCATCAGATTCCAGATTTTCAAATAGTTGTAAATTTTCCTGTCATAACAAACCATACATCAATATAAAGCTTATTTATTCAGATGTATAAATCACTAATTTTAAAAAATTGACCCTTAAGACCAGGGTCACATATATTAAATGTACTAAATTAAACTTCATCATTGCAAAGTGTAATTACAAATATATTTATAAACCCTCGCTAAAGTTTAGCTAATAACATTTTTCATTTAATTGCAGCTACCATGCAATTAAGTGCCTGAAAACATTACCCTAAGCTCTTAATGTAATAAGGTGACACTGAAGCATATTCTTTCAAAGTGTATTATTTCTGTAATAAGTGTTTTTTAAAAAGTCCACAAAAGTGTATTTCTTTTTCTTAACGGACAGCTTATTTGAAAGTGAAATACTTTTAATAGACATCTCACATTTTTAGAAAGCAGGAATATGGATGAATCCCAATTCATCTGCTATCTGTAATTGATAGTGTGCATCCCAAATCACAGTACCAACATTACACTCTCAGGAAAAAAAAAGGTACAAAAGCTGTCCCTGGGATGGTATACCTTAAAGAATGTGCACTTTTGTACCTTATTTACCCCAAAGGGTGCATATTAGTACCTTTTGAAAGGCTACTGCCACAGTGACAGCTTTTGTAGCTTTTTTGTAACTGTTTAGTATGCGAAAGATGCTAAAAGCATAAACATTTTCAGGTGGATTTTGGAATTCCATAATGGAAAATCCAGCTGAATCACCTAGAAATCAGCTGCCATGTTTCATAAACACATTTACCAATTAAAATGGTTGGGATATTTGGACTAAGTGCCCAAAATCTCTCTAAAACAGGCAAAACAAACCAGCCTAAGAGACCAGACAACTGCTTTAGGCTGTTTTTCAGCAGGATGAACTAAAAGTTTTAACAAGTTTTATAACTAAACGAGGGCCCTAAATATAAAACTCGTGCTCAGACGGTTTTATCCTAATCCAGACTTGACCATAATGCAGCTGTCAACATTACTGCGATTTTCGCATAATAACAGCATTCTTTCAGGGTTTGTCTTGACAGACACTTAGACATTGTTGCAGCAGCGACTCGAAGACGTTAATATCACGTTAATTTGACAGCGTCTGTCTGTGGGTGTGGCTCGCCAGCATGAAACTGTCCTCAGACACTCGGCGTAATTGTAGATTGTCACTCGGCTTGAAATGTTTCAAAGCTGATTTGTTTCTCTCTTGTGCAGAGCTGAAATCAGGCTGGAAACGGTCAGATTGCTGCAGAAGAGGATCTTGATTGAGGTGACCTTGGCTGGAGATTTTTTCAGGCCACAGTTAAATCAAGAAATGTGACTTAGAGAGACGTTCGGCAGCTTCTGATTGGGTCGTTCACCTCTGCCAGATTAAGGCTGCTTCCACACTTGGTTCGATTGCTCGCTTCGAACTCCAGCTCGATTTCGTTCCCCTTTTCTGACCTCACAGGTCTCGCTTCACATCATTATTTGAGGACGAACCGCAATAGATAAGTGTGAGTAGAAATTGTAAACTAATGTAGGCTAAGGTTTTTCCAGCATAGCAGATGTTATTGTTAAAAAGAAAAGTCATATCCCAATGCATTTCGAGATGATAGTGCAATTTGTGATGTTTGATGTCACCATTATGGTGATTAATGTCTGATTTGGACTTTGATTTTATTCCCACTGCGCAATGTGACGTCGTAGTGACGTCTTTTCCATGTCATTTTTGGACGTCCAATTTCCGTCCATTGATGGGGTTGTTTTGTAACGCCAGACGACGTCTTTCGACATCTACCGCACGTCTAATGTTGACGTCGGTGGGACCTCCATGTAAGGGCTATTTATAGTCCAAAAGTGGTCGTTTGTGGACATCTTTTCAACATAAAATTTTGACTTAACACGTCATTTTTATACAACTTCTATGTAGTCCTATGTTTCAAGTGGGTGGATGACATGTTTTCTGTATCATGTATTCATTTTCCTGTACCTTTGTTTGGCTCAGCAGTTTGAACTGGAAATGCATTACACCTTTGTATGCTTATCACCTGCTGTTTACAATAAAACGTATAATGTTAATTTCATGAACGATTAAAGTAACTAAGAGACGGTAACATCAACCAACCTTGCATTATCTGTAAACCCTGTAGCTAGCACAAGTAACAAGCTAATGTAAGACGAAAAAATGCGTGCTGTGACCCTTGACCATTCGCAGCTTTATTGTAAGACAATAACGCCAAAGACTATACGTACACATGGCCATTGAAATAAATGCTGACCGAACTTAGCTTCAATTTCTAGGAAACGGGTTCACCAGTGATCTGAAGACCTGTGCCGTCCAGAACACTACGGCTCTGACTCGCGCCAAGCCGCCAAATGCCTCGTCTTGCCTCGGCCAATCAGAGTGGCGTTTATAATGATGTGCTCGTTTCAGCCAATCAGAGTGATGCTGACTGGTTTTTGCCTGGTTGAAATCCTCCTTGATCAAAGAACTTGTATTGTTGCCTAGCTTGATAGAGAGCTGTCTGTCCTTGACTTTTTTGCAGCTGTTGGTTCTTTTTAAGATAGGAATAAGGTGGATAGGCTAGGCTACCATGATTTTTTTTAATATAAAATATATAAATTCATATAAATATAATTTATATATATATATATATACAAAAAAAAAAAAAAAAAAAAACATATGGGCTACCAAATAAATAAATAGTAATACAGATAATAAATCTTGTTTGTTTATAAATAATCTGTATTCATATATATAATCATGTTGATAGGCTCTATTTTGTAAAACACATTTACTGCAACTGCCATAGACGTCCAAATGACGTCCAAAAAAACCCAGATCAAATGTTGAACGTCAAAATGACGTCCAAGTTGGGTAATGGATAGACGTCCAAATAGTGGACCTAGTTTGGACGTCGAATAGATGTCCATAATTGGTCATGGACCGACGGACCCAATATAGACATGATCTGCACGTCTATCCGACGTCCAATGTTTAGTGGGTTTACTTGGACTTTATTTATTCTTCATTCATTTAACTTTCTTCCATCCAGAGTAAGTGTTGTAAAACCTAATTCATTTGTACCAGCATATTTTCTTTAAAAGTGCATGCGATTTCAGCTTCATTTCTAAAGGTCATTTTTAGTGGCTGAATTCCTGGCAGTGTTATTTTAGTATCACTGATACACTGTTATATTTTATGTTAACATTTTAAAGTCAATTTTATTTGATATTTTCTGTTTTCAATTTAAAGTTTTAGTAATTTTGTGGAGTGTTCAGTTCTTCTTCCTCTTATTATTAAATATGTCTATATATGGATTTTATTTCATTTATTTTGTTTTAGTTATTTTAGTACTTCAACTTAAACTAAATGAGAAATGTTGCTTTTGGGAACGTATTTCAAGAAATTGTATTTCTTTTTTTCCCTTTCCTTTTTCTTTTAAGTAATGAAGAACTGGTTTTAGTTTTTATTTTTAATATTTTCAACCAGATTTTATTTTTAGTTTTTTAAATCTTTTCATTTTAAGTTTTTGTGGAAAAAAATAAATAAATAAATAAACATAATAATAATATATATATATGATTAATCGCATACAAAATAAAAGTTATGTGTATATAATTGCGTGTACTTATTATGTATTATATATATATTTTGTGTACTTATTGTGTATTATATATATATATGTTTATGTATTTATTATAATTTTTATATAATTTATATTACATATAAATTAAAATATTTTCTATATAAATTACATATTTCTCTTAAATATATACATTAATTTGTGTGTATTATATATACACAGTACACACACACACACAAACACACACACACACGTTTGTTTTTGTGAATTGTGGGGACTTTCCATAGACTTCTATAGATTTTATACTGACCAATCAATATTGTCTATCCCCTAAGCCAACCCTAACCCGAAACCTAGCCCTTTACTATCCTTGTGGGGACATTTGGTCCCCACAATGTAGCAAAAACAACTACACACACACACACACACACACACACACACACACATACATATATATATATATTTTTTTTTTTTTTTTTTTTTTTTTTTTTTTTTTTTTTTTTTTTTTTTTTTTTTTTTATTTACATTCATTTATCTTAGTACCTAAACAAAAATGAGAACTGTTGCCTCACCAACTAGGTTTTTTTTATTTATTTAATTTAATTTAAAGTTCATTTTATTTCAATTAATTACTTTTTTGTGGTTTTTAGTTTTAGTTAACAATAAAAACCCTTTCCCTCTGTGAAAAACTAATCCCGAAAGTGGATCCACCAATCAGAGAAGTCACTCCCATAAAGCATTTTGAGCAAAGTTGGTTTCCATATACTCTCAATATATTTGGATATATTTGAATATTAATGTGAAGTACAACCATTTGAAGTACTTGCAATCAATAAACATGCCAGTGCTTTATATTGTACCATAATTTCTTGTTTAAGTGCTATTTGCACAGATTCCTGGGATGTGTAGTTCATTCCCTTATAAAAGAATGAAAGTGCACAGTCCAGGCCCTGCCTTTATCCTATTCCTGTTCTTATTTTTCATAAACCTTTTCAAATCAAATGCTGTGTTGTAGTGATTGATCTCTCTGTTTCAAGGCCTATGGGGCAGATGAATGGGAAAATCCTCTCTCTTTTCCAGCATTCGATGGACCTGTTTTATATGTATCGTTTAATCCTAAACTCTGCAGTCCTGCGCTCTGTTCCTCCTGCAGTATTGACTCGTTCTCGTGCGCTTTGGGTTGTGGACTGCTAAAGGCCAGATCGCTGTAAAGATTACAAATTTGATCCAGGTACATGCAGCCTGTCAAGTGGAAAGTTACAGAACAGCGTCAGTCGAGCAGAAAGGAAAGTCAGCCAGACGTGCTGTCAGTCAGATGGCCGATGGCCAAACACAATCATCCGTCAATAAACCTGTACTTCATAACCTGCGTCCATTAGTGCATTATTCTCAACACCTAATGCACATTTCAAACAGCTCGTGACTATAAACACACCAAAAGAAGAGTGTTTGGTTCCTCAAAAGAATTAAATTAATGAAAATACATTCAACATTTCTGCATGTCATTCCCATCGGGGTAAACTGAATTATCATACATAGTGGTCTTCTTATGTGCCGTGTTTCCCTTCGCTTGCCACTGTGTGTTTGTCAGTGAAATCCTGTTTTTTTTTTTTTCTGAAATGTGACCCCTGCTATTTCAAATCAACTGAACCGAGCTTATGAGTCCAATAAATCGATAAAGAAATCATAAAATAAAAAAAAAAACGGTATCACACTAACAATTGCCAATTTTTTATAGTGAAAACGCCTGATGCAAGAGCAAACCCGTCTGATTTAGAGACTTTTCTTTGAGAGGGGTCTAGAAATGAGCAATGCTGGAGAAACGAGCACTAAGATGCGATCTAGAGTAAAAATTATGAGCGAATGATTCTCCTTGGAGTGCGCTGACATTAATATTTAATCAGCGCGCTGGGAGACGTCGACAGTGCTCGATGGCCCTGCTTTACAGTCACGCTCCGCTTTCTGAAATTCATCACGACATGACGGAGCTGGAGAAAGATTGCCTTTGATTAAATCAGATTGCACTGTGTTTGTGTTCGTGAAAATTTGTCCCTGGGATACAATAGCAATTTTGAAGAAGACCAAGAAGTCAGGTGCGGGTGATGCAAAACTAGACAGAGGGATTGTTTACCCACAAATTACAATTGTGTGTTATGCAATCGGCCTTTAAAGAGATAGTTCACCCAAAAATGAAAAATTCAGTCATCATTTACTCTCCCTCAAGTTATTCCAAACCTGTTTGAGTTTGTTTCTTTTGTGGAATGTAAAAGAAGACATTTTGAAGGATGTTGGTAAAAGAAGGTATTGAAAGATATTGGTGACCAAACAGTCGATGGTCCCCAGTGACTTCCATAGTATTTATTTGGCTACCGGTAACACTTCAGTTACCAACATTGCTCAGAATATCTTCTTTTATGTTCAAAAGCAGAAAGAAACTCATGTTTGGAAAAACTTGAGGGAGAGTAAATGTTGACCGAATATGATGACAGATGATTTTCATATTAGAGTGAACTTATTAACATTAACAATGTGAATTTCAGAGTAACAGTAGTACCCCTAAATTAATAAATAAATTAATAATTAAATAAATAACAACAATATATATATATATATATATGTTGTTATTTATTTAATTATTAATTTATTCATTAATTTAGGGGTACTACTGTTATTATAAATATATTTAAAAAAAATAATAACTAACTATATACATAATTTGCTTAATTTTTATTGTGCTATTTATTTATTTTGGTTTGATTTCTGAGGATTACATGGCCAATTATTATTTTTTATTTATTTTTTGGTATTTTCCAAAATATTAAAAGTGTTGATATTTTAAGATCAATCCATCCATTCCAGGTTTATCTGTGTCACAAAATACATTACAGAAGAAGAGATGTGAGTGGAAATTACACAACATTGGTCAAAATTACTAAAACATAAGATTTCTCCAGTAATGCATGTATATAAATGGTTGGATCAACTAAATAAATGATGAACTTTTAAGGCAGGACACTACAGTCACTACAGGCATTGTTTTTTACACCAAATGTGAAATTTTGGGCTGTTTCTCAGATTTATTTCTATACATATTCTGAAGGATTTTACAGAGTTTGTTCATACATCATTCACCTGATATACATTTCACATTTTATTCCTGAAAACATTGCAATTTTTATGGCTTGTTGGCAGTATTTTCTTATTTATGGAGTTATGAAAAGAGAAATCCAAAATTCCCCTTTGTAAAAAACTAAAACAATACAACAATAAAATGAGCGAATGAATGAATGAATGAATAAAGAGCATTTTGACCCAATGTTCTGGAAATGTATGCAAATTAGTGCATATTTAATTAGATTCACAATGTAAACAACATTTCTGAAAACTTGTTACATACACCCATTTTCTATGCAAATAACTAAACATTTTTAAATCAAGATACATTTACTTAAGATATTAAGTAAAATGTAGCAATTAAAAAAAAAATGCAATTTTTTGTTAGTTTTGCTCAAAACAATATCTGCCAACAGGGTAAGGAAAATAATCTTAATTCAAAGGGAAAACAAGTATTTTTCTTGCCCCATATTTCTTTCTCATTTTCTCATTTAATATTGATACTTTTTTCAGAAAATGACTTTATATCTTAAGTAATTTTGCTTCTGAAGTAAATGTATCTTGATTTAAGAATGTTTCGATGATTGCACTGGAGAACGAGACAAAAATACTAACTAGGAAATTTAGTTTTTGCAGTGTAAATATCAGTTAACATGCTTCTCACCCATGGTGCAATGATGATTTTCACTACAGGGGTTTGAATCCTGACTATTCATATTCATATCAGACTACATTCATTCTGTTTTGCGATCCGTCAGACGAGCAGGATGATTGTCATAGCTGTTAGTAAACACGGGTGTCGATCCCGAACGCAGAGCGTGTGAATGAGGCCTTATTAATGTCAGAATGCTGTAAAACTAATAAGTACAAAGAGTCTGAAGTTGTTTTTCGCTTCTCTACTTTACGTCGCAGTTGACAGAGTGACAGGACGTGCGGTGTTTCCCACGGCGACCCGAGAGCCAATCAGAGCTCGTTGAACTCAGCGTTTGTGATTTCACTCATATTTTATCATGTTTTTCTCTCATCTCGGCGTCCGCCCGCGGGCCTCACGGTGCCGGTGTCAGTGGCGGCGCACCTGCCTGACAGATTTTAGTAATAAACACGTCTTTTTTCCTCCGCTCTCAGTGTGGAGGGACCGTTGCAAATTATTCCGGCTCCATCAGCGCAAATGAGCTCCGGGTCAATCATCTGCCTCTCTCCTTCACCTTTCCATCAGACGCGCGTGCCGCCGCGAACAATTGATTAAGCAATTATTGTAATTGACTTTAATATGTGTGTGTGCGTGTGTTTGCTGAAGTGCTCAGTGAGTAAAAACAGCAGCGGAGTTAACAACCTCACACTTAACACGCGCTTGCCGCAGCGGCCTTTAAACGCGTTACGAGTGTGTACTTACCAAATTAGAGCACTAACTCACGCTGAAAGCTTTATTAGAATATGAAACAGCTGTTGTGCTGTGTGACAGAGTCTATACACACTTTACACAAGTGAAATATAAAATAGTAAAAGCAGACAGCGCAGCAGAAAGGTTCGGCCCTCGAGTTCTCCAGCCGTTTATGTTTGCGAGTGCACTTTTGATGTAAAACTCATCTAGTTTAGTCAGTATTTCATCATGTCATATATATTAGTTTTAATCCACTTTGACTGAAGTGACTTCATATTTTCATCAAAAATGATTTAGACTATACTTATAAATAAACATTAACCTAGATTAAAGGAGAAGTCCACTTCCAGAACAACAATTTACAAATAATTTACTCACCCCCTTGTCATCCAAGATGTTCATGTCTTCAGTCGTAAAGAAATTATGGTTTTTGAGGAAAGCATTTCAGGATTTTTCTCCATATAATGGACTTCATTGGTGTCTTGATTTTGAACTTCCACAATGTAGTTTAAATGCAGCTTCAGAGGGCTCTAAATGATCCCAGCCGAGGAAGAAGGGTCTTATCTAGCGAAATAATCGGTCATTTTTTTTGAAAAATATGCGCGTTCTTGAATGATTTGTTAATTTTGAACGAATCTTTAATATGACTTGGAAAGAACGAGTCGTCTCGGGGAGTGATTCGTTCAGTCGCGCATGCCCAACATCCTATTAGGTTCTGTACTGGAATTAGTTCACCTGTTTCGAGTCTTCGGGTTTTTAGAGTCGTTCGTTCATCTTATGGGGCTGTCACGTGATGAACGAACGACTCAAACCCGAAAACTTGTCAGATAAGAGGTGAGGTGAGCTAATCATAGACTAAAGACCCAGGTAAACAATGAATGAATCTTTTCTGTTTCTTATAGCATTATAGTTTTGTCTTGTTTGTCGTGTGATCAACATTTGTGTAAGCAGTAGATGTGTTAGGGAAGTAACACGTAACATTTTAATTATATTTTGCTAAAATTAACGAAATGACTCTAAAAAGGATTCGTTCATTTTGCTGAACGAGACTCGAAGGTCCAAGTTGGTAAAATGATCCGAACTTCCATCACTACTACGAATAACGTCTAAGTTCATCGTCTGTGTACTCCGGCTCAAAAAGGCGAAAAACTCCATCTTATTTTCTCCAACAACTTCAGAATCGTCCGACATCGTTGTACCTTTTTGTTTGTGAATAGTGTTTGACTTTTGCGTGTTTGCTTTATAAACACTGGGTCTGTAGGTCTGTGTGACCTTTCAACGTGATTCAAAAGTACGTAGTGTCGTGAACGCGCATCCCAGAAGCTGTGCTACACAAGCTTTTGTGCTTAAAAAATATATAAAAAAAAACATGAAGGTCCACACCAAAACATAACTGCCACTGGGGCATAAGCAGATCATATGAAAACATATAAATAAGATTGTACAAATTCATACGAATTAGCCACCAAATTATCGAAACGTAAAATAGTTACAAATGGTAATGAGACTGTGTTTGACTACAAAATACATTACCATTCAGATTGTTTAAATAATTTGGAAAAAAAATTAAGTAAATAAAAATAAAAACTCTGCTCAATAAGCTGGCATTTGTTTGATCAAAAGCAGTAATATTGTGAAATATAATTGCAATTTAAAATAGCTGTTTTCTATGTGAATTTACTGTAAAATGTAATTTATTTCTGTGCTCAAATCTGAATTTTCAACATCATTACTCCAGTCTTCAGTGTCACATGATTCTTTAGAAATCATTGTAATTTGTTGATTTGCTCCTCAAGAAACATTTCTGATTATTATGAATGTTGAAAACAATTGTGCTGCCCAATTTTTTTTTAAGAATAGATGGTCAAAAGAACAGCATATATTTGAAGCAGAAATCTTTTGTAACTTTATAAATGTCTTTACTGTCACTTTTAATCAATTTAACGCTTTCCCATTTTTGAACACAGACATAAAAATGTACTATCCACTTACATTTTTATAATTCATGAATGAAAACATTTTGTAATATGATTTTGATGTACATTTTCCGTGGTAATGCAATGTCTGCTTTTAAAATGCCTTTCGAAGGATGCATTTTGAGATTTTAAGTTTTGAGCTAATATATAATTTCTTATGATATCTAAAATGTAATAGGAAAAAAGGCAACAAAGAAAGTCTTTTGTGACAAAGGTCAGAACTCATGTTATGATGTAGATTTTTTAAGTTGACATATATTAATCTATTACTTTTCCTACATAATTTGTAAAATATGGTAAAATATCTATTTAGGAGTCTTAGACCTTTCCAACGATGTATAGTTTGTCATGATTAGATTAGGATTTATTTGTAATATGGTGAAGTAAACTTAGGCGTCCCACAGAGGGGAAGGTGACAGTTTAAGGGTTAATGCATCCTCGATGAATAAAAGTATTAATTTAATTCATAAACAACATTTTATACTGAAAATATGGGTATACTTATTTTTTTCCAAATTTTAGTTTAAGTATTATACTTAAGATTAATGTTTAATTTAAACTTTTATTTTAAGGTGCACTTTAAATAATAGTTTTTTTTTTTGTTTTTTTTTTTCATTGAAAAATCACCTTAAAGTGTATTTTAGTAAATAAATGCTTGTCAGTAAATTCAGCAGTACACCAAGTAATTATGAAATTACTCATGTTTCAACTAATAAAAGTACTTAGGTATAATACTTAGGTATTATACATAAGTATAATGATTAATTTAAACTTTTATTTTAGGGTGTACTTTAAATAATAGTTTAATTTTTTTCCATTGAAAAATCACCTTAAAGTGTATTTTAGTGAATTAAAGCTTGTCAGTAAATTCAGCAGTACACCAAGTAATTATGAAATTACTCATGTTTCAACTAATAAAAATACTTAGGTATAATACTTAAGTATTATACTTAAGTATAATGATTAATTTAAACTTTTATTTTAAGGTGCACTTTAAATAATAGTTTTAATATTTTTTTATTGAAAATCACATTGAAGTGTATTGTAGTGAATAAGTGCTTGTCAGTAAATTCAGCAGGACATCAAGCAATTATGAAATTACTCATGTTTCAACTGATAAAAATACTTAAGTACATTACTTAAATGAAAAAGTTCATATAGTTGTTCAACTATATCTTGCCTCGGTTATCAATACAGTCAGTATATTGGTAAATATTTCACTGTGCAGATTTAAATGACACAGAGACTCAAATCAGTGAAGCATTTTCTGAATGGTCACTATAATGAATCATATACACAACAGTAAATATAAAGGAAAGGGCAAATGGGTTGACTGGAATGAGTCACGCATTTCAGCGCTACAGACGAATCACGCAAACATCGTGACATGTAAACAGTGATGTAGCATTTCGATGGAAATAGTATCATGTTACTGGTAAATCTACTCTGTTTTGCAAACTGCTCAGCTACCTAGTGTGCATCGCTGACAGATAATGCCAAAATCCAGAATTTATGTTATTATTTGTATGGATTTCTAAAGTAGAGTTGATATTTTAGCAGGTTTTATTTTTATTGCCCTCTTTTTGAATTGGATCTGCCACATTTCTATGTGTATAATATTGTGGTTTTCTGCAATGATGCAACTATAAAATGAGATTATTTTTTGTGCAAAATCAGGGACTTCTGTGTGGAGAACCAGTCAAATATATAAGAGAGAGAGAGAGAGAGAGAGAGAGAGTCAGCTGTTGCTCTGAGAGCTCAATACAGAGACTAAACACACCGATGTAGTGTTTTGTCACACAGTTACTTGTTGGAAAAAGCAGCTTGTTACTGGAAACGCTGAACTGTTTTGAAAACACCTGAGCTTCTGTCACACTGCTGTCAAGTTCATGGCACGATATTACTACTCAGTGTTCATCTGGTTGATGTGAGAGCGGACAATAATGCAAACACATAGGGTTTTTAAAGAAATACTTTAATTTAACAATAATGCATTAAATTTGGCAAATTGAATAATGTTACAAAAGATTTCTATTTCAAATAAATGCTGTTCAAAATTTATAATAATCAGAAATATTTCTTGAGCAGCAAATCAGCGTATTAGAATGATTTCTGAAGGATCACGTGACACTGAAGACTGCAGTAATGATGCTGAAAATTCAGATCTGATCAGAGAAATATATTACGTTTGAAAAGATATTCACATAGAAGACAGTTATTTTAAATTCTAATAATATTTCATAATTTTACTGATTTTACTGTATTTTTAATCAAGTAAATGCAGGCTTGGTGAGCAGAAGAGAGTTCTTTAAAAAACCTTTCAAAATCGTGTCCATTCCTCCATTCAGAATTCCTTTTATGGGTTGCGCAGACCCACAGTTATTGCAAGTTATACAAAGTGATGTACACTATATTTTAATAATAAATATATAATTCTGGCCAGCAGTGTTTGTGAATTTGTGTTCGCCCTTCTGACCTTGTTGCATACAGAGATGCTCAGCTATGATTAGTTTGTTTCTGATCTATTACTCTCAGCACTTAAGCCCTAATTAGATATTGACCCATAAGACACACACACACACACATTTAAAGAGTAAACTGTCCGGGGCGGCCCTCTATCTAACCGGACCCTCATACAAAGATCCCATTATCTGATTTGTCTCTCAGAGGACGAGTGCTGTGAATGAATCCATTGGCTTTGAGTGACGCTGTGCTGCTGCTGTTGTGTTTCTGCTGTTAGATCAGTGCATGTGATGTGATGTGAGGACAGCGGTGGCAGGACGTAATGTTTCACACAGCGAGGCTTTCGGTCACTGATCCCGCTGATGATGATGATGATGATGATGATGATGATTTCATTCTGACATGCTCACGAGGAGCCTTTTTCAGTTTTTGAGATTTTAAACATTTTGTCAGACAACATAATTAGGCAAAGATAAACTAACAATTTTTGCACAAATATGCTGGATTATTTACTTCTATATAATTAGTACAATTACTATAATATTTATTATTACTATTATTATTATTATTATAGCATGCATGTTTTTAATTATTTGTTGAAATTTAATATTAATTATAATACTAATTGGCTTTATTATTATTATTATTATTATTATTATTATTATTATTATTATTTTTATATAAAGTTCACACTTCAGCATAGATTTTTTTTTGTATTATTAAACATTTCAAATAAAAGTCGTCATCATCATCATCATCATCATCATCATAGCATAAAGTTGTACATATCAGCTTCATTTTTTCCCTATGATTTGTTAAAATTTCATAATAATAATTATTTTTATTTTTTAACAGTTACACACCATTAATAATAATAATAATAATAATAATAATAATAATAACAATGGGCTTTATTATTATTATTATTATTATTATTATTATTATTATTATTATTATATAAAGTTCACACTTTAGCAAAAGACTTTTTTCTATTATTGAACATTTCTAATAAAAAATCATCATCATCATCTTCATCATTACCATAGCATAAAGTTGGACATATCAGCTTTAATTTTTTTAATAATAGTAATTAATAATAGTAATCATCATCATCATCACCATATTCAATTTGATGCATTATTATTATTATTATTATTATTATTATTATTATTATTATTATTATTATTATTATAGCATGCATGTTTTCAATTACTTGTTAAAATGTATTAATAATAATAATAATAATAATAATAATAATAATAATAATAACAATAGGCTTTTATTATTATTATTATTATTATTATTATTATTATTATTATTATTATTATTATTATTATTATTATTATTATTATAGCATGCATTTCCAATTACTTGTTGAAATTTATTATTATTGTTATTACTACTACTAATAATAATAAAATTATTATTATTATTATTATTATTATTATTAGTTCACACTTCAACATAGATTTTTTCCTATTATTGAAATTTTCTAATAAAAATAATCATCATCATCGCATAAAATTGTACATATCAGCTTCATTTTTTTCCTATTATTTATTAAAAATTCATAATATTAATTAATATTAATTAAGTTACACATTTTACTTTAAGTTACTACATGCTTTTTATTGTTAAAATAATAATAGTAATAATAATAATTATTATTATTATTATTATTATTATTATTATTATTATTATTATTAAGCACAACAACAACAACAATTATTATTATTATTATTCAGCTTTGACATTTTCTATTATTTATTGAAAAGTTATAAAAATAATGAATCATTATTTTTGTTGCTATTATTAGAATTATTATTATAGCATAGACAATGTTGAAGTTGAAGTGTGTAACTCTTCTATTATTTGTTAAAATGTCATAATTATTATACAAGCAGGAATATAATATCAAATGAATAAAACAATTATTACATACATGTCTGCAGTCAGTAATTCATGCCATAAACGCAATGTGATCCACATAAACCATGTTTGTGCTGCAGTATAAGGTCAAGGTCAAGCTTTATTCACATTCCTAGCGAGCCATTTGAATGCAGTGACACAGAAATACAACAGACACATACATTACATTCTTAAAAAATAAAATCAAATAATAAAATCAAAAAGAGTCAAGATGACCACAACATCACATCATAGCAAACATATGCTACAAATAAGAGCACTACATGTGTGCGTTAGATGTTGTGAGACGCTCTCATGCACTGATTAAATCAACAAGATGACATAATGCTTCAAAATTTCTATTAAAATCTGACTTTGCGATCGTTCATAAACTCTTATATGAAGTATTATAATTTAAATGGCATGTGAGGACTAAAAAGACTGACACTGCACGTTAAACAGATCATTTCTGTAATTCTTCTCTCACTCGTATTCATGAATCACGCCGCTGCCGGCTTTTATTCATATTCTCATCCTCTTAAAGCTCTTCTGTGTTTGACTACTGATATCAATTATATTAAAGTATTATATGAAAGTTTAATAACTCCACAATATAGGTACAGAAAGAGGAAAGTGCCAGCAGAATATCAATGCCTCCACGCTCAATAAAAGCACAGTGATCATTCTCACTGGAAATGAAGACATAATTAATGCAGAACGTCTCATTTACGAGTGCTTCAGTTTTAGCAAATTGTCATTTTACTGTCAGTCCACATCCAGACTCTTATAGACGGCTCTGTTTAATGCACATGTTCAAATGATCATGCAAACAGATTCATGTTATGCGTTTGCATGTGTTGGTGAGGCTATATTGAATGATATTTTTGTGATTATCCTTCATAAACTGCCTGTTCGTAGCAGGTTTCATCCAGTGTCAGAAATTCACTTTTATTTTGCCCTCTGGGTTCGACTTTTACGAGGGCATATTTTCTAATCGTATAAAAATTATACGCTGTCTCATCCATGTCAAATACACAAAATCCCGATCTGAATAATTAGAATGAGAATTTATTACCTCTCACCCATAAAATTAAACTCATATTTTATGTGGTAATATGTAATTATTCCCAATAGTGTATTATGAGCAATATAAGCAAGAAGAGATGATTAAAAAGAGTCATTTTTAACCTTTATTTTCTGACTCTTTTTCTAGTCTGTTTTGATAGACTTCCGGCTTTGCTCTTGCTTACTGAAAGAGAAAGCCACAGGCACACTGGGTTCCCACTTGGTCTGTAAACATCCCTGAATGTTGCTGCTATCGTAGCGGGGACCCGACACATATCACTGAGAGTTGTTATCAGTTGTTTTTGGTTCACCTACAGCAGACGGAGGAGGGTTTGGGCCCTGGCGTTGTGGCAGTCAGCATACTATCATCTCAAAAACATTGCAAGAATTAGATGTTTTGTTTCCAGTCAAGACTTGGAGAAACTTGTTCATGCCTTTATCACAAGCAGGGTGGATTATTGTAATGGTCTCCTCACTGGCCTTCCCAAGAAGACCATTAGACAGCTGCAGCTCGTCCAGAACGCTGCTGCCAGGATTCTGACTAGAACCAGAAAATCTGAGCATATCACACCAGTCCTCAGGTCCCTACACTGGCTTCCGGTTATATTTAGAATTGATGTTAAAGTACTTTTACTCATTTATAAATCACTCAATGGCCTAGGACCTAAATACATTGCAGATATGCTCACTGAATATAAACCTGACAGACCTCTCAGATCATTAGGATGGAGTCAGTTAGAAATACCAAGGGTTCACACAAAACAAGGGGAACCCGCTTTTAGCCATTATGCTGCCAGCAGTTGGAATCAGCTTCCAGAGGAGATCAAATGTGCTAAAACATTAGCTACATTTAAATCTAGACTCAAAACTCTTCTGTTTAGCTGTGCATTTAATGAATGAGCACTGTGCTACGTCCAAACTACTTGCACTATGTATAATCCTTTTCCATTTTTAACTGTCTTAATTTTTATTTTAAATCAATTTTTAAATCATTTTAAAAGTTTATTTTTTTTGTTTTGTTTTATTGCTGTGATTATTGTTTTTATGATTATTTTACTGCCTCTTTGTGAATTATTGTTTTTATTATTGTTTTTATGATTATTCTACTTCCTTTTATGTAAAGCACTTTGAATTACCTTTGTGTATGAAATGTGCTATATAAATAAACTTGCCTTGCCTATTATTTAATGAAATGTCAAAATCATAATAAAAAAAATACAATATAATAAAAAAAAAAGTAAACTATAAAATATAAGTAAATAAATAAACATTCAACAACAACAACAATTATTATTATAATGGCATTTCAGTAAATAATAGAAAAGTTTAAGCATGTAACTATGCTATAATAATAATAATAATAATAATAATAATAATAATTATTATTATTATTATTATTATTATTATTATTATTATTATTTTTTAGCATAGTTACACACTTAAACTTTTAATATTTTAGCAGTTACACGCTTAAATTTGATTATTATTATTATTTTAGCATAGTTACACACTTAAACATTATTATTATTATTATTATAGCATAGTTTCATGCTTGAACTTTATTATTATTATTATTATTTTAGCATAGTTACACACTTAAACGTTATTATTATTATTATTTTAGCATAGTTACTTAAACCTTTATTATTTTTATTATTTTAGCATATTTACATGCTTAAACTTAATTATTATTATTATTATTATTATTATTTTATCAGTTACATGCTCATCTGTAAATATTATTATTATTTTTGCAGTTACATGCTTAAACTTTATTATTATTATTAGTAGTAGTATTTTAGCATAGTTACACACTTAAACGTTATTATTATTATTATTATTATTATTATTATTATTATTATTATTATTATTATTTTATCAGTTACATGCTCATCTGTAAATATTATTATTATTTTTGCATAGTTACATGCTTAAACTTTATTATTATTATTAGTAGTAGTATTTTAGCATAGTTACACACTTAAACGTTATTATTATTATTATTATTATTATTATTATTATTATTATTATTATTATTATTATTATTATTATTATTTTTGCATAGTTACATGCAAACTTTATTATTATTATTAGTGTATATTTTAGCATAGTTACACTCTTTATTATTTTTTATTGAAATTATTATTATAATTATTATTATTATTATTATTTTAGTTATTATAATATATTTTTTATTGAAATACCATTATAATAGTTATTATAATATAATAATACTGTAATGCTACGATATATGTAAGAGAGACAGCGGAGAGACACGACTCACAGTCATGAACTGATCAGAAACACTCGGACCGCATGAAGTCAGATGAGTGTGTTATTGGCTCTTCGCGGCAGCAGACGCCGGTCGCCGAGCCAGTCGCGTGTTTGTGTTTGGCAGAGGAAATGAGTTGTTTATAACACTTTTCTTGCATGTGAAATGTCTGACTGCTCTCTTCAGACGTGAAATCAGGTCACGGTAGACTTTCATCATCTGCCGTCTCATTTCATCTCTCACAGGATCAAACCCGTGTCAAAACGCCCTGAGATATCAAATTATAATTCACTTCAAATTCATATATATGATTAACCTCAATACAGTGTTATATCTAAGATGAATTTCATCTTTATTACACTTTTACCTTTGATTATGATCCCAAAGTTATTTAGTAAATAGTTCACACAGAAATTGAAATGCTGTCAAACCTGAAAAATGTGTTATTATTATTTACACAACAGTACTTTCTGGTCCTCAAATCTGATTGGCTGAGAATTTTTTTTTTTTTATGTGAGAATGTACATGTTTAGACTTCAAATATGCGGTTTGTAAATGCGTTTGAAAGGACAAGATGCTTAACAGATGACATAATTATTCTCTTTTGCTGCGCTGTTCCTTCACGTGTTGAAAGAACGCAGGTATTTTGACAGATAGAGAGAGAGAGCGAGTGTGATCATCAGCAGTGTTCAGAGGCGCATTAGTATGCATGAAACACTTTGAGCGAGAGCTCAGACTGACAGATCCCAAATGAAAGTCAGGACAAGAATCCATCCATCCGGCTCTTTAAACAATTAATACACGCATCAGGATCTTCAGTCTGTTTCATCAAACCTCTTTTCAAGCATCTGAGCACTTTATGATATCTGATGAGCATCTGAGAGACGACAGCGTCATCAGAATTAAACTGAGCTGCTCATTCCCATCATTCCCGTAATGTGCGGGTACTGTTTCCAAGACCTGCATGTGTTTATTTTGCTGCACTTTAACATTTAGGGCTGTGAATTTAACATGCTCATTTAGCTACTTAATTATAGAAAACCTAACATGGTTAAATATATATATATATATATATATATATATATATATATATATATAATACAAAATATATAAAAGTAAAAATAATAAAAAAAAATTTTGCATTTTTTCTGTTAAAAAATGGTTTAGAAACTTTAACTTTTCAAGTAGACTTACTGGAATATTATATCTCTAAAGAACCCTAACATGTCTTCTAGGTAAAGAGTAATTGCTGAATTTAAGTTTCAGAGGGAATTATTATACATTTGCTGAATTAAATCTAGGGCGTACTCATTTCTGCAATCCACTAGACATTTAACTAGATGACCTATTTTACAGAAAATACTGGCACATATTTTATTGTTTTTATTAAGTATATGTTTAATACATTTCATTATTTCATTTCGATTTTGCCATCTTTCCATATATATATATATATAAGTTTAGTTAAATATGGTATTTAGCCTCAACAGTCCTTACTGAGACTTACTGAAATAAAACAATACTATAAATAAAAATACTATTACCACTACTAATAGTAATAGACTTTTTATTATTTTTTATTACATTTCTGTTTCTATTTAATTGACTCATGTGCCATAATAATGTAAAAAAAAAAAAAAAACTTATTCATTTAGGAGCTTTTCTGACCATATATTGATGTGTTTTATATACTGCAGATATTTTTATTAATTAGTTAGAATATCAAGTAATTAAATAGTTTTCACAATTTGCTGACTCATAATTTTTCAAAGCATATGATTGATTGCTTTTCCCACCCTCAAAGACAGATTATAGTATGAACTAATGACAATTAATTATTTAAATACAATTATTTAATTTCTTCAGATTATATATTGCATTGATTTATATTGCTAAAAGTCAAGCCCAGCATTTGACAAAATGGCAAATCTGCTTGGTTGTAATTTATGGGCAAAATACTCATAGTTCAGCCAATAAAATTAAAAATGTGTCATTACCATTTTATTTATGAATTTTACAGTTTCATTTACAAAAAGGACACAAAGTACTCTAAAAGTTGCATGCCAAGTTTAATATTTGACATGAAGGCTTGTTTCGGTAATAAACAATGTTAAAAAAACATATTGAGTGAATAATTCAATGACTTACTACGTGTGTAATGCTGTACCTGCAGAAAGAGTTACGGAGTGAATCAATGAACAAATCAGTTTGACTGATGGAATCGAATGATTCAAATCACTGTGATGAATCAAATCATTTAGTCTAGACTCTCAGTTCTCATTAAGCTGAGTGGGTCCGGCAGTCCTACACACACAGGTCGATTCTGGTCTGGTCTGGTCTAGTTTTCACCCTCTCACTCTTTCATGCAGCCTGAGCCTTGATTGGTGGACACACATTCATTATTTACTGAAGCAGTGATGCATGTCCGACCAGAACGACACGCTGCCGCTGCTGGATGAGAATTGTGGGAAATCACATAATTGCTTCTTTCACTAACGGAAAAAAGACTCACTCCATTTCTCTCTCTCTCTCTCTCTCTCTCTCTTTATAATTGGTCTGCAGATACTGTTATTTTCTTTCTGTAAAAGAATATTAAAAGAAAACGGAAGAAAGACCAAATTCATTTCCTTTTAATGAAATCTTACTTTAGACGGTGTACGGATTTAATCTTACACAGTATATCATCTCATTTACACACAAACAGCTTTTAATGAAACACATGCATTCGGCAGCTCCTCATTTGATTGAACTAGGCATATAAATTTATGAAAAATATGTAAAGGTATATAAATACAGTTGCTCAAACAGGAAAACCAGCATCCAAGAATAATTGTGTGCCCTAATGAGAGATTTTCACGAAACGTAACATATAAAAATGACTTCGACACACTTTCTGGCTTTACTAATTATAATTCACTAAACTGTGTGATTTAATACAGATAGATCTGGTTTAGAATCTGAATGCTTTAGAAAACAATAGGAAATCTACTGGCAAACCATAAGAAGCCTAATGTGTCACTAAAAATCATGTAGATCATAAAATATATTATTAGTGTCGTCAAGCATCATCATTGCTTATTGCACTTGTATGTTCATATGGTTGGGGACATATTTACCCTAATTAGATTCATACATGCCATGTTTGTTTGTTTTTTATTCAAAAAATCTTAAATGTTTCTTACCATTTTAATTAATGTATAACTGACAAAAAATATGTGTCACAATACACTGTAAAAAATAAAAAATAATTTGTTACCCTGCTGCCTTAAAATTTTAAGTTCAGTCAACTAAAATAAGTTTAGTCAACTTGAAATGTTAAGTTGTACTAAGTAACAACTTAGATATTTGTGTTTGCTAAACTTAACATATGGGTAAGTAACCCAGCTGCCTTAAAATTTTAAGTTGATTCAAATCAAATATCTAAGTTGTCACTTAGCATAATTTGACTTTTCAAGTTGAATAAACTTTTTTTGAGTTGACTGAACTTAAAATTTTAAGGCAGCCAGGTTACAAATTATTTTAAGTTGACTCAACAAATTGTTTTTTACAGTGTAGGTTTATTTAGTTTATGTGAAAAATGGAAATAGAAGAAAATTTTATATGCAATTCAGATATATACATACAAATACATGCATTTACATCTAGATATTTGCATATTATTTCCTTTTTATTTAAGTGCAATATTTTTATTTATTTATTTATTCATTCAGCTATTTTTACTATTGCAGTTAAATTTCTTTCTTTTGCTTCATTATCCTAGATCCTGGGCTTTGTTTTATATATTCTTGTTTATACTTTGCTGTTGTTTTTCCTCTTTCTTCTTCATGTTGTTTTTTGGCAAATAAAAATATATCAATATAATCACACAGTAATGCATTTGGAGTCACCAAATACAATATGTTCATAAAATTATACACTTGTTCATTTAGTTAGTGCACTGATATAAAACAGTATTTAGTTATATATCTATCAGTAAGACAGATGAGCTGCAGAATCAGAGGATCCAGACGAGGTCGCGACCCGCAGTCCATCTCGATTCTAGTGGAGTTGGGCTCCTGTTGAGCGGCTGCTTCTTAATGGGTGTGCGGCGGGTCAGAGCAGCACCGAGCTCATCTGATCCACAGCGTCTCTCACACACACACCTGAACACGCGGCGAGAGGAGGTCAGAGCGCCGCTGCTGCTCTCTGACGCTCGTTACTGGCCGGTCCGGGCGGCTGACGGACTCTCCGCTGGGCTTCAATTACTGCGCTGCACGCCACGCCTGTGTCAGTGTGTGTGTGTGAGTGTGAGAGAGTGTGTAAGCGCTGCTGAGCGTGTGAGAATCACACGTGTGCTCTTGAGCGAGTGCATAATACATGTGTGAATGTGTGTTTGCTGCCCAGTGAGACGGATGAACCGAGCCGAGAGTCTGGCGGCGCTGACCTTCAGTCCTGGTGAGGACGACGAAGAGGTCGGAAAACTGCTTTGATTCATTTTCTGACACTGAGGATTTCTGCAGCTGAACGGCCTTCCTGTTATTCAGTGAAATAAAGTCAACTGCTTGAGACAACAGCCACTTATGCGGAATTAAAAGCAGCGCTGAGGACTTTCAGACTGTGCTGGAATGAAAATTGCACAAATATGTCATTTTTCTGTAGAATTCTACCATTATTGATTCCAAATTGCATGGCAAAAATTGAAGTCACATAATTACACATTTTAGGTAATGTAATCGGACTACTTTTTTGATTATTTTAGATTACTTTTTTTAATCTTGTACCATACTGATATAAAAATACAAGATAAACAAATATGTAACCCTGGACCACAAAACCAGTCATAAGTAGCGAGGGTATATTTGTAGCAATAGCCAACATTACATTGTATGGGTCAAAATTATCGATTTTTCTTTTATGCCAAAAATCATTAGGATATTAAGTAAAGATCATGTTCCATGAAGATATTCTGTAAATTTCCTACCGTAAATATATCAAAACTTCATTTTTGATTAGTAATATGCATTGCTAAGAACTTCATTTGGACAACTTTAAAGGTGATTTTCCCAATATTTAGATTTTTTCGCACCCTCAGATTCCAGATTTTCAAAGAGTTGTATCTGGGCCAAATATTGTCCTAACAAACCATGCATCAATGAAAAGCTTATTTAATCAACTTTCAGATTTTCAGACTGCACACCACTGCTAGTAACTACTTGCTAAATAATATGGGGCCAAAAGTGGATGTCAAAATTATATTATATTAATAATAACATTTCTGGGCGTTCTGTAGGTGCACTTGTACACATTTTGCATTAATTGAAGATGTCTGTGATGTATAATTTCTATACACACACACACACACACACACACACACACATTGTTAATATGATTATTTTGGTTGTATTTTCACATTTAGGATCATTATATTAACAATTTATAAGCTGAATAAGCTGAATAAATAAGCTCTAAGTTCTTAGCAATTCATATGACTAATGAAAAATTAAGTTGTGATATATTTAAGGTAGGAAATTTACAAAATATCTTCATGGAACACAATCTTTACTTAATATCCTAATGACTTTTGGCATAAAAGAAAAATGTATAATTTTGACCGATACAATGTTTTTTTGGATATTGCTACAAATACACCCGAGCTACTTATGACTGGTTTTGCGGTCCAGGGCCACAAATGAGGCCCATGATTTGTACCATTTTAACAACCTCCTGTGAGATTTCTGTGTCCACACGGACTTGTGCATAAAGCTAACCGTATGCAATTTCAGTCACAGCTATAGAGTTGAGCAATATTTGATTAAAACCTGCTGAGCTATAACTTTTTTAATAGAAAACATTTCCTGGGGAAATGATTTTGTCTTGATTAAACTGAGTTCTTGTGTATTGTTTGTGAATGATCTGAGATATAATTTTATCAGATTGCTCTGTGATGTTATTTTGCATTTGCTGTGTCGTCTCTTGTTGGTCTTTTTTTATTAGTATTATTAAAGTGCTATCAAAGCCATGGTCTACGTACTTTCAATAATCACAATCAACAGTGTATTATGTAAAATGGTATGACACTATAACAAAGCTAAAGGCACTGGTTACAATGGAGCCATTATTTATTAACCCCTTACTTTTATGCTTTTTCAACAAGTTTCATAACCTTGAGAGATCTGATAAGACGTCTTTTTTTATTCGATTCGATTTTTTAAAAAAGAAATTAATACTTTGCATAACAGGAAAAAATTACATTTTACAATCTGTTCACATAGAAACCACTTATTTTAAACTGTAATAATGCTTCACTGTATTTTTGATCAAATCAATGCAGCATTGATGAGCAGAAAAGACTTCAAATGTTTAAAAACACTTAAAATCTTTGAACTTTTGAACCGTACTGTATACACACACACATGCATATATGGCCATATATCATATTTTTGCATGTAAATGGAAACCTGACAAGAACGTTGGGGAAAAAAAACATTCACAAATCCAAAGTGATCCACAAATATGTGATGATTTTCCAATGCAGATCCATCAGTCAGTATGTGAATGTAAAAATATTCAAACATTTGAACACACCTGGTTATTATCAATCATCTTTTGCATTTGCGAATCATATTTTGTTAAGGTATAAATTACCTTGTGCGTTTCAAAAATGAAATGTGATCATTGGACCTAATGTTTTGAAAAATTAAAAAACTGAAACACTGGGACAGATGACAAGTTACCTTGTTTGAACAAGATTTAGTTTCCAAAATAATGCAACAAAACTGAACTCAGAGCTCTGTTACCTACAATAAAACATTATTTCGCTTTTGGAATAACATGCACTGCTGCATTTTGAAAAATGAGGAGCATGTAAGGTTAAATAAAGGTGAATGATAACTAGCTTAACCAGCTAGACCAGAGAAGCCCAATCCTGCTTCTGTGTGAATAAAAAGATCCCCGCAAGTCCTTAAAAAGTTTTAAATTCAGGTCATAAAAGGTCTTAGATGTTGTAACAAAAGTCGTCATTATCATTTTAAGAGGTCTTAAATTTGAAACCGGAAAAACAGGAATTGTGATACGACATAATGTGATTATTAAAGTGATAATTCACCCCAAAATGAAAATCGTGTCATCATTTACTCACCCTGAAACCTGTACGGCTTTCTTTCTAATAAAAAAATAAAGACTACAGCAGCCAGTCAGTGCATGCCTCTAATAAACGAATAAATGGTGCGATTTTTTCTGATATGCAAACTCAAATACACACAATGTTTGTGGTGATTTCAGCATCTGAGTCTAAATATATGAGGACATGAACACATAAACATCCCCAAAGCTGCTTGAGACTCACTTCAGCAGATTTACACAATTCACTTTAAGAAAAACTACCATTAAAGACACACTAAAACTAAAATTGAAAGATCTTCACAATAATCCGTCAAAATAAAAGTCTGGTTTAACTTGAAGAAATTATGACCAAAATTGGTATTTATACTGAACATTTTTTGTGTTTGCGAACAAATATAGGTTTTTTTTTTCATTTTTTTTTTAGGAAATTCAAACAATAAATGGCATTTTGACAGTCTTTGATGTGGCATGACAGATCGCTGTATAAACGCCTCAAAGAGCCGCTTCTGGGATGCTTCAGAAACGTGTCGTGTCATGGCTGGTATAAACACACGCATTGACTAGAGTGGCCGTGATCAGCTCCGGTGGCCGCGTCGAAAGCTGTAACGCCCCACAGACTTATGCATCGTAGATGGGGTCCGTTCAAACGGCAGAGCGAAGCGTTATCATTCCTTTCTCTTTACTACTAGTTTTAACGCAAATAAGCATGAATGAACATCTCACACCTCATGTATTCGTGCAATCGGTATTTCAACTGTGGAAAGACCTCAAATAAAACAGCTTCTAAACAAAATGTCACGTAGCATTTCATTTACCTCAGGCAAGTCATCAGAGTTCACAGCTTGCTAGTTCACTAGAGAAATTAAGTCTAGAGAAGAGCATTTCGCAAAATATTACACTACATACTCATTACACAGTATTTTACTTTATCTGTTAGTGATCTCTTAATTATTTAATGTAAGTTAAAATTAATCTGTTATGATCAAGTTATGACAGCCACTGTGTAACTGAATATATTTAAACAACAAATAGAAATGTTATAATTTACTGCATTTTTTCTTTAGGTAAAGTCAATCCAAACACATCTGAACACAAACAATAGCAGACCAAAGAACAGACAGGGCTTATGGTGCATTCAAGTCACGTCGGATAGATCGTATTTACGAGCTGAACACACTTGAACGCCACCACAAAGTTGTTATTACAGTGGGAAACTTTAAATTTTCTTTAAGCCCCGAGTTTATGAGTAGGGGCGTGTCAGTGAAACAACGTGTTGGATGCAGGATGTATTGTTGGAAGTACTGACAGTACATTTGTTGAAATGAATAAAAAGATTATTTTCTGTAATGTACAATGAAACTATACAAGTTACATATACAAAGTATTATATTATTGCATAATTGCCATAGAATGTATTATAATGCAGTTTACATCTCCTTCATAAATTGAATAAAAACAGAAAAACCACAAAAACGCAATGTTGCACATTCATTTATTTCTCATTTTGTAGATGCAGAGTTTACAAAAACATTGAATTTTATGTAGAAAAGATAAATAGCCATCTTGTTTGTAAAGACATCTTGTCAACTTATATGTGCGAATGTCCCAAGAGGACTTGAACGCAGCATTATAAACACATGAAAAAGCAATTAGGGAGAACAGAAACAGGTGTGGAGCTAATTAATAATTAAAGAGAAGAGGAACAGAACCAAATATGGGCAAACAGGAACTAAACCAAAACAGATCATACAAGTGACATACATGTGCAGCATCTTCCTTGACAATAAAAATGCAGTGCAATGTTTTGTTGTAAATTAAATTTGACTGCATTAAAAAAAAAAAAAAAAAAATTGACCTGTTAAAGTTTTATTTCATTAGATACTATTTTTATGATACATTTGTACTGAATTATAAAACAGAAATAAAATGGAAACAATAATTTGGGGGGGAGGTAAGAATATAAGTAAGTAAGTATAAGGGAAGTAAGATATAAACAAATAAATGTAAACAAGTTATGTTTACATTTATTCTCAACATTTAACAGACATGTTACATTGAATGATATGGAAAAAAAATATTGTGATAATATTTTGGCCATATCGTAGTATAAAGTTCTCAACAAATACAAACACATTCATAACACAGTGCTGGAACAGTCCAATCAAAGCCGGTGTGAGAATCTACAGCGGACTGATGTTTCACTGAAGTGTCCTCCAAACTGGAGCTCCATATAGACCCGGTCCAGGACGTTCTCTCCCGTTTTCTGAATGGCTCGTGTACCGTTTATTGCTGACGGAAACATTTTGTGGAAGGCCTCTTTCCTTTTCAGCACTCCTTCAGAAGAGCGGGCGAATCATTTCTGGCTCGTTCGGGCCGTGGTGGAGTGGCTGCTCTCTGAATGTTCTCCTCCACTAAAGAGCAAATTAGCACAAACAGAACGCCAGTCACTTCAGACTCCCCACAAACTTTAAAGTCCAAATCGTTTCCCCAAGTGCAACCTCACGCTGGCTTGCAATCTTCGATTTTCAAAGCGCCTAAGTCTTCCGCCATCTGCTCCTCAGATGAAAGAGAGAAAGATGAAAAAGTGGAGTGGCACTCCGCCGCTCTCCGCAGACATCCAACCAATTACAGTCCGTTTTGACTTCTGATGGCGGGAGAACTGGCGGCTCATTCGGGCATCATTGTTTTGATGTGCCGCGCTGCTAGACCTTTTCTCACTCAAAACAGAGCAACTTTAATCTGTGTTATCGCATTTCATCACGCATCCGCGCTCGAGGCCTCGGGTTCGGCTTCAAATAGACTCAAATCGCACAGTTTCACCGTCTGAGATCTTCGCCGGAGACCCGTACAAAAGACACGTCCGGAAATCCAGTGCATTGTGTTTCTACTGAGATCAGCTGTAAGTGTTTGTAGTCTGATGACTAACAGATATCATTGTGTGTTTCTAGTACTTTTATAGACACTGAAACAAACAGCATCATCTCAATGACAACATCTGAAATGCCAAATCAAATTAAAAATATGAATAATTATGAATACTACCCTTGTGAAATGAATGCATATGTTTAAAAAGAGTACTTATGGAAATAATATACTTTAAAAGAACAAAAAATACCATGCAATTGTACTTTTAGTATACTAAACTGGTATATTTAAAGTCTGCTAAATTGAAACAACCATTTTGTACTTAATGCACTTTAATTATACAAAAGTAGTGCTGAAGTCCAACTAAAGATATGCTTAAATATATTTGATTGTGCTTAAGTGGAACTACTGCAAGTATACTTTAAGTACACTTTAAATATTTTGCATTTAAAAACGTATTTAAAAATCATACAATCCTCATCAATAGTGACATTAAAACTTATTTTAGGCTTAATATTATAAAATGTGCATGTAATTAATTAATTAATTAGAATTTTTATACCAGTAAGTCTTGAGCGATATGTAAATATGTTAATAGATTTTAATTATACTTAGTATAAAATAAATGCATTTTAAATCTATTACTATTTTTTCAGGATACGCTTAAAAAGGATGCTTAAATTTAAAAAGAGTACTTATGGAAATAATATACTTTAAAAGAATAAACATAAGTTAACTGAATGTAACATTTTCAGACACTTTGCAATTAAACAAAAATATTTTAATTTAATTTTTTTTTTTGACCCATTTAAATACATCTTTTATGTAATGTTGTTCTGTTGTCTTTGAAATATGGTTAATACTGCTGAATGTAGGCTACTGACAAGCATTTATAGGAAACTAAATTATACTTTAATGTCATTTCTATTGAAACTTGCATGTCTTCTGTTTAAAAAAAATGTGTAACGATGCAGTTGCAATTTAATGCATTTAAAATATATTAACTTAAAACGTAATATTGATTAACACTGCGGTTACAGTAAGTACTTTACGTGTGCTTTAGTATGTTAGTAAACACATCAAAATAAGTGTACTTATGACAAAGCAATTATTTAAAATGTACTTTAAATTAAAACTTTTCATTTGACATTATTTACATTTTTTAAAAGTGTACTTAAGTGTGTTAAGAAGTGTAGTCATGAAAGTGTCTCTCTTCAAGTCACTTAAGTATCCTTTCACTACAAGTGCACATTCAGCACAATCGAATGTATATATGAAAGCTACAAACCAAATAAATAAACCAACATGAAATATTACACTGACTTTAAATTGTTCTAATATTTGACATAAAATAGTGCACAGAGTGTGACTGAACTCAGTCTCAGCTCTGCAATCATTGCATTTGTCCATCTGTAAAGTCCTACAGCAAAATGTTTTCGGTTTTAGGTGCTGTCAGTGCTTCAAGTTTCAGGACCTGTCCAAGCACACAGATGTCAGGATGCTGTCACTCTGCTTGCTCATGTTTAGAGTTTAGTGACAGGATCCTAACATCCATGTTTCTTTACCGTTTTGTTCAGGTCTTTGTGTGAGTGTAAGGTTTCGATGAGTCTCCGGGCTGTGTTTTAAGCATGTCTGGACCCTGACATACCAGTTGTGGTTTTCATGTTGGAATCCTGACATCCATGTACTGTTTTTGTCTGTCTTGTGTGTCATGTTTTCTGTTGGAGCACATGGCTTGGTGTGCATGGAGCAAACATGGAGCTTGTGTTGGGGTTCGCTTGCAATGTGCTCCCTTCTCCTGTATCTTGTGTGCCCTCTATCCATAATAACAGTTTCTACAGTGAAAAAGTGGTGAGGAGAGAAATCTGCTCTAAACAAATTTTCACTGGAGGAAGCGTTATTATGGATTACGGACTTGTTTTTACACCGGAAGTGACAGTAAATTTTTTTAGCAATGGATTTGTTTCTTACAAACATGCAGTTTTTGGCTTCTCAAGATGTTAATTGATGGATGACTGGAGTGGTGTGGATTACTTGTAGATTATTGTGATGGCACCCATTCACTGCAGAGGATCCACTGGTGAGCAAGTGATGTAATGCTCCATTTCTCCAAATCAGTTCATCTGCATCTAAGTCTTGAGAATAAGTGTTGTTTTCCAAAAAGATTATCAAAATTAACACATCTGCCAGTGGGGCTAATAATCAAATAAAATAATCAAATGACCTTGTTTTGCCTTTGACTGAAGTTTATATTTCATATTATATATGCAGATATTGAAATATATAATATATATATATATATATATATATATATATATACATACAGTGCACACCATAAATGAGTACACCCCCTCTGAATAAATATAAAAGATGTATTTCTTAATGATCACTATAATATAATTCATGAAAAAAATTGAAATGTATTAAACAGATACTTAATAAAAACAAACAAAAAAATGTATGCCAATATTTTCTGTAAAATAAGTAAATTAGCCAATTTTGTTTAAATTAAGGATTGCAGAAATGAGTACACCTTACATTTAATTCAGCAAATGTATAATATTCTAGTACGTAGTATGTCCTCCAGAACTTTAAGTATACTGCTC